>NW_020175017.1:5110451-5213265 GCF_003031525.2 Neophocaena asiaeorientalis asiaeorientalis | reverse complement strand
ACTCCCTTAGGCCTCAACAGGAAATGTGTCCGGAGCTCTGCCAGGCCCCGTGCAGCCCTGCGGTCAGGAACACAGCTGGCGCCGGGGCACAGGGAACGCAGTCGCCCAGAAGGTCAAACACCCTGTTTAGGGCAGGAGAAAAAGAAAGAAAAATCGCCACTGGGAAGAAGTGTATCGTTTTCCCTTCTCAGGGAGTTTCACAACCTCAGATCGCAAAGCACTTTGGTGAACACTGGCAGGAAGGGCTGGAGAAGAGGAACTTGCTGAGCGCCAACGCGCGCCCACTGTGCTCCGTCCGGAGCGGTGGTGGAGTTGGCCTCACAGCAATGTGTAGAAGGCTCCAGGCTTCGCCAGTCTCGCGATTGGGGGGGTGGGGGGGGGGAACCTTGTGAGAAGTAGAAGCATCTCCCTTTGCCACCAGAGGCAGCACGACGTAACCACCAGTTTCTAACTGGCTCTGCTCCTCTGTGCTGTGGAAGGAGATCCAGGCGTGCTAATTGCTGGTCAAAGAATTTACAGTTCCTTTCCGGTATATTAAAAGGGAGAGCCTGCTTCTGAGGTCAATGCTCACCTTAACACGTTTGTTTTTCGTTTCCATTTCTTTCTCTTTGAAATGGCCTTATTGGTTCATTCAGAAAAGGAAATGTATTTCTAGGCCTAAATGAAAAATAATGGACACAGATCTTAACTGTTATGTTAGGTTTCCTTACCGCTATATTGATTCATAACTTCTTCAAGCTTATAGATCATATCTAAATGAGATCATGGCCTGTTTGAGAACAAGCACCCCACGTGTGATTTTATCCTTGAACTATTTTAATGTCATTTTCTTCTATGATTAAGTGCCAATATTTGTAACAGTAAGTTGGAAGTCCCCTCTAAGGGACACAAGAGTTCAATAGCCTTAAGAAATTAAAATATTTATTATATTATACTGCGTGTTGTATACCATAAAAAAATACCCTGCAGCTTAAAAAACAGGTGAGTCAATTTCTTCAGTTCCAATGGCTGTTTTGTTTTAATACAAACACTTCAACTCAGTTGGAAGCAGTGAGGAATTAAAGGTGAATAAAGGAAGGAAAGTTAAACACTGCACTATGAAACGATTTTCTTGTTAGCAATTTAGACAATATGCATCATTTTAGAAAATTATTATCTACTTTGGCTCACAGTGACCAAATAAGTTGCAATCAGAAATACATAAGGTTTCAGCTAAGCCCTCTTAATGATGCATGATGCTTTTAAACATCTGTAATCAGAATGAAAGTTGCCACTCCACGGGTAATGCCTACCACGCTTTTAAACTCCCTTGCACGGACTGGACTGTTCAGGTTAGTGAGGATGGGTGGGAAGGAAGGTTTCAGGATCACATCTGTACGCTCCTACCTCATTTTCACCACTACTCTCACTCTTCTTTTCCTCTTGGAAATACCATGTATTTTAACAGATGATAATAAACACCAGGAATCATCATCACACTTACCCTGCTTTTGCTGACTGTGGAGTTCTGCAGCAGGATTTCTCTCCTACACCCTTGCTGTTTCCCAATTTAAACGACATTCATTAGTCCTTCATTACAGATGCCAGAGAATCACCTTAAACATGACTCTGCATTTAAATTAAGTTAATGACTTATGAAAAAGGAACATGAAAATCTAGAAATCTAATTAAATGGATTTTAAAAATACCTAATTACTTGGGCCAGCTCTATATACCTTTGCAATCTAATGACTACATGTTGTAAATGTGTCTATGCGGTACTGTATATTTTAATAAAATAAAACCTTCTACAAATCTAAGCAGTCAGTGGAAACCTCTTAGATATTTTAAAAATCACTTGAAATGAGGTGAGGTTTCTAGAGTAAGAAAGAATGAATGCTTGGAAAACTTAAAGTAAATACATGATCTCCCCTCCTGGCATTCTGCCTATAGGGAGGTAGGATATTAGAAGAGATAGCCTACCTGGCCATAATGGCCATAATGACTGCATATTACAGTCCTGGCCATGCCTGTAGTGATGTGAGAGAAGAGTTAGAAAAAAAATTAGCTCAAAGTAACACATAGATCATTTTGTAATTAATTACTCTGTACTGACTTATATACCACTAACATATTTTGAAATGTATAGTATACCTGAGAAAACTAGAAATGAAGGAATGTTTTTGTTTTTATTACTCTTTTACTTATTTTTTATTAACAAACAGCTCACTTGACTGAATATTTATTCTGGCAGTTGTGGGTTTAGTGTTTATGGCTACTGTTGGAGGTTAGTGTTACTTATGTACCTATTTATCAGATAAGAAAACTGAAATCTAGAGATCATGTATGTAGTTGGCCTGTGGTCAAATGAGCAAGGATAAGCCCAGGCATCTGAACCCAGAGCCTCTGTTCCTTTTCTTTTTTCTTTCCTCCAGTGGAGGTAAAAATCACATAACATAAAATTAACCATTTTAAGTGTACAATTCAGTGGTATTTAGTATTGATACATTCTCAATGTCAGGCAATCATCACTTCTATTAGTTCTAAAACATTCTGATCACCTCAAAAGTAAACCTTATCCCCAGAATGTTTTTATTTTTAAATAATGCTATTATGATCATAATAGGATACCATTTTATCTCCACTGGATTCCAAATATCGGAAATGCTGACAATGCTGTGGATCCACAGTCTCTTTTATATGTTACAGATGAGAGTAACAACTTTGGAAAAGCTTGCTATTTTTAACTAAAATTGAACACTTACATACTCTTTACTCCATTATGACCTTCACGCCCAGGTATATACGCAAGAGAAACTTACACGCGTACAAGAGAAGATATATAAAAGGATGTTGAGGGCTTCCCTGGTGGCGCAGTGGTTGAGAGTCCGCCTGCCGATGCAGGGGACACGGGTTCATGCCCCAGTCCGGGAAGATGCTACATGCCGCGGAGCGGCTGGGCCCGTGAGCCATGGCCGCTGAGCCTGCGCGTCCGGAGCCTGTGCTCCGCAACGGGAGAGGCCACAACAGTGAGAGGCCCGCGTACCACAAAAAGAAAAAAAGCATGTTGATAGCATCACTGCTCATATTAAAAACCAGAATGAATCCAAAGGTTCAGCAACAGATGATAGATAAATAACCTGTGGTACATTCACTCAATGAATATTGCACAGCAATCAAAATAAATGGAATATAGCTGCAAGTAGCAATATGAATTAATCTTATCAATACAATGTTAAATGACAAAAGTTCCAAAAAATTATAGATTCTGATATTCTTTTTGTAAAATTAACAAAAAAACTATTAAATATATATTTGTGTATTTTTTAGGAAAAAATAGTTACTACAGTGAGATAAAAGGAACAATGGGTGATGATGGATCCTTTGAGTGGGTGGGAGGAGAAGGAGGATGGACTAGTAGGAAAAATAGTATTTGATGTGGGCTGTTGTCAGAGTCCTAGCTTTTGTTTTGGATAGTGGCTTTGTAGGTGGTTATTCCATTATTAAAAAATCAATAATTACATAATTAACAAAATAAAGAAAAGTGGCTTTATCTAGACAAATGATGAGACAATGACATGAATCAAAAATTACAATTAGGGCTTCCCTGGTGGCGCAGTGGTTGAGAGTCCGCCTGCCAATGCAGGGGACATGGGTTTGTGCCCCGGTCCGGGAAGATCCCACATGCCGTGGAGTGGCTGGGCCCGTGAACCATGGCTGAGCCTGCGCGTCCGGAGCCTGTGCTCCGCAACGGGAGAGGCCACAGCAGTGAGAGGCCCGCGTACCGCAAAGAAAAAAAAAAATTACAATTAATCTGACTCTGAGCAGCTGAGTTCCAAAATGTAAAATCTAAACAAAATTAAGATGCTAGCTATATTTTTAAGAAATATTGTCAGTATATTTCCCTTTGATCCCCAGATTCTTTTGCAGGTAACACATTTCTAAATTTAAGCCAATTATTAATCTGAAAAAGCATAATAAATAAAATATTTTCCTATGTTTCTAGACTTTTCAGACAATCTGTGTATTATTATTAAGAATCATGTATGGTATTTATTTGTTCATTCATTTATACAAGGTTATCCCATCCAAAGGACTAGAGAGAATATATAAGGAAAATGAGTTTAGTTCATTTTCATTTGATTATTAATTTTAAAATGTCAGAAACAAATATGGAGAAAGATAGAATTTCACTAATCGCATCCCAAGTAATCTCATAAATTTATAAAGTTGTCGATCCTCACTGAATAAATTCTGTTATTGTTGAAAGAAAACAACATCTGGGCCTTAGCATATTTCTGAGTTCACCAAAGATATATAAAAATACTTCAGAGAAAATTGAAGAGGAGACAACATTCCATCAGGAGAACACAGCGTTCAGAAGCTAATCTAAGCTAGAGACCAAGAATTGTGAAGATTCTTTGCCTTTTAGAACTATATTGGACCTTAACAAAATGATCAATGATCAATATCTTTATATTTTTAACTGAGTACATTTTAAATTCTAAGTCTCAAGTGTCCACGAAGTGCTTAACGAACGATAAAATTTGGTAATTTTATTTTCTGAAAACACAACTTCTAATCATCATTATGTACATGTTCTAAATCAGGATATATGACTTGACCCTTAACCCAACAGATCATATAGACTCATAACCTAACAAATTCATATACTCCTGAATAGGTAAAGACTTCTTTTAGGTGGCATTGTCTTTAAGTCATCTGCATACATTTATATACAGTCAGTCATTTCAGAAATGTATGTCACAATGACAGGTAGTCTTTTGGTTTAATACAGAAACAAGAAACTTTAAAAAACATTAAATTTTCAGCTCCTTCATTTAAACTGCTCTCTAAACAGAGGCAGTGCTGATCATGTCCCATGGGCCCTGGAGGTAATATAGAAAATTATTCTCTGGTGGCCATTACAGAATTAGTACATCGACCATTGCCAAGTTTATAATCAAGAAATAATGGAAGAATGACTCATGCACACAAAAGGCTTGTTATAATCCAAATACCTACCAAGTTCTAAAGTATAAATATTTATTTTACTACTCAGATATTTTTTGACAATTACCTACAGAGCCAGTTTATGAACTACACTTGAAAATCAGCCTTACTACTTTAAAGTTACACACACACATGCACACACACACACACTCACACCTCTCACCTAGACTTTTGTTTTTTGACCGATCACAGTAAGGTGAAACTTGTAGGGTTAGCTAACATCATCCAGCAAACAAACTTAACTACAGTTGTATGGAGGTGGGGGAATGGTGCATGAATTGCAGACCTTTTCTTTAGTTAAAGTTTGTAATCTATCTGATCAGGTCCATAGAATTTGGAGTTTTTCAGGTCCTACTCCTGGGCCCTTTTCTCTTTCCACTAGATACTCTCTCTCATGTAATCTCATCTCGTCTCATCCTATGGTTTCGGATATCATCTGTACGTCAGTGATGCCCAAACGTATCCACACTCCATTCTTAGCTAAGCTCTAAATTCGTATATCCACCATGTACTTAATATTTGATATCTCATAGGTATTTCAAATTCCCATTTCCTAAACAGAACTTTGGTTCCTGCCTCCTGAGCCAGGTTCTCAACTTGCTTTCATTATTTCAGTAAATGGTACATCTAGCCCCTAAGATGCTCATCACCAACTTCCTCACCTCTTATATGGGTCAGGGTTTTTTTTTTTTAATTGTAATTGACAGAAATCCAACTCAAATTAGCTAAATGCAAAAGGGAATTATATGATTCGTAACTGGGAAAATCCTGGAGTAGTTCCAATAGTTGAATAGAATACTGCCAAAACCACAGCAGCCAGGAGATTCAATCACATCAGGATTTGTCTTAATCTCTCTCCCTTTCTCTTCTCTCTTCATGGCTGCATCCTCTCCTGCTTCCTTCTGTCTTTCTTCAAAGGACCTGAACAAGACCACTGGCAGTCCTCATGTTATACCCTTATAACATTCTACTAAAGGAGAGCCTTCTCCTCTAGCTCCAGAGCAAAATCCCAAGAAAAGATTCTGATTGATCAAGCTTCAGTAATATGCCAGTCATTTGCTCAATCATTGTAGCCAAAAAGATAGGACTCAGTGATTAGTGATTTCCTTCTGGGGGCAGAGTCTCTATCAGAGTTATATTAAGGAATATTCAATTCTAAGTCTAAAGTATACTTTGAATAGATGTAGTTTTATGTTTCACTTTGATCATCCTAGTCGGCGCCTGTCTAATGTCTTCTCACTGTTCTGACTGCATCATTCTGGACCCCATGGAATCAATTCTTCATAGACTCATCAGGAAGATCTTCAAGAACCTTAGTCTGATTATGTCTCTCTTCTGCATATACCTCCATTGCTCCTAAAATAAAGCTCAGATCCTTACCGAGAACTACAAAGTATTGACTCCTATGCCTCTTCCTAGTTTATCCTCTTGTCTCTCTGGTCTCAGTTCAGTTGCCAGCACCTAAGTGAGATCTTTCAAGGCAACCCAGTCTTCATTTCCCCACCAATAATTCTCTAGCCCCAGTCTCTTTCTATGATACCAACGTGTTTTTTTTTTCTTCATAGCAATTATCGTGTTCATTTATTTGATTGTCTTGCCTGTCTCTCACTCAATGTAAGCTCCATAAGGCAGTGCTTGTCACAAGTGAGTAAATGAATGTATGACTGAATCCACCACCATTCCCCCTTGTTGATTATGGTCCAGCCACACTGGTCTGTTCTCTGTTCCTCCAAAACATCTCATAATTCTTACACGATTTCCCTTTACCGAAATCATTCCTTTCTTGTCTGTTAGATTTTTAAAAAATTACATCTTTAAAAATTGTGGAGTAAAATGTACGTGTAGAAGTGTACATAAATACTTATGTACAGTTTTACAAATAACCATGAAGCCATTTCTGAGTCAGGAAATAGGGCCAGCTTATGGTTATTTCCTCCCTGCTCTGTTCAATCCCAAGGTAACATCTGTTGCAGTTCTCTAAGATTAGGAGAGATAGTTTTACTTCTGGTTTACCCTGACATTGAGGATGTAGCTCAGCTGATTGGTAGGAGGTTTCCTGGGGTGGGGTCAGGTTTAGACATTTGTTCTTCTCTCCCCATGAGGCTATAAAAACAAAAGTTCAAGATCAACAGGATTGGTGGCAAATATCCAAGCTCAAAAGTAAGTAGTCTCAGTGCTCATTTTAGGTTTCTGTGTTCTTTCTTCCCCCTTAGACTTCAACCTAGTTGTGTGTGTGTGTGTGTGTGTGTGTGTGTGTGTGTGTATGTACAGATATAGACGAGTGCATGTATATTTCATCACTGTTTGTTGTCTTCTTTGAAAGGGTTGATTTCTTAATTTGGGTTCCCTCAAAAGCAAACCCTGAGACAAGGATTTGGGAGCTACTAATTTATTTGGAGGAGAGGCAGAAGTCATTGGCAAGGAATGAGACAGGGAAGTTAATATGAGTTATAGCTATGGGAAACTAGGGGCCAATATTGCAGGGAACCATCTGAGAATCTATGAAACCCAACTAAGTGTGTCCCACCAACGGGTGGTGAAGCTGCAGTATTTATTTACAAACTCCTGTCCCTCAAGCAAGTAGCTCCAGGGTATTTGGCCTTAGGCACTTCCAGCAATCCCTGAGCTAGGTCATGCATACTCTGGTGTGCAGGAAAATACCTTCAGGCACAAAGACACCAAAGGTGCATGTGGCATTCACTACAATAGGTCTCAATAACAGTCTGCCACATTCTAAACTCCTTCAGCTTATGGCTTAAACAACCCCTCACCAAGTCCTGAAGTATATGTGGGGTCCCCCACTTTATTTGATCTCATGGATCCTTGCACTTTTTCCTTCATATCACTTTTCACAAATGTAAGCATATAATTGTTTATTTGTGGAATGTAATATCTATGCCCTCCAGTACCTTACTACTCAAATGCCAGCAACATTGGCATTAAAAGGGAATAGTTAGAAACACAGCATCTCAGCACTACCCCAGACACAGTGTATACTAATGATATCCCCAGGTGATCTGAATGCATGTTAAAAGTTTGAGAAGCACTGCTCCACTCGACTGTATTTTCTTGGAGGCAACGGTTATGTCTCTTTTCTTCAGCATTTATCCCAGGTCCCTAGTAATGTAGCTGGTCTATAGTAAGCACTAAAGAAATAACACACACACACACACGGTTCACGTGTGTGTAGGCACATGCATAAAGTGCCAGTGATTTAGCAAAAGTGCTGTATATTAATAACTGAACACATGGAGTTTTCTAGCTTTTTGTCATGAATCAGATCATTATTCCATGGGGCCAGCAGTTCCAGGCCCATTGGTTAGTGTGTCTCCTAATAAATTGAACAGAAGTACTACTATTCCTGTTTTAAAGAAATTCTTATTATAACAAAGTGGCCAGCATTTTTATTTAGGTCTCTGGACAGCTTACTGTGGTGCATAGTTTCATGCTCTGATCTGGTCTGGAAGGATTTGTATGGTAAGCGTGCTGGATCACCAGGGCATGCCTTAAGTCTGAAAGTGTGCCTTTTCTATTTGTGCCTACAGAATTTCCACTTCACAGAGCTGGAAGAGGCAGGGAAAAGAATCACAGCTACTTAAATTCAAATCCTATTAGGCTTATCTGTTGTCACTTTGTAAGTACTAGGGATAATCAGCAGTTACCTTAGCCCTTACCTTGTAGAGGCAGGGACCTTGAAATTATTATTAGCCAGACTTACTATCTGGCCTATTTTAAGGTCCGTGTATCGGATAAATTCACACACCCCTGCACAATAGATTCTATGTTGGCTTGTCTATTCCAGGAATGTGATTTATTCTTACTATTATATGGCATTTCAAATCTGATACCTTCAGAAGATTTTTGACCTTCAGATTTAGCATCAGGAATCTTTGTTTTAAAATAGCAGTGATTTAGGCAAGTCTATTCAATAAAATTGGATGTCATATATCTTTTTGGTACTCTACCTCTTTGTTTTGTACCGAATTCACATAATATGACGTGATTTATTACAGTGGGGAGAGAGGGAGAATGCTGCTTGCTACCCTATAGTTACAGCACACACACACATCTATGAAAGAAGATCACTATTATTATATTTTTGCGAAATTATATCTTTTGTGAATAGTCTTACTGTGGATTTGGCTTTACAGTTATTGGAAGAGTAGAATACTTTGTACAAACTTTCTTTCACTATCTCATATTTAGCATAGGAATTCACAGTTTTAAATGTATTTGTGAATATGTCATTGTTTAGTAATAACCCTTCCTCACACACTCTCTGTGTGATTGGGTAGGTGCTAATTGGAAATCTCACTGGGGAATCCTCTTGAGAATTATCGATCGTTTTCCTGGTCTTCTCTTTAGCAGGGTCACCCTGAGTCCAAGGAGATGCAAGTGGAGAGCCAGGAAGGGATTTAGAAATGCTTTGTCCATTACAAGTTGCGTAGCCTTGAACGACTGCAGCATTCGTGGGTTAGCATCTGAATGTGCCTTCAGAACAAGGAGGGGGAGACCTGGGGGAGGGTGCAGTGCACCTCTTACTGGGTCTTCCGACCAGTGGCATGGAAAACCAGCAGAAATGCTCTCGGTCAGGGAAAAGGCTGTGTAAAGCCCTCCCCACTGATTCCTGAGCCTCCTGGGGGAATAGTAGGACTGTGAAGAAAGGTGATTTCAGCACAGAGAAGTCTTCACCAGCAGAGCAGGAAATCCTCTCCCCCTCTCTGTACTGAGAGAATTCAGTAGAGCCTCTGCTGGGTCTCCTTTTGCTCAGACACACACCATGACTTTGCTACACCTGGGGATCTCAACCCAGAAGTGAGAGGGCAACCCCACTGGCCTTTCTCTGACTCTCTCATCATGTTGTAGAATATTAGCTCTGTCTTTTCCCTCTTTAAAGATGAGGGATAAGAATTCAATTTGCCGGCCTCTCTCTTGGAATAAATAACATTTAGCTTTGTTAATTCTCAGACTCTAATAGATTCTTTCCATCTTCCCTCTCCAAATCTTCTCTATCTGAGACATTTTATAGATACACATAAAATAAAAGATATATACTTTATCTATAAAATATATATATTTTAGTCAACAGGGAATGAATACAATGTTTTTATTCTTGAGACTACGTTTATATTCAGGAAATTTGTTCTCTTCAGTTTTTGAAACTGTTAAAGAGAATACTCTGGATTCTTTTAAAAGAGCACAGAAATACGAGAGAGGTGTTAGAGGCCAATATCCTTTGGGTATTTTGAGTTACTGACATCCCATCAATATTAATAATTAGAGCATAGGAGGCTTTAAGGGGAGATCAAATGATGAAAGAAAATGAAATCATCTTAAGTTCAGCTTGGGGTGGCTTAATGAAAACAAAATAGTAAATGCTAGAAAGAAGGCCAAATAAAATATATTGAATTTCCTAATTCTTTTTCATACTACTTCATAGTCAGTATAAAACTGATATTCAGGCTTTTATGAACAATGAGAATACTTAATCCATCTGGATGAAAACTCAGGGTAGCGATAAGGTTAGAATGGGTTTATTATCTAACACTCCATCTTCTCCTCCCAGGCTCTCCACTGAAACACTTGGGTTTACAAGTTCCAGTATCATCCAAGGAATCTGTCAGCTGAGATGCTGCCAACGTGCTTAGTGGCAACCAGTAGGTACCCAATGAACACCGCACATTTCTTTTTAATTTGGTAAAACACATGTCATAAAATTTACCATCCTAGCTATTTTTAAGCACACAGTTCAGTAATCTTAAGCATATTCCCATTGTTGTAGACTGTTGGTGGTAATACAAAATGGTGCTGCTGCTATGGAAAACAGTATGGTGGTTCTTCAAAAAATCAAATATAGAATTATCATACAATTCAGTAATTTGAATTTCAGTACAACTCAACTGCCAAAAGAAAGCACTTTTTTTCTGGCCTGTAATGTAGCATTCCCCGAGAGCATGAGACAAGAGAGAGAAAGCTTCCAGTCACCCAGGTTTGAGTCACTGACATCTCCCTTCTTCGTCTCCCATATCTGGTGAGACATTAAACCCACTTATATCTTTCCATCACGCTTTTATCTTTAACTTCCTCTCCAATCACATACAACTGACTATCAAATTTCTGCTCATGGAGACAGCATCCATGAGGTACCCAAAGCATCAAAGGCAATGGAACTGAAATGGAGAATTCATTCATTCATTCAATGTATATTATTGAGCACTTCCCACATCCTGGGCACTGAGCCCCATACTGGAAATACAGTGATGAATAAAATAGAAACATGTCTTTGTTTTAAGGAATTTATGATCTCATGAAAGACAATAAGTAAATTAACAGATGGACAGTTACAAAGCCTGATAAGTGCTATGAAGAAAAGTAATAGCGAGCTATAAAAGAGGATTTCAGAGAACATATGCTTGACTTGCTGGTCCTGGAAGGGTGAGGATGCATCATTTAAACTGAGGTTCAAGGGTGAGCAGGTGTAGTGAAAGTAGAAATAGGATCAAATCTTACTGGAGGAGTGAATGAGAATGGTAGCTTAGCATCAAGTCTGTGTGAATGTTAGAGCTCCCTTTTCAGGGGTGTTGAGTGGTGAGAACACTGTAGGCAGCACCAACTTCCATTTTATATGTATATCACTTGTAGTCAATGGAGCCCTGAGTTCTATCAGAAGTCTGACCTACAGTCACGATATTTACCTGAGTTTTCTAACATCAAAAGCATCCTGTTTTTGGACCGAAGTTATCATCGTTTCATGCCAAAATTCCCAAAGCTACCTATTTCAGGTTAACATCCTTCTCCAAAGGAGAAACCACAGATATCCTTGAACCTTCCTCTTCCTGGTTACTCTTTCCACCTTAGACATGTCTCTTGAATGCATCCTTTGTGCTCTTTCTCTTCCCACTACCTCTGCTTTACATCACCTAGACTCTTATAACAGCCCCCAAACCAGGCTCCTGGTCTCTACTCCTGTTACACTCTGCCGTCCACCCTCCCTCCAAGGTTATCGCAAAGCAGAGCTCCACTTAGGTCACCTTCATCTCCCCACTCCTGCTCTCAATTTTAAAAATTCTACATGGCTTCTTATTTCTCTCTAACAGAACCAGAAGCCTTTGCTATATGAACATATTGCCTCATATTATTTGCTGTTGTTTCCTGTGTGATAGTCCTGGTTTCCCAACTGCATTTCTTGAAGTCTTTAATACTTTGGACCGAATCTGTACCCTCCAGAGCAACTAGAATAGCAATAAGCAGGTTGTCTGATTAATATCAACAGCTAATAAAGGAAGCCCGTGGGTCCTGTTTTATTGCTAGAGGCTGGTCAGAACCATGATTTGCCTTTTCATAATTAAAATAATAAACACTGGCTTTATTTGACCAATCAGAATGTCTGGTTGCCTGTGGAGGCTAGCTGCCTTTGTTTTGAGACCTTGGTCTCTACACACTGTAGGTATTTTTGTGAGGAGAGCGTTAATCCCATGTTAAATCATCCATTCATTGCATCAGACACTGCTCACAGAGTTCAATGCACTAACGTGCTCTCCTTTCAAAGCAATTGGACGAAAGCTAGCCTCAAGGTGTAAATCTTTTAGTTCTCTAAGTATAAAGCAGACAACTTAAACATGAGCCCAGATTTAAACTGTGTATGCTCTTAAAGGAATTCAAGTGGAGGTCCCTCTTATTAGTACTGGACACAAGAAGAGTCTGGAAAACATATCCTCCATTGACATGGCGAGAGAGAGAATTGCTTTTTTTCTTCTTTCCACTAACATACTCTGAGGGCTTAATTCCAAGCCTGCAAAGCTTTATGGTGAATTTCCACATTCTATCTTGAATAGTCATCAGGGGTATACTGTACTAATACCTTTTATTAATTTCAAATATTCTGAAGTCTTAAACAAAGAAAGCCAAATACTAGGAACTACTGAATTTGGCAACAACTATCTCCACCTGAGACTCATTAGGATAACAATCAAGATACTCTTCAGCTAAAATTGGGTTTAGCTTGAATTTCACCATTAGGAAATTCCCTTTGATTTATAGATATACAACCTCTTTCAGGTAATTGCTTCAGTTTCTTCCCAACCTGAAGACCAGGAGGAAATATTTTTTCTTTGCATTATGTTTAAATCGTATCTCACTTTCTTTTTTCCTTTTTTTTTGGCCGTACTGTGTGGCTTGCGGAATCTCAGTTCCCTGACTGGGGGCTGAACCCGGGCCATGGCAGTGAAAGCCCAGAATCCTAACCACTAGGCCACCAGGGAACTCCCTCCATTATCTCTTTTAACTGCTGTTTAACTTGCTTAAAATTATAATTACCAGAGGATATAATGCCCTAGATACAATAAAAGAAATAGTTATTACAGGTTGAAAATTATATTCATCTAGTATTTAAAAAATTCCCTTGAAACAACTTTCAGTAAGAGAAATCTTTCTGTTCTTTCCCAATTATAGTGGAACCACCCACTAATCTCCATTACTGGAAAGCTAGACTTTCCACGATAGGGAATCATCTCACTCCATGCAGCTGCTGTACCTCGACCCTAGGCTGTCTATTGTGATGTCCGTTTTCTTGATATATATCCATAATCTCTCTACCACCTACCTACACTGCTTCTTCAAAAGGAATTACTTTATCAATTTTTGGCAGTAATACTTACTCACTTTTAATAGAAAATGTCAGTATGGCAGGAAGGACTTGTCTGATATTTAGAATTTTGGGTAGAATCCCTAAGTCATTTTCTCTGAATTAAAAAAAAATGCATCTGCCTTTGAAATTCAGAGTGCATCTCTTAACACAGAATCAGACTAAATCAGCACATTTATTATTTATACCATATTTATAATCTCATAAGGCCAGATTTTTCAAATGTCTTCAACTAGCTTATATGCTCCTGCAAGTTGTCCTTGTCTCCTTTGTCCACATATATTAATGAGTTTTTATTGTTTTAAGGGGCTCAACTGAGTTTTCCTAGTAAAGTTAAAATACCAAAGGGGCCTGGCGGTTTAGAGAAATAAAACCCACCTATTATATTTATATACACTGATTTTTTAAAATAATTTTTATTTATTTTTGCCTGCATTGGGTCTTTGTTGCTGCATGTGGGCTTTCTCTAGTTGCAGTGAGCGGGGGCTACCCTGTGTTGCAGTGCACAGGCTTCTCATTATAGTGGCTTCTCTTGTTGCGGAGCACAGGTTCTAGGCGTGTAGGCTTCAGTAGTTGTGGTGTGCAGGCTCAGTAGTTGTGGCATGCGGGCTCTAGGGCATGCGGGCTTCAGTAGTTGTGGCTTGAGGGCTCTAGAGCACAGGCTCAGTAGTTGTGATGCATGGGCTTAGTTGCTCCATGGCACGTGGGATCTTCCCTGACCAGGAATCGAACCTGTGTCCCCTGCATAAGCAGGTGGATTCTTTTCTTTTTAAAAATTTTTTAAAGTGTTTACTTAACAGCGGTAGCAATATTTTTAGACTTTTAAAGAGTGCTGACACTACTTTTCCATGGTTGGCTATTAAAAAGTAGGTTTTATAACACTTCAACAAACTATTTTTCTATTGTTCTCAAAACAAACATTATGATGCATAATCTTTGTGCATATTTACATATGCACATTTATAAAAATATTGTATTTCTGCATATGAATTTGCTTTTGTTTTATTGGGGTATAGTTGTTTTACAATGTTGTGTTAGTTTCTACTGTACAGTGAAGTGGAGTTCCCTGTGCTATACAGCAAGTTCTTACTAGGTATCTATTGAATACATATCAGTGTATATATGTCAATCCCAATCTCCCAATTCATCCCACCCACCGCTCCCGCCCCCGCTTTCCCCCCTTGGTGTCCATACATTTGTCTCTACATCTGTGTCTCTATTTCTGCCTTGCAAACTGGCTCACATGTACCATTTTTCTAGATTCCACATAGATGTGTTAATATATGATATTTGTTTTTCTCCTTCTGACTTACTTCACTCTGTATGACAGTCTCTAGGTCCAACCACTTATCTACAAATGACCAAATTTCGATGCTTTTCATGGCCGAGTAATATTCCATTGTATATAGGTACCACATCTTCTTTATCCATTCATCTGTTGATGGACATTTAGGTTGCTTCCATGACCTGGCTATTGTAAACAGTGCTGCAATGAACATTGGGGTGCATGTGTCTTTTTGAATTATGGTTTTTTCTGGGTATATGCCCAGTAGTGGGATTGCTGGGTCATATGGTAATTCTATTTTTAGTTTTTTAAGGAACCTCCATAGTGGCTGTATCAATTTACATTCCCACCAACAGTGCAAGAGGGTTCCCTTTTCTCCACACCCTCTCCAGCATTTATTGCTTTTAGATTTTTTGATGATGGCCACTCTGACTGGTGTGAGGTTTCTTTTGCATTTCTCTAATAATTAGTGATGTTGAGCAGCTTTTCATGTGCCTTTTGGCCATTGGTATGCGTTTTTTGGAGAAATGTCTAGTTGGGTCTTCTGCCCATTTTTTGATTGGGTTGTTTGTTTTTTTGATATTGAGCTGCATGAGCTTTTATATATTTTGGAGATTAATCCTTTGTCTGTTGATTCATTTGCAAATATTTTCTCCCATTTTGAGGGTTGTCTTTTCATCTTGTTTACAGTTTACTTTGCTGTGCAAAAGCTTTTACGTTTCATTCGGTCCCATTTTTTAATTTTTGATTTTATTTCTATTTCTCTAGGAGGTGGGTCCAAAAGGATCTTGCTGTGATTTATGTCATAGAGTGTTCTTTCTATGTTTTCCTCTAAGAGTTTTATAGTGTCTGGTGTTACATTTAGGTCTTTAATCCATTTTGAGTTTATTTTAGTGTATGGTGTTAGGAATGTTCTAATTTCATTCTTTTAGATGTAGCTGTCCAGTTTTCCCAGCACCACTTATCGAAGAGACTGTCTTTTCCCCATTGTATATCCTTGCCTCCTTTGTCATAGATTAGGTGACCATAGGTGCATGGGTTTATCTCTGGAATTTCTATCCTGTTCCATTGATCTATATTTCTGTTTTTGTGCCAGTATCATATTGTCTTGATTACTGTAGCTTTGTAGTGTATTCTGAACTCAGGGAATCTGATTCCTCCAACTCGTTTTTTTCCCTCAAGATTGCTTTGGCTATTCAGGATCTTTTGTGTCTTGATACAAATTTTAAGATTTTTTGTTCTAGTTCTGTAAAAAATGCCATTGGTAATTTGATACGGACTGCACTGAATCTGTAGATTGCTTTGGGTAGTACAGTCATTTTCACAATATTGATTCTTCCAAGAACATGGTATATCTCTCAAACTGTTTGTATCATCTTTGATTTCTTTCATCAGTGTCTTATCATTTTTTGCATACAGGTCTTTTGTCTCCTTATGTAGGCTTATTACTAGGTATTTTATTCTTTTTGTTGCAATGGTAAATGGGAATGTTTCCTTAATATCTCTTTCAGATTTCCATCATTAGTGTATAGGAATGCAAGAGATTTCTGTGCATTAATTTTGTATCCTGCAACTTTACCAAATTCATTGATTAGCTCTAGTAGTTTTCTGTTGGCAAATTTAGGATTTTCTATGTATCATGTCATCTGCAAACAGTGACAGTTTTACTTCTTTTCCAATTCACATTCCTCCCATCTCTTTTTCTTCTCTTATTGCCATAGCTAGGACTTCCAAAACTACGTGAATAATAGTGGTGAGAGTGGACATCCTTGTCTTGTTCCTGATCTTAGAGGAAATGGTTTCACTTTTTCACCATTGAGAATGATGTTTGCTGGGGGTTTGTCATATATTGCCTTTATTTTGTTGAGGTGGGTTCCCTCTATACCCATTTTCTGGAGAGTTTTTATCATAAATGGGTGTTGAATTTTGTCAAAAGATTTTTCTTCATCTATTGAGGTGATCATATGGGTTTTATTCTTCAGTTTGTTAATATGGTGTATCAGATTGATTGATTTGCATATGTTGAAGAATCCTTGCATCCCTGGGATAAATCCCACTTGGTCATGGTATATAATCTTCTTAATGTGTTGTTGGAATCTGTTTGCTAGGATTTTGTGGAGGATTTTTGCATCTATGTTCATCAGTGATATTGGTCTGTAATTTTCTTTTTTATAGCATCTTTGTCTGGTTTTGGTATCAGGGTGATGGTGGCCTCATAGAATGAGGTTGGGAGTGTTCCTTCCTCTACAATTTTTGGGAAGACTTTGGGAAGGATGGGTGTTAGCTCTTCTCTAAATGTTTGATAGAATTCACCTGTGAAGACATCTGTTCCTGGACTTTTGTTGGAAGATTTTTTTTTTTTTTTTTGCAGTACACGGGCCTCTCCCGTTGTGGAGAGGCCCGTGTTGTGTTGTGGCCTCTCCCGTTGTGGAGCACAGGCTCCAGATGCGCAGGCTCAGTGGCCATGGCTCACGGGCCTAGCCATTCCGTGGCATGTGGGATCTTCCCGTACTGGGGCACGAACCCGTGTCCCTTGCATCGGCAGGCGGACTCTCAACCACTGCGCCACCAGGGAAGCCCCTGTTGGAAGGTTTTTAATCACAGTTTCAATTTCGTTACTTGTGATTGGTCTGTTCATGTTTTCTATTTCTTCCTGGTTCAGTCTAGGAAGGTTATACCTTTCTAAGAATTTGTCCATTTCTTCCAGGTTGTCCATTTTTTTGGAACAGAGTTGCTTGTAGTAGTCTCTTAGGATGCTTTGTATTTTTGTGGTGTCTATTGTAACTTCTCCTTTTTCATATCTAATTTTATTGATTTGAGTCCACTCCCTCTTTTTCTTGATGAGTCTGACTAACGGTTTATCAATTTTAAGAACTTTGTTTATCTTCTTGAAGAACCAGCTTTTAGTTTCATTGATCTTTGCTATTGTTCTCTTTGTTTTTAATTCATTTATTTCTGCTGTGCTCTTTATGATTTCTTTCCTTCTGCTAACTTTGAGTTGGTTTGTTCTTTTTCTTCTAGTTCCTTTAGGTGTAATGTTAGATTGTTCATTTGAGATTTTCTTGTTTCTTAAGGTAGGATTGTATTGCTACAAACTTCCCTCTTAGAACTGCTTTTGCTGCATCCCATAGGTTTTGGATTGTCTTGTTTTAGTTCTCATTTGTCTCTAGGTTCTTTTTGATTTCCTCTTTGATTTCTTCAGTGATCTCTTGGTTATTTAGTAGTGTATTGTTTAGCCTCCATCTTTCTGTGTGTTTTACATTTTTTTCCCTATACTTTATTTCTTATCTCATAGCATTGTGGTTGGAAAAGATGCTTGATACAGTTTCAATATTCTTAAAATTACTTAGGTTTGATTTATGACTCAAGATGTGATCTATCCTGGAAAATGTTCCATGTGCACTTGAGAAGAAAGTGTGATCTTCTGTTTTTGGATGGAATGTCCTATAAATATCAATTAAATCTATCTGGTCTATTGTGTCATTTAAAGCGTGAGTTTTCTTATTAATTTTCTGTCTGGATGATCTGTCTATTGGTGTAAGTGAGGTGTAAAGTCCCTCACTGTTATTGTGTTACTTTCAACTTCCTCTTTTATAGCTGTTAGCATTTGCCTTATGTATTGAGGTGCTCCTCCTATGTTGGGTGCATATATATTTACAATTATTATATCTTCTTCTTGGACTGATCCCTTGATCATTATGTAGTGTCCTTCCTTGTCTCTTGTAACATTCTTTATTTTAAAGTCTATTTTATCTGATATGAGTATTGCTACTCTAGCTTTCTTTTGATTTCCATTTGCATTGAATATCTTTTTCTATCCCCTCACTTTCAGACTGTATGTGTCCCTAGGTCTGAAGTGGTTCTTTTGTAGACAGCATATATATGGGTCTTGTTTTTGTATCCATTCAGCCAGTCTGTGTCTTCTGTTTGTTTGGAGTGTTCAATCCATTCACATCTAAGGTGATTATCAATATGTATGTTCCTATTATCATTTTCTTAATTGTTTTGGGTTTGTTTTTGTAGTTCCTTTTCTTCACTTGTGTTTCCCACTTATAGAAGTTCCTTTAGTATTTGTTGTAGAGCTGGGTTGGTCGTGCTGAATTCTCTTAGCTTTTGCTTGTTTGTAAAGCTTTTGATTTCTCCATGGAATCTGAATGAGATCCTTGCTGTGTAGAGTACTCCTGGTTTTAGGTTCTTCCGTTTCATCACTTTAAATATATCATGTCACTCTGTTCCGGCTTGCAGAGTTTCTGCTGAGAAATCAGCTGTTAATCTTATGAGAGTTCCCTTGTATGTTATGTGTCGTTTTTCCCTTGTTGCTTTTGATAATTTTTCTTTGTCTCTAATGCTTGTCAATTTGGTTACTATGTGTCTTGGCATGTTTCTCCTTGGGTTTATCCTGCCTGGGACTCTCTGTGATTCCTGGACTTGAGTGGCTATTTCTTTTTCCATGTTAGGGAAATTTTTGACTATAATCTCTTCAGATATATTCTCAGGTCCTTCATCTCTCTCTTCTTCTTCTGGGACCCCTATAATGCAAATATTGGTGTGTTTAATGTTGTCCCACCAGAGGTCTCTTAGGCTGTCTTCATTTCCTTTCATTCTTTTTTCTTTGTTCTGCAGCAGTAATTTCCACCATTCTGTCTTCCAGATCACTTATCCATTCTTCTGCCTCAGTTATTCTGCTATTGATTACTTCTAGTGTAGTTTTCATTTCAGTTATTGTACTGTTCATCTCTGTTTGTTCTTTAATTCTTCTAGGTCTTTGTTAAACATTTCTTGCATCTTCTCGATCTTGGCCTCCGTTCTTTTTCCGAGATCCTGGATCATCTTCACTATGATTATTCTGAATTCTTTTTCTGGAAGGTTGCCTATCTCCACTTCATTTAATTGTTTCTCTGGGGTTTTATGTTGTTCCTTCATCTGGGACATAGTCCTCTGCCTTTTCATTTATCTATGTTTTTTGTGACTGTGGTTTTTGTTCTGCAGGCTGCAAGATTGTAGTTCTTGCTTCTGCTGTCTGCCCTCTGGTGGATGAGGCTATCTAAGAGGCTTGTGCAAGTTTCCTGATGGGAAGGAGTGGTGGTGGGTAGAGCTGGGTGTTGCTCTGGTGGGCAGAGCTCAGCAAAACTTTAATCCGCTCATCTGCTGATGGGTGGAGCTGAGTTCCCTCCCTGTTGGTTGTTTGGCCTGAGTCCACCCTGCACTGGAGCTTACTGGCTTCTTGGTGGGGCTAATGGCAGACTCCGGGAGGGCTCAAACCAATGAATACTTCCCAGAACTTGTGCCGCCAGTGTCCTTGTCCCCACGGTGAGCCACAGCCACCCCCTGCCTCTGCAGGAGATCCTCCGACACTAGCAGGTAGGTCTGGTTCAGTCTCCAGTGGGGTCACTGCTCCTTCCCCCTGGGTCCTGGTGTGCATACTACTTTGTGTGTGCCCTCCAGGAGTGGAGTCTCTGTTTCCCCCAGTCCTGTCGAAGTCCTGCAATGAAATCCTGCTAGTCTTCAAAGTCTGATTCTCTGGGAATTCCTCCTCCCGTTGCCAGACCCCCAGGCTGGGAATCCTGATGTGGGGCTGAGAACCTTCACTCCAGGGGGTGGACTTCTGTGGTAGAAGTGTTCTCCAGTTTGTGAGTCGCCCACCCAGCAGTTATGGGATGAGTTTACTGTGATTGTGCCCCTCCTACCGTCTCATTGTGGCCTCTCCTTTGTCTTTGGATGTGGGGTATAGTTTTTGCTGAGTTCCAGTGTGTTCCTGTTGATGACTGTTCAGCAGTTAGCTGTGATTACGGTGCTCTCACAAGAGGGAGTGAGTGCACATCCTTCTACTCTGCCATCTTGAACCGGTCTCTCCGGCAGGTGGATTCTTAACCATTGCACCACTAGGGAAGTCCCTATACACTGATTTTTAATGGCATGTGATCAAAATTCCTAAGAGCTTTATTCTAAAAAGTTCTTATAAGAGCACTTTCCTAAATCTTTCTTAGCTTTACTCGTTTCTTAAATTTCGAGTGATATTATATCTATATATATTCTTGTCAAATGCTGTTTTGGTTATGATTAATAATCATCAGTTTGACACATTATCAGAGATAGGAGAGGAGAATTGGAGGAGGTGGTGAGATAGGGAGAAGTGGGAGCATAAAGGGAAGGGCGGGGGTGGGGTTCTGCTTATTCATCTTCTGCTCTATCTCCCAAGAGGATGGAGAGATGGCATTGATAGTGCAGTGCTTCCTCCTTACCTCCATTCCCAGGCTGCCACAGTTGGTACAGACTCAACTGCAATCATCATTTACTAAGGAATCACCCTGAGAAGGCTGGAGAGTGGGAAAGGATTTGAACAGGGTTGCTACTGACACGTGACAGTCCAGTGTTGGGGCCTGGACTGGGTTTTGTCTGACTATGCACCTGGAAAAGTATCTTAGAAATGTGTGGTGTTGGCCACTGCTGGTACACTGCTGGTATCATGTGTTATTACTCTGGGGGAATAAGAATGGATTTGGTGGGGAGCCTATTGAAGAGATGCAGAAATTCTCCATCCTCTTCTTGTTTCTGAAACAGTTAAATGATCATTTTTGCCCTGGGGTGTAAAAATAAAAGAGGCAGAATTCTTTTCAGCAAATAATATGTTACAATTCATTTCATGTTCCTATCACAAAATAAGAAGCAGTTTGACTAAACAAAATCTAGGACTGAAGTAGCTTATGACTGTGCTTTTGTTTGTTTGCTTTGTTTTGTTTTACTTTATGTTGAGAGAAAGCTACTTTTAAAACACTGAGAACCTGAATAGTGTTTTGGTTGAATTAACAAATTATTGCTCAAATGTTTAAAAGGGTATTTTATTACATTTATTAATGCCTCAAACAGGTAGGAGATTTCACAAATGAACTGGGAAACAAACAAAAAGACTGTTACATGGACCATTTATTTTCTAATAGTTGTATCTGAGAAATGAAATTTGACTGTTGTCTGTGGGTGGTGAGTGTTGCTAGAGCAACATATTCCTTAGGTTAAACTGGAAGGTGATCATGGTGATGAGGGTAAAAGTCAGGAAATAGAGTTGTTGAGATAGGTTTTGGGGCAATATGAGATCATGGATATTTTAATTCAAGGTATGTGAGGGATGACTCTGGGGGAGTCAAAGATCTGAGGTGAGAGGTGCAATGCAGTGCACTGGTTTAGAATTTGAGCATTATGGGGTCTGGTTGTTTTGGTTCACACAATGACAGCTCTTGCATTAGATAGCTGGAGCAATACCAGCCAAAAGGAGAAAGAATTAAAGACTATTTTCTCACACATAATAATAACAGGAGCACATATTTCGTCAGGTGCTCTTTTGAGTTCCTTACACATATTATTTCTTACAATCATCACAAGAACCCTATGAGGTAGGTAACACATTGTCCCTGTTTTACAGATGGGGCAACTGAGCCATAGGGAAGTTAAGTAACTTTCTTGAGGTCATGAACCTGGTAAGTGGCAAAGAGGAACTAAACCCAGACAATGCATCTCTGAGTCAGTGCTGCTCGAATTCCTGTTATGCAGCCACTAGGCTTAAAAGCAGCATGATATGAATGAGGGAAACACCAGTTTTTGTGAGGAGGTTCTACTTTCCATTTTCTCAGAACTTGAATATCGTCTTGAAGAAAGGAGGACCCTAGTAGCAAAATTCTTGAGTAAAACAAACAATAAGGTATTTCTTTTTCTTCTAGAAAGAAAAGAAAAAGAGTGTGGGGGACAGGGATTGTAGGCTTGAAGCTATTCCACTTCTTAAGATCTGTCATTAGAACCCACCCACTCTACCAGTGTCGGGCAGAAAAAAGGTCCATGATCAGGAGTTACAATGCCCTGAGTTCATGGTCATCCTCCAGGTAATCAAAGGCAAGCCATTTTAACCCCTTTGTGCTTTAGTTTCTTATTTTTCAAAAATGAGAAATAATAGCTGGCAGCTTTTGCTACAGAGGTGTTGTGAAAATCCAGTGATGTGGTGATTGTGAAATGGTTCATAAACTCAACAGGAAAAAACAAACATAAAGGGAGTATTATTAGAGTTAATGACCATCAGTATTATTTGCAGCTTTTCTTGGCCTTAATAATAGTGTGCATGTATTCACTTATCTAGGGAGGATGTGACACTGGAATCTGGTTTTGAAAGGCAAATAGCTCTGGCTGGAAGGTTATTCACAGAGTATAGAGAAAGAAGTCTGTTTCAAATGGCTTTGTAGGATTTGTAGCTCTTATAATAAGAGCTGTGATGTATTGACAGCTTACCACTTGCCAGACACGATTCTAAGCAATTTTTGCCTGCTGTAGCTCATTTATTCCTTACAATAGCCTTATACACTAGGTACCATTTCTATTTTCCCAGCATTAGTAGATGAGGACACTGGGGAAGGTAGGTAAAAAATAAGCTTACTCGAGGTTGCAGACATAGGAAGTTACAAATCCAGGTCTCAAAACCTGGCACTGAACTCCAGAGTCAATGCTTTTTCCTGCTATACTGTACTGCCTCTGTGTTATGCATTATTATTACATCCAAAATAAGGTATACGTATAATGCATCAGCATATGTGTGTGTGAATTATTTTTATTTATTTACTTGTTTATTTTCAGTAAAAGGAAAAGAAACTCTTTCTACCTGGGTGATACACATATTTAACTACTGAGAAAATTGGCAAACATTAACTCTTGATAAAATGATCATTTAAAAAATATCAGTTATTTCACAGATGGACAGTTTTATGAAAATGATAATAAAAGAGGAGTTCAATTTTAGCTGAGGTGTCCAGGTTATGCTATCATCTATTCAACTGTATTAGGCAGCAGCCCTGGACGCCAAATACTCCCCATATTAAAGGATGCATATGTCAGTGGACCTGCCTTCTGGGAGCTTTCAGATTAGATGTGGAAATAGGATGTGTACATGGCAGGAAAGGTAGCAAACACGAGGTTCAAATAAAATGCTAAAACCTTTCAAAGGAATATCAGTACTTCTGCTGGAGCTGTGGGTGGGGCAGGATTATAACCTGATTTACTCATCCTTTTTTGTCTATTAGTAACATTTGTCCCATTATAAATTCCTTTAACTCCATGGTTAGTATGTGTTACAGGTTACTGACTTTGTATGCATTCTGCCTATGTCTCACAAACTACTTGTTTACTCCTTACCCATATGTAGAATATGCCACGAGTTTTCCCTGCATGTCATAAGCTACCAACTTACTCTCTATACAACACTTCTTGTGCATTTCATCCATCTTGTTTGTTTTGAGGTTTTTATAGCAGAATTGAATATTCTCAAAAAAGATAGCAAACATATTAGAAGATCAGATGTGAAATGATCTGTCTTCAGTGCTTCTGTAGGTTTCATCTGGAAGCAGTAAAATGTAGTGACCAGAGAAAGGGAGCTAAGGATAAACCTAGGGGAATGCCTACAGATAGCAAAAAGGAGAAGGAAGATAATCTAGGCAAAAAAAAGTCAGAGGGGAAGGAAAGCCAAGATTCCATTAAAATGCATCATGGAAGTCAAAGGAAGAGCTTCAAATTGAGGAGATTGAGATTAGGCAATCAGACCAAAAGAGTCCCCCTGAAGATGCTAGTAAGAGAAGAGTCTTACCCAAAAGATAAAATCTCTTCAGAGCTTTGACCTGTCTCTCAGAGAACAATGGCAATAAGCAAGCAGTGCAGTGAGTGAGGAGTACGGACTTGGGATGACCAGAGGCCCAGCACATGGAAGTTAAATGCACAGGTGTTGACATCCATTGAATCAGGCCCCAGCTTGTGGTCTGACTTGGACAATTTGTTTAATCTCTCAAGACCCAATTTCCTCAACTGTAAAATAGGATAATAATAGTACACATAGGTTTATAAAATGAGATTATGCATATAAGTAAGGACCTAATAAATTATAGCTATTATTTTTGATTACCAGTTTTAGTGAATATTAGTGAAAAACATTCTAAATATGGGAGAATTTGGTCAGAACAAAATGAGGGCTCCTCTATAAGACATAGATCAGGGTTAGAGTGTAAGATGAGTATGGAGGGAAAGATCTGGACTGAATGTGGGGAAAGGCAGTGGCAAGGGCTTGGCAGGCTATATCTAAAGCTGGATCTTCAGGCAGGCTTCTCCTAACTCTTTCCCATCTCTTACATGATTTCATGAGTCTATAGGCCTATAACAAGATGACTAAACTAAATACCTTTATTCCTTTCTCAATAGGTGAACCTTTGGGACAGAGATTGCTTTATATGTGATCCAGATTCATGATAAATCTCTCCTTTAATAATTAAGGAAACAGTAAGAGGGAGCCACAATCATTTGGGCATGATTTTATTCTGAGAGGTCTAGAAAATAGTCTAGATGCATTTCTTTTCAGGTATTGTCAAATTTCTCATTAAGGAAAAATAATTTGGAGAAATAAATTAATTTGAAAAACCCTCTTGTTAATTATCATTTGAATAAAAATTTATTTCCAAAAAGTATCCATAAGCTTATGCACAATTTATAGTTCAATCAAAGCAGTTCATTTGTAGATGTTTAAACAAAAACAGACCCATTGATTCCTTTGCAGTTCTAGAATGAAATTCAATCTTGACTTAAAATTCATTTCCATTTTATCCCACCAGGTTTCTTATCCACTCATTACAATTCAGTCTTGCTGGTTTAGTCATATGAGGTGGATGGATGACAGCAGGATATCAAGGCAGATGCAGTGTGGTGTGAACTGAAAGGGGACAGGCATGTTGGAGATAATGCAAAAACACTTCAAGGGTACAACTACTGAAACACATTTGAATCAATGTGAGACATATGCATATTGTTACCAGACCCATTGAATAGATGAAGGAACTGACTGACATAGAAGAATGGCACTTCAACAGGAAAATCTTATTTTCTGGGATAAAAGTGACAAAGATTCAAGTTATACCAACCAGAGAAAAAATTCTAAGTGCAATATATATAGATGATTGATTGATTAATCAATCAATGATGCTATCTATGATGCTTCTTGATTATTTCTAGAAGCATCATAGATAATTTAAAGATGAGTAGGACCTATTTAACTATATGCCCTGCTGCTTATGAAGGAGAAATGGCATAAATAGATCCCCATTTTTACCAATAAATATATAAATAATTTAATGATAGTCAAAAGGTGACACAATAGCTATGGAATAAATACTCTTACTGTAAACATTTCCTTGATCCATCTTCAAGTATTTTTAGAATTGTAAGTATTTGGAAAAGTATAAACACAAGTTATGTCATGTATCCTGGACTATCTGATTAAATAAAGAAGATACAATGAAAACTTCTTTAGTTTGTACTTTACCTTGCTTTTACAAAATGGGACATGATATAACATGCACTTTTAGAAAATGGAAGTAAATACTTGGTGTAAACAATAAACAATTTTCTTTAACCTCAGGACATACAATAATACTTTTGGACATAATTTCAGTAGTGAAACTATGATTTAACTCTATGATTTAACAAGGAAATATGATTTAACACTCTATGATTTAACAAGGGAATATGGGGGGGCAATGGGAAAGATCATTGGACACTAAAATTGCATTGGAAAATCTGGATAATATATGTGGACCGCATCTTTTTCTTTTAAATCTATTTTCTATTTTTATCAAGTAATATATGCATATGACTTAGTGTCAAACAGTGAAGCAAGACTTGTTACTAAGATAGCACTCCTCTGACCACTGATCCCTATTTCCAACACCCCACTTTCCACATCTTTGTATATTTATATTGACCTCCACATCTTTAAATAATATGTTTATATTTAAACTTCTAGATATTCTGATTTGAGACTGAAGAAAAATGAAGGCTTAACTCTTCTTCAACCACCACCAACTACATATGTGCATACTTTCCTAAGTCTCCTCTGCCAATGTGGTTCTTTTTTTTTTTAACATCTTTATTGGAGTATAATTGCTTTACAATAGGGTGTTAGTTGCTGCTGTACAACAAAATCCATGAGCTATATGTATACATATATCCCCATATCTCCTCCCTCTTGCGTCTCCCTCCCACCCTCCCTATCCCACCCCTTTAGGTGGACACAGCACTGAGCTGATCTCCCTACGCTATGCGGCTGCTTCCCACTAGCAATTTTACATTTGGTAGTGTATATATATCCATGCCACTCTCTCACTTCGTCCCAGTTTACCCTTCCCCCTCCCCATGTGCTCGAGTCCATTCTCTACGTCTGCATCTTTATTCCTGTCCTGCCCCTACATTCTTCAGAACCATTTTTTTTATATGTGATAGTGTAAAGTATTTGTTTTTCTCTTTCTGACTTACTTCATTCTGTATGAGAGTCCCTAGATCCGTCCACCTCACTACAAATAACTCAATTTCGTTTCTTTTTATGGTTGAGTAATATTCCATTGTATATATGTGCCACATCTTCTTTATCCATTCATCTGTTGATGGACACTTAGGTTTCTTCCATGTCCTGGCTATTGTAAATAGAGCTGCAATGAACATTGTGGTACATGACTCTTTTTGAATTATGGTTTTCTCAGGGTATATGCCCAGTAGTGGGACTGCTGGGTCATATGGTAGTTCTATTTTTAGTTTTTTAAGGAACCTCCATGCTGTTCTCCATAGTGGCTGTATCAATTTACATTCCCACCAACAGTGCAAGAGGGTTCCCTTTTCTCCACATCCTCTCCAGCATTTATTTTTGTAGATTTTTTGATGATGGCCATTCTGACTGGGGTGAGGTGATACCTCAATGTAGTTTTGATTTGCATTTCTCTAACGATTAATGATGTTGAGCATCCTTTCATGTGTTTGTTGCCATCGGTATATCTTGTCTGGAGAAATGTCTATGTAAGTCTTCTGCCCATTTTTGGATTGGGTTGGGGTTTTTTTTTTTTTTTGGTACTGAGCTGCTTACATGTTTTAGACATTGATCCTTTGTCAGTTGCTTCATTTGCAAATATTTTCTCCCATTCTGAGGGTTGTCTTTTTGTCTTGCTTACTGTTTCCATTGCTGTGCAAAAGCTTTTAAGTTTCACTAGGTCCCATTTGTTTATTTTTGTTTTTATTTCCACTTCTCTAGGAGGTGGGTCAAAAAGGATCTTACTGTGATTTATGTCATAGAGTGTTCTGCCTATGTTTTCCTCTAAGAGTTTTATAGTGTCTGGCCTTGCATTTAGGTCTTTAATCCATTTTGAGTTTATTTTTGTGTATGGCTTTAGTGAGTGTTCTAATTTCATTCTTTTACATGTAGCTGGCCAGTATTCCCAGCACCACTTATTGAAGAGGATGTCTTTTCTCCACTGTATATTCTTATCTCCTTTATCAAAGATAAGGTGACTATACGTGCATGGGTTTATCTCTGGGCTTTCTATCCTGTTCCATTGATCTATATATCTGTTTTTTGTGCCAATACCATACTCTTAATTACTGTAGCTTTGTAGTATAGTCTGAAGTCGATTCCTCCAGCTCCGTTTTTCTTTCTCAAGATTGCTTTGGCTATTCAGGGTCTTTTGTGTTTCCATACAGATTGTGAAATTTTTTGTTCTAGTTCTGTGAAAAATGCCACTGGTAGTTTGACAGGGATTGCACTGAACCTGTAGATTGCTCTGGGTAGTATAGTCATTTTCACAGTGTTGTTTCTTCCAATCCAAGAACATGGTATATCTCTCAATCTGTTTGTAACATCGTTAATTTCTTTCATCAGTGTCTTATAGTTTTCTGCATACAGGTCTTTGGTCTCCTTCATTAGATTTATTCCTACGTATTTTATTCTTTTTGTTGCAGTGGTAAATGGCAGTGTTTTCTTAATTTCTCTTTCAGACTTTTCATCAGTAGTGTATAGGATTACAAGAGATTTCTGTGCATTAATTTTGTATCCTGCTACTTTACCAAATTCATTGATTAGCTCCCATATTTTTCTGGTAGCATCTTTAGGATTCTCTATGTATATTATCATGTTATCTGTAATCAGTGACAGTTTTATTTCTTCTTTTCCAATTTGGATTCCTTTTATTTCTTTTTCTTCTCTGATTGCTGCCACTAAAACTTCCAAAACTATGTTGACTAACAATGGTGAGACTGGTCAACCTTGTCTTGTTCCTGATCTTAGTGGAAATGGTTTCACTTTTTCACCATTGAGAACAATGTTGCCTGTGGGTTTGTCATATATGGCCTTTATTATGTTGAGGTAATTTCCCTCCTGGCAGGCGGACTCTCAACCACTGCGCCACCAGGGAAGCCCATCTCCTTTAATTTTTTAATATGGTTTATTACATTGATTGATTTGCATATATTGAAGAATCCTTGCATTCCTGGGATAAACTGCAGTTAATCATGGTGTATGATCCTTTTAATATGCTGTTGGATTCTCCTTGCTACTGTTTTGTTGAGGATTATTGCATCTATGTTCATCAGTGATATTGGCCTGTAGTTTTCTTTTTTGTGACATCTTTGTCTAGTTTTGATATCAGGGTGATGGTGGCCTCATAGAATGAGTTTGAGAGTGTTCCTCCCTCTGCTATATTTTGGAAGAGTTTGAGAAGGATAGCTGTTAGCTCTCCTCTAAGTGTTTGATAAAATTCGCCTGTGAAGCCATCTGGTCCTGGGCTTTTGTTTGTTGGAAGATTTTTAATCACAGTTTCAATTTCACTGCTTGTGATTGGTCAATTTAGATTCTCTATTTCTTCCTGGGTCAGTCTCAGAAGGTTGTGCTTTTCTAAGAATTTGTCCGTTGCTTCCAGGTTGTCCATTTCATTGGCATACAGTTGCTTGTAGTCATCTCTCATGAGCCTTTGCATTTCTGCAGTGTCATTTGTTTCTTCTCCTTTTTCATTTCTAATTCTATTGATTTTTCTCTTTTTTCTTGATGAGTCTTGCTAATGGTTTATCAATTTTGTTTATCTTCTCAAAGAACCAGCTTTTAGATTTATTGATCCTTGCTACTGTTTCCTTCACTTCTTTTTCACTTACTTCTGATCTGATCTTTATGATTTCTTTCCTTCTGCTAACATTGAGGTTTTTTTGTTCTTCTTTCTCTAATTGATTTAGGTGTAAGGTTAGGTTGTTTCTTTGAGATTTTTCTTGTTTCTTGAGGTAGGATCGTACTGCTATAAACTTCCCTTTTAGAACTGCTTTTGCTGCATCCCATAGGTTTTGGGTCGTCATGTTTTCATTGTCATTTGTTTCTAGGTATTTTTCGATTTCCCCTTTGATTTCTTCAGTGATCTCTTGGTTAAGTAGTGTACTGTTTAGCCTCCATGTGTTTGTAGTTTTTACAGATTTTTTCCTGTAATTGATATCTAGTTTCATAGCATTGTGGTCAGAAAAGATACTTGATATGATTTCAGTTTTCTTAAATTTACCAAGGCTTGATTTGTGACCCAAAATATGATCTATCCTGGAGGATGTTCCATGATTCCTTGAGAAGAAAGTGTATTCTCTTGTTTTTGGATGGAATGTCCTATAAATATCAGTTAAGTCCATCTTGTTTAATCATTCAAAGCTTGTGTTTCCTTATTTATTTTCATTGTGGATGATCTGTCCATTGGTGAAAGTGGGGTGTTAAAGTCCCCTACTATGATTGTGTTATTGTCAATTTCCCTTTTTACGGCTGTTAGCATTTTCCTTATGTATTGAGGTGATCCTATGTTGGGTGCATAAACATTTACAATTGTTATATCTTTTTCTTGGATTGATTCTTTGATCATTATGTAGTGTCCTTCTTTGTCTCTTGTAATAGTCTTTATTTTAAAGTCTATTTTGTCTGATATGAGAATTATTCCTCCAGGTTTCTTTTGATTTCCATTCACATGGAATATCTTTTTCCATCCCCTCACTTTCAGTTTGTATGTGTCCCTAGGTCTGAAGTGGGTCTCTTGTAGACAGCATATATACGGGTCTTGTTTTGTATCCATTCTGCCAGTCTATGGCTTTTGGTTGGAGCATTCAATCCATTTACATTTAAGGTAGTTATTGATATGTATGTTCCTATTACCATTTGGGTTTGTTATTGTAGGTCTTTTCCTTCTCTTGTGTTTGATGCCTAAAGAAGTTCCTTTAGCATTTGTGGTAAAGCTGGTTTAGTGGTGCTGAATTCTCTTAGCTTTTGCTTGTCTGTAATGGTTTTAATTACTGTGTTGAATCTGAATGAGATCCTTGCTGGGTAGAGTAATCTTGGTTGTAGTTTTTTCCCTTTCATCACTTTAAATATGTCCTGCCACTCCCTTCTGGCTTCCAGAGTTTCTGCTGAAAGATCAGCTGTTAACATTATGGGGATTCCCTTGTATGTACTTTGTTGCTTTCCCTTGCTGCTTTTAATATTTTCTTTTGTATTTTTTTTCTTTTTTTTTTTTTTGTGGTACGCGGGCCTCTCACTGTTGTGGCCTCTCCCGTTGTGGAGCACAGGCTCCGGACGCACAGGCTCAGCGGCTGTGGCTCACGGGCCCAGCTGCTCCACAGCATGTGGGATCTTCCTGGACCAGGGCACAAACCCGTGACCCCTGCATTGGCAGGCGGATTCTCAACCACTGCACCACCAGGGAAGCCCTGTATTTAATTTTTGATTGTTTGATTAATATGGGTCTTGGCGTGTTTCTCTATGGATTTATCCTGTATGGGACTCTCTGTGCTTCATGTACTTGATTGACTATTTCCTTTCCCTTGTTAGGGATGTTTTCAACTATCATCTCTTCAAATATTTTCTCAGTTCCTTTTTTTTCTCTTCTTCTTCTGGGATCCCTATAATTCGAATGTTGGTGCATTTAATGTTGTCCCAGAGGTCTCTGAGACTGTCCTCTATGTTTTTCATTCTTTATTCTGCTCTGTGGTAGTTATTTCCACTATTTTATCTTCTAGGTCACTTACCTATTTTCTTTCTCAGTTATTCTGCTATTGATTCCTTCTATAGAGTTTTTAATATTATGGTTTACATCAATGTTTATTTGCTCTTTAGTTTTTCTAGGTCCTTGTTGAACATTTCTTGTATTTTCTCCATTCTATTTCCAAGATTTTGGATCATCTTTACTATGATTACTCTGAATTCTTTCTCAGGTAGACTGCCTATTTCCTCTTCATTTGTTTGGTCTGGTGGGTTTTTACCTTGCTCCTTCAACTGCTGTGTATTTCTCTGTCTTCTCATTTTGCTTAACTTACTGTGTTTGGGGTCTCGTTTTCGCAGGCTGCATGTTTGTAGTTCCCGTTGTTTTTGGTGTCTGCCCCCAGTGGGTAAAGTTGGTTCAGTGGGTTGTGTAGGCTTCCTGGTGGAGGGGACTGTTGCCTGTGTTCTGGTGGATGAGGCTGGATCTTGTCTCTGTGGTGGGCAGGACCACGTCCGGTGGTGTGTTGTGGAGTGTCTGTGACCGTATTATGATTTTAGGCAGCCTCTCTGCTAATGGGTTTGTTTGTATTCCTGTCTTGCTAGTTGTTTGGCATAGGGTGTCCAGCCCTGTAGCTTGCTGGTTGTCAAGTGGAGCTGGGTCTTAGGGTTGAGATGGAGATCTCTGGGAGATTTGTTTCCATCTGATATTACATGGGGCTGGGAGGTCTCTGGTGGACCAACACCCTGAACTTGGCGCTTCCACCTCAGAGGCTCAGGCCTGACAGCTGGCCAGAGCACCAAAACCCTGTCAGAAGAAAAGGGAGAAAGAAAAAGAAAGAAAGAAAGAAAAGAATAAAATAAAATAATTAAAATAAAAAATTAGGAAACATTATTAAAAAGTAAAAAGAAAAAAGATAGAAAGAAGAGAGCAACCATATGAAAAAACAAACCCACCAATGAAAACAAGTGCTAAAAACTATACTGAAAAAAAAAAAAGGACAGACAGAACCTAGGAGAAATGGTAAAAGTAAAGCTATACAGACAAAATCACACAAAGAAGCATACACATACACACTCACAAAAAGAGAAAAAGGAAAAAAAAAAAGGAAGCGAGCAACCAAAGTAATAAACAAATCTACCAATCATAATTAGCTCTAAATAGTAAACTATGATAAACATAAAACCAGAAACAAATTAGATGCAGAAAGGAAACCCCAAGTCTACAGTTGCTCCCAAAGTCCACCACCTCAATTTTGGGATGATTTGTTGTCTATTCAGGTACTCCACAGATGCAGGGTACATCAAGTTGATTGCAGACATTTAATCTGTTGCTCCTGAGGCTGCAAGGAGAAATTTCCCTTTCTCTTCTTTGTTCACACAGCTGTTGGGTTTCAGCTTTGGATTTGGCCCCGCCTCTGCATGTAGGTCACCTGAGGGCATCTCTTTCCTGCCCAGACAGGACAGGGTTTAAATAGAAGCTGATTCGGGGGCTCTGGCTCACTCAGGTGTCAAGTGGGGTAGGGAAGGGTACGGAATGCGGGGCAAGCCTGCAGTGGCAGAAGCCAGCATGACGTTGCAACAGCCTGAGGCACGCTGTGTGTTCTCCTGTGGAAGTTGTCCCTGGATCACGGGACCCTGGCAGTGGCGGGCTGCACAGGCTTCTGGGAGGGGAGGTGCGGATAGTGACCTGTGCTTGCACACAGGCTTCTTGGTGGCTGCAGCAGCAGCCTTAGCGTCTCACGTCTGTCTCTGGTGTCCGCGCTGATAGCCGTGGCTCTCGCCCATCTCTGGAGCTCATTTAGGCGGTGCTCTGCATCCCCTCTCCTCGCACCCTGAAACAATGGTCTCTTGCCTGTTAGGCAGGTCCAGACTTTTTCCCGGACTCCCTCCCGGCTAGCTGTGGCGCACTAGCCCCCTTCAGGCTGTGTTCACGCTGCCAACCCATCCTCTCCCTGGGATCCGACCTCCGAAGCCCGAGCCTCAGCTCCCAGCCCCCACCCACGCCGGCAGGTGAGCTGACAAGCCTCTTGGGCTGGTGAGTGCTGGTCGGCACCGCTCCTCTGTGCTGGAATCTCTCCCGCTTTGCCCACTGCACCCCTGTTGCTGCGCTCTCTTCCGTGGCTCAGAAGCTTCCCCCCTTCTTCACCCCCCGTCTCCACCAGTGAAGGGGCTTCCTATTTTTTGGAAACTTTTCCTCCTTCACAGCTCCCTCCCACTGGTGCAGGTCCCATCCCTATTCTTTTGTCTCTGTTTTTTCGTTTTTCTTTTGCCCTACGCAGGTATGTGGGGATTTTCTTGCCTTTTGGGAAGTCTGAGGTCTTCTGACAGCGTTCAGTAGGTGTTCTGTAGGAATTGTTCCACATGCAGATGTATTTTTGATGTATTTGTGGGGAGGAAGGTGATCTCCATGTCTTACTCCTCTGCCATCTTGAAGGTCTCCCTGGTTCTATTTTTTAAATAAATTTTTCTTTTAGAATAGATTTAGATTCACAAAAAAGTTGCAAGGATAGTACAGAGAGTTCAAGTATACCCTGAACCCATTTCCCATATTATTAACTCTGTTCTTTGTTCATAAGTACCCTGGTGTCCTAGCCTTTCCTTCTTGAAGAGGTCTCTTAGAGGCTAAATGTTCTCCAACATAGTTTGATGCATCTCTGAGTTTGCTAGAGCTCTGCAGTCTTGGGAACTGCTTTCACCATTGTCTCTCTCTTGTGCTACCTCCTGGAACCTGTGTCTGCCTCTCTATATGTGTCTTTCTGTCTCTCTCTCTCTCTCTCTTTTGTTTATTCCCTTATTTTCATGGAGCACATCCTCCAGGGAGACTCTGCATGTCTGACAATGACTTTGGTTTACTCTTGCATTTAGTGGGTAGCTGTTGGGTCTGGAGTCTTAGGAAGAAAATAATGTTCCCTTAGTATTATGAGGCATTACTCAATTGTTTTCCACATTCCAGTTGTCTTTGTGATAGCCAAGACATTCTTCTTCTTAATCCTTCTTAGGAAACCTGTTTTTTCTTCTTGGTTACTTTTAGAATCTTCTTTGTCCCCAACTTTGGCTTCTAAAACCTACCTCTGCTCTATTCTCTGAATATTATAGGCATCTAGTCTGCTCTTTTGGATTTAAGAGGAATGAACTAAACAGTGTATTGAAAGCTGTGTGCGTAAGTATGTGACTTGCTATCTGAGGGCCTTTCTATAGTAGAACCTCCAGTGTCAGTCAGGATTTAATATTCTTTCCTCTGGACTAGTTAGACTAGTTAGAGTCCTCACAGAAGGTGCTTCTAATCTCCTACCTGGAGGGCAAAAGTCTGGCTGCTCATCCCCTGTTTTAATGTATAGTCTTTCAAGTCTGGAGACAGTATATTTTAACTTTGCAGAGATTAAAACTCCTGGAATGAGGAGGAGCTGTCATCCAGCTTCACAGAGAAGGGGAGAGGACTTGAGACTGTCTTTTTAAAAAAGACTAACAGTTATAATTTAATTTTCAGCCCCAACCTTCCCCCAGAGGTTAGTGGTATCATTAATTTGAATCTTTTGAGAATTCTTCTGCATAAAATTAAGTTGTTCCTCAAATACCCACTGCCAATTTAAGATTTAACTTTCTAGTCCATCTGCTTTCCAGTTTCGCATAATTTGCCACCATTGTGCTCTCTCCAATTATCTTTGTCCTTGTTATGCTATTTTAAAAATCCTTTTATTGTTGTGTTACTTGGATTTGAGGAAGGAATGAAAGCTAATGCATATGATCAACCCACCATTTTAACAGGTGTAACCCTGTCATTGACCCAGTTAGAGCAGATGCTTTACAAAGGAAACATAAATTCACATATCCATATCCATTTCCTCTCATTTCATGGGAAACCAGGGCAGAAATCAGAATAAATGCAGAATGTGTAATGATTTTAGATTTGCCTATGATCTCTGACTAGACTATTCTAAATTCATAAAACTTTCCTATTTAAATTTCAGTTTATTTGAGTGTTATGAGTCATTAAAGCACAGAGTACGTGAGAGAGGAAAGCAGTTGGATCATGCTCCAAAACAACTCTCAATGTTTACTGGAAAGTTTTTTTTTTTTTAAGGAGAGAAGGTTAAGTCTCCAGGAAGCTTATCTTGGTACTTTCAGATCAAAGCTATTCAAACAACGACTGAATAAACACATTGGCTAATGATGACGACAAAGATTCTAATATGGTATTAAGAAAATTACAAATCTTGGAACAAAGTAACTTTGGAAAGAGTTAAGAATATCCTTAAGAAATAAACTTTTTCACTCTATGGTTAGGACTACGGTAACTCGTCAATCTAAGCATGTGCTGGTGTGAATTTTATAACCGCAACTCTTATTAGACAATTGTTTCTTGAATAATCATTCTGGAATATTGTCTTTAACTATGATACAGGTCCAAATTTACATGAGTATTAAACAGTATCTCAGTTGTTTCTTTAGATTCTTTATAACAAAATAATGTGTAACAATGGGATGAACAAAATTAGCTTTCATCTTTTGAACTGGAGATTTTTTCTGTGCAGGATTTTTTATGCTTTTATCTCCTTGAAAAAATGGCAGCATGGCCCATCTTAAAATAATTATGTTCAGCTCTAAATACCTGTCTCTGGGAAAATTAGACCTATAGATAGGATGTATAATAGAAGCAGCCTTTTATAAGGACAATTATATAAGAGTTTCCAAAGTATTCATATCCTCTAATTTTTATTTCAAGGAACTTTTCCTTGCCTCAAATGAGAACGCTTTTAAGTGCATCCTGCATGAGAGATTACACTCCTTGTTATAGGAATCTAAGACCATAAAACTCCTAAATGAGACTGTACCTCTCCTCACAATTTCTGAAGTACATACCTACACTTTAACATTCTTTTACAGATGAGAAGCAAACTATTAAAAAGGAGAGAGACATTATTAAAAAATGCAAAAGCTGCTTAAGCATTTTATAAGGTTAATGTTTATGACAAACATTAGGTGAAAATTTCCTTCTTAGAAATCACAAGCCAGAGAACTGGTTTGGGTGCAAGAAATCAGGAACCACTATGCCCTGAAAGAGGACACTGATAGTAGAAAAGTAGTCCATTGATTTGGGTTCTACTCTGTGACTTCTGCTGCAACAGCCACTGAGATATATTGATAAATCAGGTTTTTATTGTCTATTTTTTAGTCTTAACATTGCCATAGAGATAGGAAATGGAAGTAGGGAACCCCAAATATGAAGCAGACGGCTGCCAAATTTGGGAGTATCTTTTACTAAAGGAAATCCTTTGAGGAAAAATGTGGAAGATTCCAGCCCTACCCATTGGGTCACCCTAGTCTTTTAAGGAAGGAGTGTCAAGAGCATGTGGGATGGGACATAGATTGTGGCTACCTCTGGGAAATACAATCTGCTACCAGACTGGTTAAATAAATTATGGCATATCCAATGGCTGGAATATAAGAAACTAGAAAAAATGCTTGAAGACCATTTAATAATAAACACTGTTCATGCTACAATTATATAGTAACACAGATACAAATATAACAGAATTGATAATGTAGAAATAAATATAATAAGAGAGAATATGATGTAGTGCTATTCCTCAGTAGATATGAGCACATAAAGTACTTTTTCTGAAAAAGGAAAGATGCCAAAATTAGCATGAGAATAAATTATAAAAGTTGAAGAATAGATTAGTAATTATTAAAGGTTTTGAAATAATATTCAAAGATGTTGCCAACTCTTAAAAAGAAAAAAAGAAAGAAAGAAAAAGGAAAGGAAGGAAGGAAGGAAAGAAGAAAGAGATACGTTTAACCAAGAAAGTTTTGCAGGTGATTTCCATCAAACATTCAAGGGACAGATGATCCTTATATTTTTTAAGTTTTAGATAATTAAAAAAAGAGAAAGACGCTCAAGCATTTTATGAAACTAGTATAACCTTGACTTCCAAATTAGATAAGGATAGTATAAAATTTTTTTAAATCCATAAGTCTATTTCACTTATTAACACATATGAGGATTCTAAATAAATTATTGCTAACTGAATTTGATAGGATATTAAAAATAACAGTATAATTAAGAGGAGTTATCTCAGGAATGCAAGGATGATTCAACATTTGGGAAATTTATCAATTTCATTTACTAAATGTATCTCAATTAATATAGAAAACAATGCAGAAAAGGCACTTGATAAAATTTAGAGACTAAGAGAAAAAAAATCTCAAAAGTGAAAAATTTAAGAGACATTCCTTAATTTAACAAGACCTTTAAACCAAAGCCTACAGTAAATTTTACAACAAAAAAATATTAGACACATTGCCTATAAGTTTGGAAACAAGACAAGGGTGCTTGATGTCTCCACTAAACTTCAGCATAGTGTAGCAATTCGGTATAAAAAAGGAAAGGACACTTGAAGGAAAATGACAAAACCATTATTATTTGCAAACGCATGACCATCCACATAGAAAACCAACAAAACCAATAGATAACTTATTAGTTAATAGAAGTTTAGCAAGTTTATTGAATAAAATATCAACTTAAAAAATCTACCATGTTTCTCTATATCAACAATAACCAACTGTAAATTAAAATATAAATGAAATAGTAGCAACAAAAAAGGTATAAAATTTTTGGAAAGTAACAGGAAGAATAAAAGACCTTTATGGAGAACTTTTAAAAACTTTATTAAAGAATATAAAAAAAAGATGTGAATTAGTGGAGAGGTAAATTATGCATATGAATGAGACGACTTAACATTTAAAGGATAAGTCTACCACTTTGATATTATTTTAATAAAAATTTCATAAAGATTATTGAGGAAGCCAGAAACAATTATAAAATATATTTATAAAAATAAACACTAATGAATAACTAAGAAACCATTTTTTTTTACCCATTATTTATTTATTTATTTACATCTTTATTGGAGTATAATTGCTTTACACTGGTGTTTTAGTTTGTGCTTTATAACAAAGTGAATCAGTTATACATATACATATGTTCCCATATCTCTTCCCTCTTGCGTCTCCCGCTCACCCTCCCTATCCCACCCCTCCAGGTGGACACAAAGCACCGAGCTGATCTACCTGTGCTATGCGGCTGCTTCCCGCTAGCTATCTATTTTACATTTGGTAGTATATATATGTCCATGCCACTCTCTCACTTCGTCCCAGCTTACCCTTCCCCCCCACCCCCGTATCCTCAAGTACATTCTCTATGTCTGAGTCCTTATTCCTGTTCTGCCCCTGGGTTCTTCAGAACCTCTTTTTTTTTTTTTAGATTCCATATATATGTGTTAGCATATGGTATTTGTTTTTCTCTTTCTGAATTACTTAATTCTGTATGACAGTCTCTAGGTCCATCCACCTCACTACAAATAACTCAATTTCGTTTCATTTTATGGCTGAGTAATATTCCATTGTATGTATGTGCCACATTTTCTTTATCCATTCATCTGTCAATGGACACTTAGGTTACTTCCATGTCCTGGCTATTGTAAATAGAGCTGCAATGAACATTGTGGTACATGACTCTTTTTGAATTATGGTTTTCTCAGAGTATATGACCCATAGTGAGATTGCTGGGTCATATGGCAGTTCTATTTTTTGCTTTTTTCTGGGCTTTCTATCCTGTTCCATTGATCTATGTTTCTGTTTTTGTGCCAGTACTATACTGTCTTGATTACTGTAGCTTTGGAGTATAGTCTGAAGTCTGAGGAACCTTCATTTTTAAATGAAGAGCAAAGAGGAAAGTAGAATTTATTACATAGTTATAAAAATAAAAATAATGTGGTATCTGCCTCAATAAGCAAATAAAACAGAAATAAAAGAAGGGCTCTGCATAAGTAATTGACTCTACTCTGTCATGATTTAAAAAGAAAGTGGAAGGCTAAATAGTCCAGATTGGGTGAACACGGGTACAGAAGCATGGGTGAAAGATTGTGGCAATTCAGGGAACTGACAGTAATTTAGTATTGCTGGAGCATGGGATGCACATCTGGATAAGTGGTGGAGATGAGGCTGAAGAAGTCTATAGAACTCAGATCAAGAATAGCTTGTATTTCATACTAAGAAGTTTAAAAATATAGGTCATTGAAAGCTTTGAATAAGGAAATGGCAGGCTGTGTTTGACATTGTCAGCAATATTGAGAATGGATTGGAAAGGTTGGAAAAAGGAAGAGAGTTAGGAGGTTTTGCAGGTGTTTGATTTAATGTGGTAGCCAGGGGAACAGAAGAAGTCAAAAGGATGACTCTGAGATTCTAAGTGACAGTACATGTTGATTCCATTAACCAAGACAGAAAATATAAGAGTAAGACAAGGATGCCCCAGAACCTGAGAGTCAATGTGTAAAATAACACTTCATGAATAAGATTAGTTAGATATAAGCTAGATGTAACATTTTCTCAACCAGAGTTGTGAAGTACAGACAAGGTCAAGCTATGTTAGCATATATATAATTGCTCTGGGATAGTCTAACAGCTCCCTGTTCCAGTCTGAAACAGGATAACTTTAGAAGATAATTTGTCACAGTAGAGGTGGTGATGTGTGTTCAGCACTTTCCATTGATATGAAAGACAGAATATGGAGATGGCAACTAACATACTATTAGAGAAGTAGCCCCTCAAAGGGGCATAGATGTGCTCTCTCTTGGCCTGGATATAATATCTCCAGTGAGGTCAGAGCTCTAGTTCTGCTTATCATGTGGCATCTTTTATTGATATCTGGAGAAAGAGAGAAAAAGAGAGAGAGAGAAAGAAGGGGGGGGGATTTGCAGATACACTGATCCATATGAAACTTTTTATTTGTATTATAAATTAGAAAATTGGGAATTTAATGTTTCTTGTAAACTTACTGGAATCATTCAGTTCCCCTATCTATAGCTGACATTAGAGCATTAAATAAGATCAGGTTCATGAACCTGAAAGGCTGAGGCCTGGACCTGAACTATGATAAATTCACCCCATTCCACCCTGGGAAACATCTAGGCAGCCAACCAACTGGGTTTCCTCTGACCAGCTGAGATGTATATGAGACATCTAAATGAAATTGTTTAAAAGTTACCTGAAATTAGAATGAATTTGGGCTAGAGAAAGTGGACTTGGCATGCTGGACCTTGTAGATGGTAGATGCTGCTTTAGCAAATGAGATGCCCCAGGAAGAACATGTAAAGTGAGAAGAAAAGCAGGTTAGGAGTTGAACTTGCCCAAGACTAACATGAAGGGATGAGGAGAGACAAATTTACCTTTTTATGAGTATTTATCAAGAAGTCAACTATCCAGGCAAAGATTTTAAGTTTAAGTGTTTAAGATTTAAGTCAGAATGCTGGTAGCAACAATAAAGGAAAATGTGAAAAAACAGCTAACTAGGGAAGAGTAACCCTCAGCTCTCATCTAATAGTACTTATTTAAATTCACAGAACTCTCATTTCCTGAGAGCTTCCTGCCCTGAAGGCACTGACCTTTCCACCTATGTCCATCACCTGAGCTACATCCCAGGGCATCTGCTAAATCAGGGGAAGCCCCTGCAGTGAAGTGTTACCACAGCAGGTAACCTAAAAGGCTAACAAGAATTGTTCTACTTGACTGATTACTCCCCACTGTTATCTGGAGAAGGATAGACAATTTTCTTTTGGGAGAAACAAACACACTTTTTTGGTTTTTTTAAAAATTCAGTTACAGCAAGTAAATGCCTCCATCAATTCAAACAAAATCTGTATAACAAACATTGGTGGCGTTGACTAGCGTTCTCAAAGTATGATTCTACGGAGCAGCAGCACCAGTGCCTTGGGAACTATTAGAAATGCAAATTCTTGGCCTCCTCTCAAACTTAGTGATGAGAAGGGCCCAGCAATGTGTTTTACCAAGCCCTTTACCGAATTTACCAAGAAGTTTTCAGATGATAAAATAATTCTTGATTCTTTCACTTGCTCAACAAGCATTACTGGGTAGGCAGCTATAATTTGGGCAAGGTTCTTTGAATGAATTAATGAATAAGTGAATGAATCAGAACCTATTTCTCCCAGACCCTAGCAAGAGAAAAAAAAAAATAGAACAGTGTTCTTATTTTCTAGAATTTGGTAAAGCAATCTGACATGTGCCTTCTCTGTTAAGTATACAAATCACACCACATTCCTTTTTTCTGTTGTGCAACAGTTCTGCACTGGGAGGATAAAATAGCCCTGGACTTTTTATTTTGCCTAATGGAAACTCAATCTCTAGATAATTTCAGAAGCACCAGTTTCAAGATGTCTAAGACATATTGAAGCATAATCTCATGTTTCAGTAATGTTCAGACACTTCAAACTTGTCTTAGTCCAATATTTTTAGAATAAAACAAAACAAACTAGATGTTTATATTTTTCAATAATTTTAGTATTTTGACCCTGAAATCATGTTGACAATAATTCCTAAGGCCAGGAAAGAAAACTTTATTTGAAAATAACTATGTTAAATTGATATATAACCCTTCTTGACCAGAAGGTATAGAACTTAGAAAAGGATTGGAGACAGTATATGTTCCTGAACCATGTTAGATTGATTAGCTTCTCAGGGTTGGTTCCTTTCTCCATTCTGCCATCCCCCATCCTTCTAAGCCTTTAATTCTGTGTTTTATCTGTTACCCCATAACCCTTTGAAGAGGAAGCATTTTTTTCCTTAAGAATGTACCCTTTTCATTGAGTGGTTGTGGATAAGGGTTCTTAATATTCCTTGCCACTGCCGCCTTTCATCCCATGGAGTCTGCAAGACGTTAGGAAGCCTGATGTCGCTGTGTTAACAAGCTAAATATTGTGGTCGTTAACAGCAAGAACTTATGGTCTTTAACCAATATCAAAGCACTGCATATTGAATCCCTGCTTTGTGTGTAAGTGAAGGAGGTTGCCCAAGAGCTGAGAGGGAGAATGGGGGCTGGGGAGGAGTTGAGGACCAGGGAGGGAAAGCCAGCAGTGGCCTGCTGACCTAGGCTTAGTAGCATGACAGCTTGAAGATGTGTGTCGCCTCATTAAAATACAAGAAAGATAAGTTTTGAAACCCATGGCAAAACAAATAGTGCAGTTCCCGTAATCCAAAGTGCAGTGCTGTAGAAAACTTACAATGCTCAAAACTTTTATCAATCTTCAGTTGATAAAATGCAAAAGTCACTCAGTGATCTGAAGAGTACAGAGCACTAGTGAGTTGCCAGATACCAAATCTTGAAGAATAATTAGGCATTGTAAAACACTTGATAAAAAAAAAAATTCTCAAATTGTTCTGTTATTCAGAATCCTTAATTAGGTATTGAAATTCAGTTTTATTTTCCTTGGATTTGAAGCTGAGTTTTATCTTCAGGAAATAACCTGGAAGGCTATTCTTATTCATTTCCTGCTTTGAATATATCAAGTTTCAATCAGGAAAATGAAAAGGGAGGAAAAGAATGAAGTATGAAGTCAAATAAAAGATGGGACTAAAATAACTCTCCTAAAATGAAAACAAAATATGCTAAAATCAGTTAGAATGTGTTGAAAAATTAGGCAAGGAAGAAAATCAAAGCAAGATTTTTATTACTATGTTCTTTAAATATGCAGAGTATTTTTCAGGCTTTGGGCAAGAAAATGGGCAGGAATTAGTGCTTTCTAGTTAAAACTCTAAGAATAATGTCTTTTTATAACAATGCCTTTTTATGATAATGCTATTCCATATTATGGTTTTCTTTCTCCCAGTTGATATTAAATATGAAGCTTATTTTTTTTTACATCTTTATTGGAGTATAATTGCTTTACAATGTTGTGCTAGTTTCTGCTTTATAACAAAGTGAATCAGCTATATGTACACTTATATCTCCATATCCCCTCCCTCTTGTGTCTCCCTCCCACCCTCCCTATCCCACCCCTCTAGGTGGTCGCAAAGCACTGAGCTGATCTCCCTGTGCTATGCAGCTGAAGCTTATTTTTGTATAAAATAGAGAATGTTAAGAAAAGAATGTTAGAAGCAAGTTGGCCATCTGAACTGAGAAACTGCCTATTGCGTATCAAACATCGATTTGGGTTCCTCTTTTACAAACAACGCTGTTTATTCCGTGCTGAATAAGACAGCAAAGCAAATAGGATATGGGGTTGGTGGGGCGGGGAGAGGGGAGTGAGCATTTCTTGCATATAACAAAAGGGCAGAGTGCTGAAAATATTAAATGGAACTAAGAAAGGATGAAATTGCCAGTGCTTTAAAAGCAAAAAGCTAAAAGACATAAGTAAACAGAACCAAACAAACAGAGTAATGACGATTTGATTGGAATTTACATTCTCTATACTAACTTCCTATTTTCATGAAATTTCAAAATGGGCCATAGTGTCAGAGTCCTGCAATTGTGTCATTAAGGGTATTTGGCTGCTTATGAGAAAACAAACATTCCTTTTCTCAGGGAACTTCTCACAGTTTTTTTAAAATGACATATTCCTTGCGATTTGTTTTTCAAGTAAAAATTAAGAGCGTAGGGTTATTACCAAGTTTTTTCCAATTACTGCTTTATGCTTGCTAACTAATGGGAAAGAAAAACAAAAACAGTACCACTACCTTCACAGAAAGAAAGTACGGATACTTCCATTTCTTAATTCAAATTGGCTGCTACCAAAAACATCACTGCTTCAATGCAAGGATATCTCTGGTTTTGCCTCAGTTGCGATCAGATGATCTTTCCGTGTTTGGTGCGATGTCTATTTTCGCTAAATGTCTTTTTGTTTTTTTTCCTTCCCACATAGGATGTGAGAATCAACAGTTCTCCTCAGTGGGTTCTCCCAGCAGTTCCGGACCCCATGAGATAAAATCCCTGAAGCTTCGTAGTCCTACAAGCACTATGTAAACTCACTGAAAACCCTAAGTAATGGAGTAAAACAGCTTCCTGTGGCTTACTGATCTGACTGCCACAGTTCTCAAATCCTTTCCTTTGCCAAAATAATTAACCCCAACACAATCATAAATGCTAAAAAATTTCATGAACATATTAAAAGTATCTCATGTATTATAAATGTTTTCTTTTACATTCAGTTCAACTTCTCTGGTACTAATTATTCCCAGAATATTTCTAAATTTGTTTTTTAATTTACTCTTGAGAGCAGTGGACTATAACTGCATTCTAATTGCTTAGAATATTCTACTTATCTGATTGTGTGTATTCAATCGTTTCAACATTGGTGGTTGTGCCCTTGTGATCAGTTCAATAGAAGAGGGAGGCTGCAAAAAATCTGGACTCTTATTTATGACCAAAATTTAGAGTATAATTGTTCTTCATAAGGAAGCTTTACAGGTTTTTTAGACTCTTTATGTATTCTACTATCACACTGAGAAAAATTGGGTTCAGGGAGGTTTGCATTATTTTTATGCTTTTAGCTTTTAGTCTGGGTAAAAGGTGTTCAGTATCCCAAATGTCTACAAGACAGAAGGATTTCACTTTTCATCCACTGGCAGATATTTGACCTCCCCTGAGTTGCATTCATTTAATAAGTATTTATTGAAAGTCACCAATTTTTTAGGCATTTTTTTTCAGCTTGTAGGACTATGAACAAATTAAACACCTTGGTCCTCGTGGAGCTTACATTCTAGCAGGTGAAAGAGATAATAAACAAATCAGCATGTTACACAGCATCAGGTAAAGATGAATGCTATGGAAAAAATATGTAAATGATTAGACAGTGACTATGAAAGAGCTATTTTAGACGGGTGATCAGGAAAGGCTTCTCGAAGAAGGTGGCATTTGAGCAGAGAAACCAGTTTGTGCTTGAATTGATTTGTGCTTCTTTCTGGAATGACTCACTAAATCCTACAGCTCTTATTTGTCTAGCTGATATTCTTGAGCCCTGCTAATGGTGTTATAGTGAACATAAGCTCTATATCCAAATAGGGGTCTTTTAGGTTACCTATTAAGACTTTCTGGAATTCCCTGGAGGTCCAGTGGTTAGGGCTCCATGCTTCCACTGCAGGGGGCATAGGTTTGATCCCTAGTTGGGGAACTAAGATCCCACATGCCGTGCAGCATGGCCAAAGAAAAGAACAAAAAAAGACTTCCTTTCTATTACTGAGACTCTATTGGATTTGCAATACTACAGGTGAATTGTGAGGTCAACATTAGATTCCATGACAGTAGTTAAATATAATAGTATATGATGATGATGGTGATGATGATATAATAAAAGGCACTCAAGATAAATTTAAAAACCTGTAAGTACAGAATTTGTTCTTGTCTTATATACTTCATTGAAACAAGAACCAAAAATTCCACATATTTTCCTACTATTGTTTCTATAAAAGTAAATATCAATTTCTTAACTTTATCACATGTTGATTATAATAGAACGTGGTAGACCACTGCTCAGTAACAGCCTATGCCATATATGATGGATAATTTTAAAACTGAGTCATTTAAGTACAACCTTATTGCTTTTTACTGAATATATCTTTCTCCACTGGTTTCTTTGAAAGCAGTTAAATTGCAAGTGTTCCTGAATAGTTTCAGTTGCAAAGAATAAACTGCCAGGTGTAACCCAGAGGCCAACTGCAGTCTAATATTTCCAAGTTTCCTGTGAAGACTTCAGTGAAGCAATAGGGCAAATCCTAATTTACAAAGGTGTTGGGGGACAAAAAAATATATACAAGTACTGTAATAACACTTTTCTCTCTCATCTCCTTTTATAATGGTTATATTCAGTTAGATACACTATTTGATTTCATTATTTTCTGAACATGATTATTGATTCCTCATCTTGACTTTTTGTTTTACCTTTTCCCATGACTGTTCATGATATTTAAATAAGTTCAACTAACCAATAGGAGATTTTCCCCTTTTAATTATGGTGATCATATTGAAGAATTAATTAGCTTGTTTCATAGAAACTATAAAATTAAATCTAAATTTGGTCATCATTCTTTGTTATTTTATAAAAGAATGCTTTGGTAATGATAACTGCTCATTAAAGTTAATTCTCCTGTCTCTTTTGTTACTGAATGTCCTTTTTATTCATTGACCTTTAAGAGAATTAAGTAAGTGTTACTAGTCCCAGTAATACAAGATCCCAAATATTTTTACTGTGAAAATTTGGTTAATTCATCAAATAGAAGGATAATCTTTAAGAGAATATTTTCTAGCATAACTCTTTGGGCAAAAGATAGTTGATCTTATGTTTTATTAATGCTAATTGAATAGGTACGTGGCTGAGAACTCTGGAGAGTATGACTACAGAGTCTTTTTCGGAAAAAACTTGAACTGAAAAATCCAGAACGATCAGGTTACAGTTTATAAGCTGAATGGGCCTTTCACCATAGATGTCTATATATTATCTTTATTGTGTGAAGATAATTTATTTAACCCTTTTAATTTTGCCAGAAACTACACTTTATTAAGCCTTACTATAGATGAATAAACTGAATTCTTCTTGAACAGAAAAATAAATAGTAGATTAGTTCTCAGTAAGAATTTATCTTTTGGATCCATGAAAGGAAACTCTGGAAACACAGAAAGGAACATACTGTGGGTTGCTGCCAGTTCTAGTAGTTAAAAGAACAACTCAGAAGGAGTTGGACCAACAACATGGAGTTTAAGTAAAAATTATCAAGGAGTCATAGAGTAATAGAATCTTGAAAACACTGAGTTTAAAAAGATACCTTAAATTACATGAAATAACCGACTACCTAATGCTTTTCTCCCTTAAAAATGCCTACTAAGTGACTGTCTTTCAGCCTATAATTGAACACATACAATGGGCCACTCACTAACACACTTCTACCTTTTATATCTCTAGTAAAAAGTAATTACAATAAAAATCAAACCTACTGATACTGACCCTAGTTTTATCCTCAGAGGGGTTAAATAGAACCTGTCTTGTCAGATAGAACATATCAACAACCCACTGTTTGAAGACAACAGTGAATATTCTGAAGCCAAATGAGGCTACCATTCCTCCCTCATTCTAGAGTCAAGAAACCATTTCTATTAATGTGGCCTAGGATGACATTAGCCTTCATAGGTGGACATCACATACTCAACATGAAGTGAGCTCAGGCAGTTTTAACAATGTTGCTGCCAAGTCATGTATCCCAATTAAAAGGATTTATAGAGTCTAATTCTGCATCCTTTTGAATTTTTAGCTTAATTTTCTGGTCTTCTCCAAAACACATCACATATGCTAATACATTTAGTCATATGCTTATAATTTGGTCCAAATGACAAACATATTGAAAACAAGAGTTACAAAGACCTAGGCAATTCAGGCACTCCTAGAAACTCCTATCAGTGTCATGTGGTACAGTCACTTAACCAGTTTGCAATCCACCTAATTATAATGGAATTTAGCTATTTCTCTATTTCGGCAAGAATTGAATCATTGAGGTGCCTTTTATATGTTAGTTGATATCCAGATAGCCTGTCGTTACATATGATTTACCTTTGAACTTAATAATACCGTCAAAGAAAGAAATGGAATTGCTCACTTTTTTTTTTTTTCCTCCTTCCACAATCCAGTCAATCACCAGGTATATAGCTGATTTTCTTCTACATATTGATGTAATCTTTTCCCTTGTCATGCTCTCACTGACCTCTGTCCAAGCATATTTCACCTCAATTTAGTCACCTCCTAACCAGAGGTGGATCCACGTTTGAGGAGATCTGGAGATTATATCATTTTCAAGGTCCTCTTTAAGAAAAATAATAAAAAATTACAAAAATAAAATTATGTATATTAAAAGTGACCTGTGCAAGGGAGGAAGCCGGAGGCTTACCTTCACAGTAAAGCTGCCTCTGGGCCTCACTGATTGATCAGGGTTTGGAGTAGCGTGGTCACAAGATTGACGTGGTTCCTGATCCCATGGCACTTACATTCTAACCACAGGAAATAGTTCTGCTGCATTAAGATAAGCGGCAGGTCATGGTTCTCAGGTGCTGATTTAATATGAGCATAATGTTGGCAAAAGAGATGGGAAGTAAGACTTTAAAACAAACTGATTAACAATGCTTTTCCTTCCTTCCTTCCTTCCCTGCCTTCCTTCCTTCCTTCTTTTCTTTCTTGCTGTTTTTTTTTTTTTTTGACTCCTATTCATATTCCTCTTCATCCTGACTCACACCCCACCCAGGACTACCTTTCCCAATCTGACTTAGATTTCTGCCTTCATGTTTTAATTGAAGACATCTGCCTTTGGGAAACTATTTTCCAAACTTCTGGTTCCTAGTCTCTTGTCTTCCTAGTCCCTCATCCTCAGGGCCGCCAGCACCACACGATGAGCAGGCAGGTAAAGTGTGCAGCTGAGAAAAGCAGGGACTGGAACTTCACGCTTTGTGTTCTTTACAGTGGCTTCACTCCCATTGTGGATGTCAGGAGACACTGTGTAAACATATCTGTGGTTTGATGTCTTATAAAAGCCAATATTTGTTATGATAATGAGTGTTTAAACATCAATTTATTACCTTAAATTGCATGTACACGAGATCCTTGACATTTGCTGGATACCAAGCTCTTTATGAATGTTCACTCTTTTTTTTTTTTTAATTGAAGTATAGTTGATTTACAATGCTGTGTTAGTTTCAGGTGTACAGCAAAGAGATTCAGTAGTACGCATATATATATATATATATATGAGTGTGTGTATGTGTGTACATATATATATATATATATGTATATATATATATATATATATACTCTTTTTCAGATTCTTTTCCATTATAGGTTATTACAAGGTATTCAATATAGTCCCCCGTTCTATACAGCAGGTCCTTGTTGTTTATCTATTTTATATATAGTGGTGTGTATCTGTTAATCCCAAACTCCTAATTTATCCCCCACCCCCTTTCCCCTTTGGTAACCATAAGTTTGTTTTCTATGTCTGTGAGTCTACTTCTGTTTTGTAAATAAGTTCATTTTTTTAGATTTCACATATAAGTGATAATCATATGACATGTCTTTCTCTGTCTGACTTACTTCACTTAGTATGATAATCTCTAGGTCCATCCATATTGATGCAAATGGCATTATTTCATTCTTTTTATGGCTGAGTAATATTCCATTGCATATATATATATATACACACCACCGTTTCTTTATCCTGAATGTCTGCTCTTATACTGTGAAAGCATATTCTGAATAACATTACTACATTCTCTCTTAAAATGTAAGCCAGTGAAAATGAGCCACCTGTATCAGGAATAACAAGGAAGCTTTTAAAATGCCAATTTCTAGGTCCTGTCCCACTATGTGGTATAGACAGTAGCAAAGGCCTTCATGGAAAATGACAGGGCTAGTGGTTCTCAATTTTTAGCAAACACCAGAATCACCTGGAGGGTTGGGTAAACAGATTGCTAGGCCTCAACCCCAGAAGTTTCTGATTCAGTAAGTTTGGGGTGATGCCTGGGAATCTGAATTTCTAACAAGGTCCCAAGTGACTCTGAGGCTGCTGGTCCAGGGACTGTGTTTTGAGGAGCATTGGGAGAGGCCCTCCCACAAGCTCAGTGACATACACAGTGGCAAACTCTCCCTACAGGTTCATCAAGAACACCATTCAAACCGATGCTTCAAGAAAACTACAAACCACCACAAGTCACAGATTTAACAACACTGTGTGTGGTCAATTTTAAATTCATAAATGCCATGGGTCTACTGAACTTTTTCTGCCTTTTTATAGTTGAGTGCTATACTTATCAGGCGGACTCTCAACCACTGCGCCATCAGGGAAGCCCAACCTTTTGTCTCTTTTATAAGGGACACATTTCTTTTATTCAAGTACCTGGATTGTAATTAACATCATGTAATTAACATGATGAAAATCTAATGACAATGAACTAAATGCAAATATCAAGTTTTTATTTCCAACTGAACACCTGCTTCTGTGCATTAGTACTTAGAGAGTCACTTATTTTAAATCTGTCACACTGTGGCAAGGACTGTGTATTACCAAATTTTGCTAGATTATTTGCATTAACAAACAACTGCAAAATCTCAATCACTTATAATGGTAAAGATTTTTTTTCTTATTCATGTTATGAGTTACCTGTGGACCCCCTGCAGCTCCACTCTACCTATCTTCTCATCTGGGACCCAGGCTAAAAGGAGCAGTGCCTATCTGGGCGTGCCACTGTCATTGCAGAGGGAGGGAGAAATGGCTGAAGCATGCTATGGTTCTCAAAGCTTCTGCTTGGACACACTATATGCCACTTCTGCTTACATTCCACTGGGCAAATAGTCCCATGGCCCAGACTGATGTTAGTGTGTCATATGACCATATGTGGGGTGTATAATCCTATAGGCTAGACTTCAAATAATTGGAAAGAAAAGTACAATAGTACATACTAGAAACTAAGCTTTTCATTTAGCTCTAAATAGGCCAGAGAGTATGCCTGGGGCTTTCAGAGATTGAAATAAGACTCTAAAACAAAGAACACATATGTATTATCTGCCTACTTTGTATTAGAGAAAAAGGACAAGGCCGAACGACAGACAAACTGAAGAGGGAAGAGCACTACAAGAGTCCTAGTCAGTCCATCCCTGAAAATAGAAACTACTGGCCAGGCTATTTGGTTTCTCATCTGCAATGCAAAATTAGAAAACATCCCATAATCCTCCAGGGATAGTATAAGGATTCATTAATTTCCAGAGAGGTAGTAATTTCCCCCAAGGTATTTTCAAGGGTCTGTGTTCCCTCAGAAAAAAACAATTGCTCAAAAGTCTAAATTTATTTTTAGTTGTTATTAAAGTCATGACATTATACTTACTTGGAGTTAAGCCTGAAAACTTAATTTCTGACCTTGTTAAAGAGATTTTAAACTGCTTTAAAATTTTTTTTTGTCCTTTGACAGATTATGTATCCTCCGCTATTAAATGAATAGGACCAAGGGTACTTGGTAAAAAAATTAACCTTAATCTCCTTTCTAAACTTAATAGAATTATCTTATTTACTAATTAATATATATAATTAATACTTGGGAACATAGTTTTCTACTAACCTATTTTCTACACATACTCAAAACAAATGTTTACTTACTGAAATTTTTTGTTTTCTAAGGAAGAAATTCTAATTGCTCTTTTATGATAGGCATGTGATGTACACTTCCTGGTCCTTTCACTGATGGTTTGTTGTTAAGACAACGTGGAGAATGATGCTATTGAATTTTTTAATCTGCCAATTCTCAAGTACCGAGTTATGACATAAAATCGAGGATGCTATTTGCTGAACAGCTGCCACACTAAACAGGACAACTTGTAATTTCCATGACTACCGGAATCCAACACTAATGGAGGGGTGCCCAGATGAATCTAAGTGACAATTCAGAACAGGTCTCAGGAGTCTGAGACAAGAACCATGACAACAATTGCCAATATGAAAGGAGTCAGCCAGTAAAGAATAATTTCTTAGCGGGGTGCAATGCCTGATAAGCAACAGAAAACTGCAATGCAACATGGTTATTATTTTCTGGACCTATATACACATTTTCTTTTTCTCTTAAATTATGTTTTTACCATCTTGTTATTAATAGATGGCACGTAGACCACAAAGGATCTTCCCATGCACCATCTCATTCTCTTCTCAAGGCTTTCTGGTCATATCCACTTTAAAGATAAGAAAATTATATTTCAGATAATTTATCCAAAGACTTATCCAAAGACACACATCTAGTTAATGAAAGAATTGGAACTTCCTTTGAATTCAGGTCCTCCGTTTCATATTCTGCCTTTACACTAAACCTTGGCTTCTCACTACTGAGTTTTAAAAAAAACTTAATCAAATTGCCTTGCAGTCAATTTAGTTCCCTCATCAAAATTTCTGAGAGCATTGAATTGATTATGCTTAATCTCATGTTATTACATAGAAATGATCTGTATGTCTATTACATACTCATTTATCAGAAGTGTTTAAAAATAGTCCATTCTTGCTTCTAGGCAGAGTCTACTTACCATAGCAGGTTTGGTAAACTTCCAGGTACAAAAAGTATTTCTTACATGCATATTTAGGTTGGAGTTTGCCAGAAGGTTCTACCAGATATCTGAACCACATCCCCCACACCTGAGATACCAAATTTGAGTGCAGATGATATGTCTATTATCACCCACTGATAACACCTGGCAAAGTTGCCTGAATCGGTGAGAAATCAATTAGGATAGGCAAAGAGAGGCATTTTAGGAAAGACAAGGTTTGCTAACTTTTTAGTCAATTACTTTCTCTAGATTACCTTGCTAGATATTATGAAAGATATCATGGGAAATTTGCTATAGAAAACGTACCATCCAGATGAGGAGATAGTACAAATACATCAAAGATAACTAATGATGCATGTTAGTGAATTCTTTCATCATATATTCAACAAATATATATCGAACACCAAACTTGCACCAGGTACTATGCTAGAGGTGATGAATACATAAAGGAACAAAATAGAGGAGACAGCAGTGAAGATATTAAAGCAGAATGGATGCCATGCATTCTTGAAGAACAAAATACAAGAATTCAGTGTAGACGTTAAAGCAATATAGATGCTACACTTCCTAAGAAAGCAAAAAACAAGGAAACTGCAGTGTAGACATTCAAGCAACATAGGTGCCACACACGTTGGACAAATGGAGGATTATCCTGGTATTTTCATGGAAGGCCAACTGAGGCCCTAAAGAATAAGTAGAACCAAGAGAGAAAGATTTTAAATCTAAAGATATTTTAGATTAAAAGACTAATATATGTAAAGTTTTAGAAGATGGAAATAAGCAAGACTTATCTGAAAGAGTAATGAGTAATATATTCTATCTATGACAAAGGAAGAAGTGGGAGAAAGGGGTTGAGATGAGTCGATGGAAGGATTCAAATTAATTACAAGTTAATACCTTTAGGTATCTTGTTACAGTGGGGCACCATTAAAGTTACCAAATAGAAGAATGGAATGAACAAAGCAACAGTTTAAGAAGATTAAAGATATGCAAAATGGACTGTAGTAAAGGGGTTGGGGAAGAATATCAAGAGTGGATAAGAGTTGAGGGTACTGCCTGGGAGGGGGCTTGAGGTAGTCTTTTGGGTTATGGAAATGTATATCTTGTTTTGTGGTTGGTTAAACAACCATAGGCATATACAAAGTGTCAACAGACTGAACACTTAATATTTGCTTATTTTACTGAAATAAGTTTTACTTCAGTACAAAGAAATTAATACAAGAACAACAGAGTGCTTCCAGAGAATGAGGGGAATGCAGATTGAGTAGTCTCTTTCCCTTATCTTGCATCTCTAATCCATCCATAAGTCAAAGTGATTCTACCTTTAAAACATATTTTTAAATCCTACCACTTCTCTCCATCCCCACCACTTCCTTCCTAGTTCAAGCCAATGATATCTCTCAACTGGAATATTCCAGTGCCTTCCTAACTGCCTTTCTGCTTCCACTCCTGCCTCACCTCCTTCAGTTTTTTCTTAGTACAGGAGCCAAAGTCAAATCTTGTAGCTCAGATTGTGTCACTCCAGCTGAACACCCTCCCCTCCCACAGCCCCCAGGAGCTGCCATTTAACTCAGAGTACAATACAACCTCCTACTTCTGACTTACCAAGCTCCGTGTGACCTGGCCTTTGTCTGCCTCCTCCAAATCTTTCCACACTATTCCATCCTGCTTGGCTCTAGATATCCTGCCCTTTCTTTTCCTCAGACATGCCAAACTCATTTTCAAGTAGGACTTTGATGAGCTATTCTCACTCTAGCTGAAATGCTTTCCCCTGATATTTCCTGGACTCTTTCTTATCACATAAATCTCTGTTTAAATGTCACCTCCTCAGCCACCTTTTACATTTTAGTAAAGGAAACAGACAATAAATTAATTAATTAATTAAATTGTAAAAAATCAATGTTAATAAATGCTATGCAGAGAACTGAGGTATCATGATGTGACAGTGTGACTAGGAAAACCTTTCCAAAGACATGCTAAATTATTCCTCCTGCCCTCAGGATTACCATAACCCCCACTGTGGTATCGCAGAGAAAATATCTGAGAGTCTTAGCTATAATACCATCTCTTTCTAGACTGATACTTTTTAAAGCTTCTCTGAAGAAGCTTGCTAGATCACCCAGATTACCTTGAAAGAAATTCCATTAACCACAGCTTGTACTTGTTCACAGGAGTCTAAGAGATTATACCCCATTTTAAATTGCTGAAGTGGTTCTGCTAGACAAACCACAAACTATTACATCAACACGAAGACAGTAAAAAGGCAAACAGACAATTCCTTCCTCCTTTTCTCCATCTGTTGAATGAGGTTAATGAGATGTTGCATCGTACTACAAAAGTCTTTTTATAAAAGAGTTTGGATATAAATAGAAAGAATGGAACTGTTTTGTCTTAAATATGTGTCACATTTATTCATTTTCAATCATCACAGGGTTTATGGATTGTGGAGGAAAGTTCTGTAGGTTTGCAATGATTCTGACAAATAACCAAAATTGTCTACCACTGGCTATGTCTAGAAACCTGGGCACCAAAATTCAAGACACTGCCCTTAACACAAATCTCAGTCATCTAGATTGTCTGTAACGAGTTGAGATATTTCAAAACAAATCTAAACTCATGTAGAGAAAAATGAAATCATCTTTGAGAAAAGTATTATCTGGAACTCAAAAGGAAAAGCACATAGGAATAGAAAGTCTCAATACTTATGATTAGTTTTCTGTATTAGGTTGCTTCCTAATGGATAGATATATCCATTCAAAAGAAGAATATTTTAAGAAAGTTTGTCACCACTGTCAAATAGTACCAGTGCTAGTTTCATAAGGTCACACTATGTCTGATGAAGAACTTTTTCCTTGATGCTTAATATTACAATAGATTTTAAAATTTAATGTGGATTGTTTCCTGCTATGTGTGTACTGCATAACCTTTGATTGCATTACAGTTGTACTATTCTAATGTTAGGAAAAAATTAAGTTTTATTAGGCTTCTCTTTTTCTTCTTGTTTGGTAATGCTACTAGTTTTATAACATTCAACTATGATTCACTTTCTGGCCTTTGTAGTTCCTTTAAGGGCTTACTTACATAATAAAGAATAATATTCTTATTATATTATTGAGGATTTTAATACAAAATAAAGTGATTATTATTCAAAGTGTCAAACTTTTAAAACGGGAACTCTTTACAATCCCTCGTGTTGTTAGGTATCATCAACTTCGAAAAATCAAAAGGCAATTGCTTACCTGATTTCCAACTAAGGCTTATCTGCACAAAACAACAACAACAAAACTGGAAGTATTACCGGAAAGATTGAGGCATTTTTTTAATAATGGAAAATTGTATTGTTAAATTTCTCTTTTTTAAAGCATATTAAAATATTTCACAGAATTCTTTTCGTCAAATGTGTGTCTTCCCTCAGGAGAGAGAACATACCCTTGGGTTGAGATCTCAGCATATTCAAAAATGGAAAAAGGCAGCTGTAACAGAACTAATATTTAAATTTTATAAATTATGCAAGAATTAAGTTAATACTCATACTAGAATATTGCTGTGAAAATCAGAATATCAACTGTTAGATTAATGTCGTTTTACAACGGACTCGAAGGATATATTTTCTCATGTTTTGACGTAAAAAGTATTAATCTAAATCTTTCATTCTTATAACATTTATTATAGCAATGACAAATGATGATTAAGTTAAATTCTACCTGGAACACTGCCATTTGCCCTATTTTCTATTAAACATAACCTGCATCTTTTGTAGTTTTTAAATGCCAGGCACTAGGCCAAACGTATTACATGTCTCAATTACTACAACACCCCTGAGAAGTAACTATGAGCTTGATGAGGGTAAGCAGTCCATCTCTTTTGTTCACTGATAATATGTAGAACTTAGAACTATGTCTGCCACATAGCAGGGGTTCAATAAATATTTGTTGAGTTGAATGAATTTTACACAAGGCAAGTGAAAGTGCTATATACATAAATGAAAAGTCATGTTCCTGTTTGGTTAGAGTTTTTCTTACCTTTCATCCCATGGCAACACATAACTGACTTCCTAGAAAAAAACAAAAACAAAAGAACTGTTTCTCCTAGGTGGAGAAAAAGCAATTACTAATTCTATATAAGTTTTGAGTTTTCCTCTGTGGCTTTACAACAGCCAAGCCTCCAAGCTGCAGATCAGATAACAGAGCTAATAGTAGAGGATAAATGGTACCAATGGCTGGGGGTTGTATGATACTAAAAGTGTAGTTTTAGAAGGCTTTGAACATAGGAAATTAATATCTCTGGGAAGACTCTCATTTGCAGGGAACTTGGGCTGGAGGCTGGGGATCTGATGGAGCTCCTGACTCTGGGTGGCAGTGGTAACATAGCAGTCAGACCCCTGAGGAGCTTCTGTTTCTAAACATCTTATTGAACTACAGAGCTTCAGCCTATTGAGATTGGCCCCAAATGATCAGGAAAGATGGTTGAGAGGTACGCCTGAGTAGACTCTAGGTAGCCATGTTAACTTACAGATCACTAAGCCGCCTTTATATCTTTCACTATAGTCAAGGTTTTGCTCTATCCACAACCTAGGACAAAATAGAGGCTATGAAATTCTGTAAAGCCAAAAACTGGAATGGATGTGGTCAAGAGGCCAGAGACAGCCCTGCACAGGCCTAACCTGGGATTCACAGACCAATGGACAACATCATTGAAGAGATCTCTTTTAGAATGCTTATTGGGTTGGGGAGGCCAAGAGGAGATAATACTGGTGATTCCATAAAAGTGAGGACCCAGAGATCACAACTACCCAAGTTCTCTTTACAGCCATTTTCCCAAGCCCCTCCCCCCACCCAAAGCATCCACGTCCTTTCTTTAGCACAGCACCACACATTTCTGAACCATATTAGAAAACCTGAGTTGCTAAATACTGACAGAGTGAATATCAGCAAACTTAAGGAAGACAACTGAGTTAGTGAAATGCCTTAATATTGAAAGCTGCTTCCCTGAAAATGCAATCCCACAACCTAGTGCTAGTTTTTGACTTAAAGTTTCTGTTAATAATCCCCGGTTCTGAATATGCTCCTTAACCTATTCTTAGCAGATCTCCAGCCAGGAATTTGAACATATGGAAAAGAATGAAAGAAATTTCCAGGGGAGTATAGATACAAAGGCTATTGGTTTGAAAACTTTTCCCTAAAGGTAGTATTTAATGTTAATATTAAAATCTTGTATCATTTTACCTTGGGTGACTAAAAGAGAAAGGCAGCAAGCCTCAAATGTTAATAATGACTTTTAAAAAATAATTCAAAAAGGTCTTAGATTAAAAAATAAAGCAGTTCTCTAAATTTATTGTTGTAGCTATTTAATATAATTTATTGTAAATGTTTTAACTTCTTTTTAGTTTCCTTAGCTTCTCGATTAGTTAATACATACACATGTGCGTGCACACACACACACAAACACACAATTATATCATTAGTATTCCTTCAGGTCACTTAAAATATCCACATGCCTCCTCTCTAACTTCTTAGTCCCTTTCTAAAGCTAGTGACAAATAGCAATTACCACCGGCACAAAGCTAAAGGGAAACTGTAAAAATTATTACATGACCTTGGGAATCAATCAATAATCTGAAAACATGTTGGAAAAGAAATCATTACCTTTTTAGAGCTTTATTGGCTCTGATTCAGATGCTTCTGTCCTGGCTTTCCGATTTGAACGTAGGATAAGTAACCACCACTTCCTCATTTGTAAATGGGTTATTCTGGCACAACCCTTTACTTTCCTTATAGGAATTTCCTAAGGAATCACTAGCCTGCAGTTAAAACAAAAATAAAGTTGTAGAAGTTTCAGGGGAAGTTCCATGTAATCATTACAAACATCATTCATATTATGAATGTTGCATGAAATAAGAGAAGCAAAACAGGTATTTTTTTTTAAATAGTAGAGTTCTTTCTGAAAAACCATTTCTACATCCAATAGATGATATAATATTTTATAAGTGGTGAACATCTACAGGTTATTTAAAAAACATGTTTTGAGACTAACAGCTAAAGAAGAGTTACTATTAAATAGGGCTTTCTAATGAAAACAGGTCTTTACACATAAGGTATTTAAAGTGCATTTTAGTTTTAGAGCCTAGAACTGCTTCTGGCACATCATAAGTTCTCAGTAAATATCTGTATAATTAAATGAATTTTACCGATGGGGAAAGTGCTATGTACAGTAAGTGTAAATTGGCATTCCTGTTAGACTAAATGCTTACCTTTCATCCCTACTACACAGAAGAGTGGGATGTTCCAGAAAAAACTATCGTATCTATTGAACTATTGTAATTCCTTTATTTACCGCAAAACATTGGAATAATACAACCTTACAAAAGCAAGCCACTAATTAGTCTCAAAGATGACATAGTATTCTTTTAAACTAAAAGCTTTATTTGAAAAATTTTCAAGTAGATGCAAGTAGAAAGTCTAAATATGGATAAAACAAAAATGCAAGTTTCAAAATCTAGATATCCACTAAGGAAACTGTTAAATGTCTGATAACAAGTAAGGTATTTCCTACTTTTATTGTTTTCTGAAGTAATAAGATAAAAGCCTGAGGTAAGTACTGCATCTAAGATCATATTGATCCCAATGCCAAAGTAGCCTTTAAGCTAAAATTTTATATTACATCCTGCTACCTAATTTATTTCAATGGATTTTTCTGATCACTAATATATAAGAATGTGATTTAAATCATTCAATACTTTCTATCTGGTAGGAACATTCTTTACATTTTAGTACTGAATGGATGATTTCTTTTTGCCATCAAGACCAATAGGATCACAAGATAACAAGGATAATTCAGATATAATTAACTGCTTTCAAATTAGGAAAGCATTTATTTCTCTTCCTCTTGCTATTATTTATCTTTGGCCCCTTCATTATTTATTTGCACCCCTGTTTCTGGAAAAGAAAACAATAGGGAAAGGAGGTAAAATTAAGAGAAATAATTATGACTAATTGTTCAAAAGTGATGAAAGATTAGATGGGAAGGCTGAAACCAGTCTTGAAGCAAAACCTCTTAAGGAATCTGGATTTTCGCCAAAGATGGTAAAGTTATATGAATGCTCTGACATATCAGCCCTTTGCACAACACTGGTCTCAGCAGTGAGTTTCTCTCTAGAGAGATGACTTGATCCAGGTTTGAAGATAGGAGAGGTGGTGAAGGAGGGCTGATATTGAAGCTTCTCACAATGAAAACTTCTATTTAAAAATAAATTGTGCAGTTACAGTTTCCCAACATTCAGATTTTCTTGTTCGTTTTCAGATTTATATTACTTGTTTTAAACAGTATATTCGTATTTATTGAAAATGTTTGTAAATATGAACTCAATGTAACACCCAGAGAACTGCTGTCTATTTGGCTTCAAACCTACTTGTGTGTCGACATTTTCTCATTTTAGTTAGTCATCCCATGGTTGCAATCAAGAAGCAACTGCTCTGCAGTTCAACTTTCTGGTTAGAGTACGGAGCATGCGAGACTTACTAAAAGGGCATTATCCTGAAAGATGATTCCAAGTATTGAACCTAGACTTCCATGGCAAATAAGCCCATAAAATTTAATAAAGTGCTGGAGTACAAGTTATGTGAAGTGGAAAGCTCTCAGAATTGTACTGACTTAAGTGGGTTTCTGATTTGTATATGATCACATGCCATTGATTTTCAAATCACTGGTTATACAGCTAGATAGGCATAGATAAGTCTTGGTTTGTTTCAGATATTAAAACTCTAACTCAGAAGCTACTTTCATAGAATATAAAACACACTGAGATACTGATATCCTAGTGCTCATATATATTTTATGGTGTGTGTATGAATCTGTATATTTAAGTCTGAGAATCTTAATTATTTATGGGCCAGTTAGTACCTCTGGTTAAAATTAAATGATAATGCTAATGAGTTTGATGTCATGGGTAGGAATCTAACAAAGTCGAATTCCCATTGAGTTATGTATAATTTTTTCCAAGATTTACAACTGCATGCTTTAGCTTGGCTGACTATTTCCAAAATGTTTCACTGGTCACAAAGAATGACATAAGAAGGTGTCCAGTTTTCAGCCATATAAATACAAGTAATCCACTAAGGAAACTGTTAAATGTCTGATAACAAGTAAGGTATTTCCTACTTTTATTGTTTTCTGAAGTAATAAGATAAAAGCCTGAGGTAAGTACTGCATCTAAGATCATATTGATCCCAATGCCAAAGTAGCCTTTAAGCTAAAATTTAGCACATAAGTATTATGTGTTATTTAGCACATAAGTATTATATAAATATTAGCTACTATTATTACTAGTATACAATAGACTACTTTAAAGATAACCAGAAGATGAGTTCCTACTGATAGTAACTAATACCAATTATAATAGATGGCTATAATTTTATATCATATAGTTATGATACATATGCGCAGGTAAATACATATGTTCATTTCTACTAAAAAAAGACTTAATTTTTCACATCTTTCAGAGATGATCCTCTTGGACAATGTTATCTTGAAGTGACATATTCAATGAATAGTTTTCTTAAGGAGGTATTTACAACAACAAAGAAGAAAGAATAGACTGCTGCTTATTTTCAGATTTCCTAGTAGATGTGCCCAATATCTATCAAGGGATGATGGTAATTTCAGTGCAGACCACACAATTTTCAATATGCATTTCTGCTGCAGAAGTTATTATGATTGCAGTTATATTTATAATTTCAAATGTTAAAATCTTTGAGAGAATTAAGCTTCAGTTAGTTTAAATTCAATTCGACAATTAATCAAAATGTGTGTCTACTCAGAAAAAGAAGTAAAGACAATACCAGTGCATGAAGATAGCCTAGATAACATAGTTCACATCTTCCTTTCAACTGCAGTGAATGTAGAACAATGAGAGAGGTAGCTCTGAGGTCAACAGATTTGTGTTTATGGCTAAACACTGTGAAATATTAGCTTGTAACATTCACCCCAAAAGTGACACTGCCCAAATTTAAATGTGGCAATTGTCATAAGAACCATGGCCTCCATATCTGACCTTGAGTAAAATTACATTTTATTGCAATTCCGTGTAAAATAAAACATAACTTATTGCTTGTTTCAATTACCTTATTTCAATCATGTCTCAGCGTTTATCCAGTTGTACTAATTTACAAAAAACTACTTTGCCAATTTTACTGAAATTAAGACATGGTAAGCTATTTTTGATAAATCTTATACAAATCCATATTCTATTCCTTAGTTCTTTAGGAGACTTGTCTTAGATGAACCTCAGAATGATAAATCCACCATTAAAACAATATTTAAGCAGGAGAAAATGTGCTTACTAAGTTAGCTTTCAAAAGAGAAGAAACTTCTGAGATTTCCATAATAAAAAGGTAAAAATATATCATTATGCTAAGATGTAAGTGGATACCCAAATAAAAAGGAAAATACTTCATTTTCAGGAGAATTCTTCTTAAATAGTATTCAAACTGCATATCTAAAATCAGTAGCAAAAGTGCACAAATGCCAATAGTGTGAAAACCAAATAATATGAACTAAAAACATTTTCTAGGATACTATGTGGGTCATTTTATTCACATCATCATAAAATATCTCCCTGACAGTTGGTGGAATTCATTAAAAGACTAATAAATCTCAGCATGAAACGTTAGGGAAAAATGGGAGCTATTACTTGGACAACTGTGTGGTCTGTAAGTAAATTTACCAGGAAAATGGAGCAGCCCATTAACAGTAGTGGAAAAGATAGCGAGGTGTCCATGGAATGGTGAGATTTAATTTGTCAGTACCTGGCTTTAAAGGTAATTACTTAAACATGTGGTTGGATCACATGATGCTTTAAACTGCATGATTCAGACATGTTAACCAGGGCACCGTGACCTTCTGTCTGCACACATAAATCCGAGAAATGAAATCTATTCTAGATAATGCCTGATGTAGTGTATACTGTATTTTATTGATTACAGGAATACTTGTGAAAGCAGTTTGTCAATATAGGATACTGTAAAGTGCTACTTAATTGGACCCCAAATAAGTGGACCCAATTGTACCCTCTAACATGAACATAAAAGCAAAATCCAAAGATAAATTTTACTACAGGCCATGTTTGGGTAATTGATCTAACTGAGCTCTTGAACAGTGATCCTATTTCTGAGCCCCAGTCTCTTCTGTTGAACATATAAAGACTTCTTTAAGTATATTCTCAGATGCATGGCTGCTTTGCCTTAACACCTACTGGGAATCAATGGGTTGCATCTGCTTAATGTCAGGTTGAATGAAAAGCATCTACCACTGGATAAGGCACTGGAACAGCAACTCCTACTAGATAAGTAGTATTAAGGTTATTCATCACTTTGGTATAAGTGAAGTAGAAGTGCTGTATATAGCAAATGGGTTCTAAGTACATATACAACAGTCAGAGTAAAATGGCCAAATGATGGTTAAGTCCTGCCAGCCCTCTACTCAGAACCCTCCATTTCTATATGCAGTGCGGTACCGTCAATTAGATCAGAATCTAGGAAAAAGAAAAAGGACTTTAGTGGAAAAGTTGATAAATTCCAATGAAGTCTGTAGTTGAGGTGTTAGTAGTACTGAACCAGTGTCAACTTCTTAGTTTTGAAAAATGCACTATGGTCATATAAGATAGTCACATTAGAGGAAGCTAGGTGAAGGTTATACAGGATCGTTATACTATCTTGGCAATTTTTCTATATATTTAGAATTATATAAATATACATATAGAATTATATTGAAAATAAGAATTTTATTTAAACAAAACAAAGTAAGACCTCCATTTGCTTCCTGTGTTACTCCCAATAAAACCCACAAGCATACAATGGTCCATACATGTTCTGTCATCCAAGTACTTCTCCGATCTCAAGTCCTATTACTCTCTCCCATGTTCACTCCTTTCCAGTCACTGGTCTTCTAGCTATTTCTCCAACACACCAGGCATGATCTCATCCCAGCGCTTTGCAGTTATTTCTCTTCTTTAAACATTCTCCCTCCAGATACCCACAAGGCTGAGTCTCTCACATACTTCCTATCTTTTCATAAAGACCTCAGTGAGACCATCCCTAGCCTTGTCTATTTTCCCTGCTAGAACGTAAACTCTAAGAAGGCAGAGATTTTTGTGTGTTTTTTGTTTATTACTTTATCCCTGTACCTAGAATACTGTTTGATATATAGTGGACACCTGATATTTATTGAATAAATGAATGCACAAATGAAAGAAGAAAGAAGGAGATAATGAAAGATAGACAAATATACCAAATAGTAGCTGGAGAGTACTAGGTTTTTAAAATACATTTATAATCATTTAATGTCACAGAATCATGTAATTTTTAAATAAGAAGGATTCCTCTTTTCATTGTTCCATCACCCAACATGTTATTTCTGCAACAATTTGTATTTCTTGTTATTGTTAATAAAAATGGAAGCAGAGGTTGTAGCTTGATTTCTAGATCTTGGACGGAGTTGCCTGTGAAAATAATTTATTTTTGGACCCTCATACTAATTAATTGATATAAGTTATTTTGCAAAGATTTCGATTTCATCCCCACCAGTATGTTAGAGAAACACATTTTCAACCTTTTTTCCAAACTTCCACTTGTTCTTGTCATACTTACAAGTGCTCCTCTCTTTGTCCCCTTCTAACTATATCCACCATTACTCATTACCTCTGTTTGTAGGCATGTGATGTGACTCGACAGGCAAAGGCTTACTTGGATTTCCAGTTCAGGCAAACATTTCAATGTAGACTGAACAATGAGAACGGTAAATGAGCACTAAGTATATATTTATACCCTATACACACACACACACACACACACACACACACACACACACACACTGTGTAGACCTAAGCATTCTGACATATTTAACTTCTGCATTTCCAAGGCTGTTTCTAACACAAAAACTCTAGTTTTAATGTATTTTTGCATCATAAGGACAATTATTGTTGAAATAAAGATAAATGCTCATAAAGATAGATGTTCATACAATTTACCCAGATCCAATATAAGCAAACATTATGAGTATGTCATAAAGGTGATGATGGGCTACACTGTGTTAAACTAGAGGGAGTACTGTCATTCTCTAATCCCTCCACCTCCACTCCCAAAAGGATCAACAAATAAATGTCCAAATGCAAATGTTCTAATATTATATACTAGTGTATTTTGTAAGAAAAAATATGCATTTCTTTTACTTTCCTTTTTAATCATTATCCCTGGGCAGTATCATTTATCATATTGTCTACTTATTTGCGAAAGCTCACAAATTGTGATGCTGACGTTCTCATGTGTATTGTTTTTGGAAAGGGGTATTTTGGAAATCCTGGCCCCAAGGCCAGTGGGACATTACAGCTTAAGTCTTTATAATATCACAGTGTCAACTGAGACCTTCAATCACCTATGAAACCCCAGCTTCCCACCTCTAATTTTCCACTCTTCTACTTTATCTCATGTTTTTTTAAACAATTTCTCAGCAATTCCTATGGAAGTATCATTTGTATATGTTCTCCACTCTCAAGGATGTGACTCATCCTGGCCAGGAAATTTGGAACACATTTAGAACTGCCAGGTGTTTTTTTCAATTGTTCTATCCCATCTTGGACTTCCTTTTCTTCCCAACAATATTTTCTACATTTTTTAGTGCCAGTATTATTCATGATAGAGAAGAAAAATCAGAATGCTAACTAAACAGACATTCAGAAGTAAAAAGCATCAGGTTTTAGAGACAAATTATGTGTAAAGGTTGAGGGAAGTATGGAGTTGGGGACAATTTCCAGGATTCTGGGTGGTGTATTAGAGTTCTCTGGAGAAGCAGAATATATATATATATATATATATATATATAAACAGAATATATATATATATATATATATATATATATATATATACACACACACACACATACACACACGTATATACACACACGTATATACAGAGAGAGATTGACACTGACATTATATAAGGAATTTGCTCTTATGATTTTGGAGGCTGAGAATTCCCAAGATCTGCAGTTGGTAAACTGGAGACCCAGGAGAGCCAATGGTATCAGCTGATGGTTCTAGTCCAATTCTGAGGGCTTGAGAACCAGGAGAGCAGATAGTGTAAGTTTCAGTCCTAGTTTAAATTCAAAGGAAGGAAAAGACCAATGACCCAACTCAAAGTGAGGTAGAGAAAGCAAATTCTCCCTTGCTTGTCCTTTTTGTTCTTTCAGGCCTTCAGGGGGCTAGATGAGACCTATTCACATCACAGAGGGCAATCTGCTTAACTCAATCTACCAATTCAAATGTTAATCTCATCCAGAAACACCCTCACAGATACTCCAGGATAATGTTTAACTAAATACCTGGTGACCTGGAAGCCCAGTCAAATTGACACATAAAAGTAACTATACCAGGTAGTTAGGTGAATTGTGATGTTTTCACTAAAACAGTTGACTTCTGAACAGGCATAGTATGAAGTTGCCATGTAATATCCAATTGTAAATATTGTTTGGAGCCCAGAAAAGATTTTGAGACTCTAGATTCAGATCTGGTGAAAGTTAAAGTCATAGAAATGGATGAAACTGTCTATGAAGGACACATAGATTCATTAACTGCATCACTTATTGAATATCTATCATATGATGGGTAAATAGGAAACACTAGGAATATAATATTTAACAAAATGAAGACAAACGTTACCACATGGAGCTTAAATTCCACAGAGGAAGAAAGATATCAAATAAATAAACAAACAACTTATATCATCAAAAGCATGGTAAATGCAACAAAGAAAAATGGTATCAATCTATAAGGAGAGGGAAAACTGGACAGCTACATGTAAAAGAATGAAATGAGAACACTCCCCAATGCCATACACAAAAATAAACTCAATGTTGAGCTACAAGAGCTGCTTGTAAATTTTGGAGATTAATCCTTTGTCAGTTGAAAAATGGATTAAGGACCTAAATGTAAGACCGGACACTATAAAACTCGTAGAGGACAACATAGGAAAAACACTCCTTGACATAAATCACAGCAAGATTTTTTTGATCCACCTCCTAGAGTAATGGAAATAAAAACAAAAACAAACAAATGGGACTGAATGAAACTTAAAAGCTTTTGCACAGCAAAGGAAACTACAAACAAGATGAAAAGACAACCCTCAGAATGGGAGAAAATATTTGCAAACAAATAAACGGACAAAGGATTAATCTCCAAAATGTATAAACAGCTCATGTAGCTCAATATTAAAAAAAAAAAAACCCAATCAAAAAATGGGCAGAAGACCTAAATAGACATTTCTCCAAAGACGACACGCAGATGGCCAAGAAGCACATGAAAAGCTGCTCAACACCACTAATTATTGTAGAAATGCAAATCAAAACTACAATGAGGTATCAACTCACACCGGTTAGAATGGTCATCACCAGAAAATCTACAAAAAACAAATGCTGGAGAGGGTGTGGAGAAAAGGGAACCCTCTTGCACTGTTAGTGGGAATGTAAACTGATACAGCCACTATGGAGAACAATATGGAGATTCTTTAAAAAACTAAAAATACAATTACCATATGACCCAGCAATCACACTACTGGGCATATACCTAGAGAAAACCATAATTCAAAGAGACACATGAACCCCAGCGTTCATTGCAGTACTATTTACAATGGCCAGGTCATGGAAGCAACCTAAATACTCATTGACAGACTAATGGATAAAGAATATGTGGTACATATATACAATGGAATATTACTCAGCCATAAAAAGGAATGAAACTGGGTCATTTGTAGAGACGTGGATGGATCGAGAGACTATCATACAGAATTAAGTCAGAAAGAGAAAAACAAATGTCGTATATTAATGCATATATGAGGAATCTAGAGAAATGGTACAGATGAACCGGTTTGCAAGGCAGAAATAGAGACACAGATGTAGAGAACAAACATATGGACAACATGGGGGGAAAGTATCAGGGGGGCTGGTGGTGGTGGAATGAATTGGGAGACTGTGATTGACATATATACACTAATATGTATAAGATAGATAACTAATAAGAAACTGCTGTATAAAAAATAAATAAATTAAATTAAATTATGGAAAATCTATAAGGAGATATAACAAGGGAACATAACCTAATCTGGAGAAATTGGGAAGACTTCCATGGGAAAGTGATATATATATTAAAACCTGAAGACCGTGTAGACTAAGAGAAAGAGCAATGTGTTGGAGGAACTGAAATGCAGCTTTGTGTCTGGAACTTTGCAATGAAGAGGAAAAGTGTCAAGAACAAGTCTACAGAGGTAGTTAAGGTGTGATCTTGAAGAGCCTTGTAGTCAGTAAGAAGTATTTAATAGATTAAATTACTAGTAACAATTCTTCACTCACCTTTAGTAATATTATACAGCCAACTCTTGTCATGGCTTCATGATAAGCACAGGATACTTCCTTATCCCTTGATTTTGGGTTTGACCATGTGACTTGCTTAGGGAGGTGAGATGTCAGCAGATTCAGAATAAGCAGAAGTTTGAAATGTGCAGGCATGGCCAGGCTTGCCCTCTTGTAGTTTTACCACCACTATGAAAAGAATATGCCCCCAGCCAGGCTATTATTAGTCAGAAGAGGATGGGAGTATTATGGAGATGACCTGGAATCAACTTGTCTTGGGAACTAAGCCCAGCTGAACTTTGGCTACATAATCTGATCTTCAGCCAACTGGCAGACATGATAGTAGAAAGAATCATTGTTCTATATCTCTGAGCTTTGGGGTGGTTTGTTACACAGCAAGAACTAATACAGAGGCCTTGAGGAAAAATAATGTTTCAAGGAAGAGTTAAAGGAAGGAAACCAGAGGGAGAAAAAGACTAAGAAGAATAAATCAGAGGTAGAAGTGAAATAAACAGGGAATAGTGTTGGGGAAACCAGGACTGAGGGAAATTTCAAGGAAGAAATTGTCAAATTCCGCAGAGAGATCACCCAGAATGCAAAGCAAAAATAAAACACTGGGGGGGGAAACTTCAAGATGGCAGAGGAGTAGGACATGGAGATCAACTTCCTCCCCACAAATATATCAAAAATACATCTACATGCGGAACAACTCCTACAGAACACCTACTGAATACTGGCAGAAGACCTCAGACTTCCCAAAAGGCAAGAAACTCCCCACATACCTGGGTAGGGCAAAAGAAAAAAGAAAAAACAGAGACAAAAGAATACGGATGGGACCTGCACCTCTGGGAAGGAGCTGTGAAGGAGGAAAAGTTTCCACACACGAGGAAGCCCCTTCACTGGCGGAGACATGGGGGCGGGGGCAAGCTTTGGAGCCGCGGAGGAGAGTGCAGCAACAGGGGTGCAGAGGGTAAAGCTGAGAGATTCCCGCACAGAGTGGCGGTGCCGACCAGCACTCACCAGCCTGAGAGGCTTGTCTGCTCACCCGCCTGGAGGGGCAGGGCTGGGAGCTGAGGCTCGGGCTTTGAAGTTCAGCACCCAGGGAGAGGACTGGGGTTGGCTGCGTGAACACAGCCTGAAGGGGGCTAGTATGCCACAGCTAGCCGGGAGGGAGTCTGGGAAAAAGTCTGGATCTGCCTAAGAGGCCAGAGACCATTGTTTCAGGGTGCACAAGGAGAGGGGATTCAGAGCACAACCTAAACGAGCTCCAGAGACCAGGGCGAGCCGCGGCTATCAGCGCGAACACCAGAGGAGGGCATGAAATGCTAAGGCTGCTGCTGCAGCCACCAAGAGACCTGTGTGCAAGCACAGGTCACTATCCACACCTCCCCTCCCAGGAGCCTGTGCAGCCCACGACTGCCAGGGTCCCATGTTCCAGGGACAACTTCCCCAGGAGAACACACGGCGTGGCTCAGGCTGTTGTAACATCACGCCACCCACTGCCACTACAGGCTCTCCCCGCATACCATACACTTCTCTCTCTCTGGCCCAAGTGAACCAGAGCCCCCAGTCAGTCGTCCCTTTAACCCCCCCAACAACTGTGCGAAAAACAGACACCAGAGGGTGACCTACATGCAGAGGCGGGGCCAAATCCAAAGCTGAACCCCAGGAGCTGTGCGGACAAAGAAGAGAAAGGTAAATTTCTCCAAGTGGCCTCAGGAGCAGCAGATTATATCTCCACAATCAACTTGATGTACCTTGCATCAGTGGAACCTGAACAGACAATGAATCATCCCAAAATTGAGGCAGTGGACTTTGGGAGCAACTGTAGACTTGGGGGTCTTGGTGCTCTGGCTGGGTCTCTGGCCTGAGCCTCTGAGGAGGGAGAGCAGGGTTCAGGACATTGGTCCACCAGAGACCTCCCAGCTGCATGTAATATCAATCGGCAAGAGCTCTCCCAGGGATCTCTGTCTCAACACTAAGATTGAGCTCCACTCAATGACCAGCAAGCTCCAGTCCTGGACACTCTATGCCAAACAACTAGCAAGACAGGAACACAACACCACCCATTAACAGAGAGGATGCCTAAAATCATAATAAATTCACAGACACCCTAAAACACAACACTGGACGTGATCCTGCCCACCAGAAAGACAAGATCCAGACTCATCCATCAGAATGCAGGCACCAGTCTCCTCCACCAGGAAGCCAACACAACCCACTGAAACAACCTTCCCCACTGAGGGCAGACACCAAAAACAATGGGAACTATGAACCTGTGGCCTGTGAAAAGGAGACCCCGCAAAACAGTAAGTTAAGCAAAATGAGAAGACAGAGAAATACACAGCAGATGAATGAGCAAGTTAAAAAGCATCAGACCAAACAAATGAAGAGGAAATAGGCAGTCTACCTGAAAAAGAATTCAGAGTAATGATAGTAAAGATGATCCAAAATCTTGGAAATAGAATGGAGAAAATACAACAAATGTTTAATGAGGACCTAGAAGAACTACAGAGTAAACAAACAATGATGAACTACACAACAAATGAAATTAAAAATTCTGTAGAAGAAATCAGTAGCAGAATAACTGCGGCAGAAGAATGGATAAGTGACCTGGAAGACAAAATAGTGGAAATAACTACTGCAGAGCAGAATAAAGAAAAAAGAATGAAAAGAACTGAGGACACTCTCAGAGACCTCTGGGACAACATTAAATGCACCAACATTCTAAATATAGGGTCCCATAAGAAGAAGAGAGAAAGAAAGGGACTGAGAAAATATTTGAAGAGATTATAGTTGAAAACTTCCCTAATATAGGAAAGGAAATAGTCAATCAAGTCCATGAAGCAAAGAGAGTCCCATACAGGACAACTCCAAGGAGAAACATGCCAAGACACATATTAATCAAACTGGCAAAAATTAAATACAAAGAAAAAAATATTAAAAGCAACAAGGCAAAAGCAACAAATAATATACAAGGGAATCCCCATACAGTTAACAGCTGATCTTTCAGCAAAAACTCTGCAAGCCAGAAGGGTGTGGCAGGACATATTTAAAGTGATGAAAGGAAAAAACCTACAGCCAAGATTACTCTACTCAGCAAGGATCTCATTCAGATTCGATGGAGAAATTAAAACCTTCACAGAGAAGCAAAAGCTAAAAGGATTCAGCACCACTAAAACAGCTTTACCACAAATGTTAAAGGAACTTCCCTAGGCAGCAAACACAAGAGAAGGAAAAGACCTACAATAACAAACCCAAAACAATTAAGAAATGGTAATAGGAACATACATATCAATAACTACCTTAAATGTAAATGGACTGAATGCTCCAACCAAAAGACATAGACTGGAAGATGGAAACAAAACAAGACTTGTATATATGCTGTCTACAAGAGACCCACTTCAGACCTAGGGACACATACAGACTGAAAGTGAGGGGATGGAAAAAGATATTCCATGTAAATGGAAATCAAAAGAAACCTGGAGGAGTAATTCTCATATCAGACAAAATAGACTTTAAAATAAAGACTATTACAAGAGACAAAGAAGGGCACTACATAGTGATCAAGGGATCAATCCAAGAAGAAGATGTAACAATTGTAAATATTTATTCACCCAACATAGGAGCACATCAATACATAAAGCAAATGCTAACAGCCATAAAAGGGGAAACTGACAGTAACACAATCATAGTAGGGGACTTTAACACCCCACTTTCACCAATGGACAGATCATCCAAAATGAAAATAAATAAGGAAACACAAGCTTTAAATGATACATTAAACACGATGGACTTAATTTGTATTTATAGGACATTCCATCCAAAATCAACAAAATACACTCTTCTCAAGTGCTCACGGAACATTCTCCAGGATGGATCATATCTTGGGTCACAAATCAAGCCTTGGTAAATTTAAGAAAATTGAAATCATATCAAGTATCTTTTCCGACCACAATGCTATAAGACTAGATATCAATAACAGGAAAAAGTCTGTAAAAAATACAAACACATGAAGGCTAAACAATACACTACTAAATAACCAAGAAATCACTGAAGAAATCAAAGAGGAGATCAAAAACTACCTAGAAACAAATGACAATGAAAAAATGAAGACCACAAACCTATGGGATGCAGCAAAAGCAGTTCTAAGGGGGAACTTTATAACGGGGGAACTTTATAGCAATACAATCCTACCTCAAGAAGCAAGAAAAATCTCAAATCAACAACCTAACCTTACACCTGAAGCAATTACAGAAAGAAGAACAAAAAAACCCAAAGTCAGCCGAAGGAAAGAAATCATAAATATCAGATCAGAAATAAATGAAAAAGAAAGGAAGGAAACAATACCAAAGATCAAAAAACTAAAAGGAGGTTATTTGAGAAGATAAACAAAATTGATTAACCATTAGCCAGACTCATCAAGAAAAAAAGGGAGAAGACTCAAATCAACAGAAATAGAAATGAAAAAGAAGTAACAACTGACACTGCAAAAATACAAAGGATCATGAGAGATTACTAAAAGCAGCTGTATGCCAATAAAATGGACAACGTAGAAGAAATGGAGAAATTCTTAGAAAAGCACAACCTTCCAACACTGAACCAGGAAGAAACAGCAAATGTAAACAGACCAATCACAAGCACTGAAATTGAGATTAAAAATCTTCCAACAAACAAAAGCCCAGGGCCAGATGGCTTCGCAGGTGAATTCTATAAAACATTTAGAAAAGACCTAACACCTCTCCTTCTGAAACTCTTCCAAAACATGGCAGAGGGAGGTACACTCCTAAACTCATTCTACGAGGTCTTCATCACCCTGATACCAAAACCAGACAAATACATCACAAAAAAAGAAAACTATAGACCATTATCACTGATGAACATAGATGCAAAAATCCTCAACAAAATACTAGCAAACAGAATCCAACAGCACATTAAAAGGATCATACACGATGATTAAGTGGGGTTTATCCCAGGAATGCAAGGATTCTTCAATATACACAATCAATCAATGTGATACACCCTATTAACAAACTGAAGGAGAGGACCATATGATCATCTTAATAGATGCAAAAAAAGCTTCTGACAAAATTCAACACCTACTTATGATAAAAACCCTCCAGAAAGTAGGCATAGAGGGAAACTACCTCCACATAATAATGGCCATATATGACAAACGCACAGCCAACATCGTTCTCAATGGTGGAAAACTAAAACCATTTCCAATAAGATCAGGAACAAGGCAAGGTTGCCCACTCTCACCACCATTATTCAACATAGTTTTGGAAGTTTTAGCCACAGCAACCAGAGAAGAAGAAGAAATAAAAGGAAACCAAATTGGAAAAGAAGAATTAAAACTGTCACTGATTGCAGATGACATGATACTATATATAGAGAATCCTAAAGACGCTACCAGAAAACTACTAGAGCTAATCAAGTAGCAGGATACAAAATTAATGCACAGAAAACTCTTGTAATCCTATACACTAATGATGAAAAATCTGATGAGAAATTAAGGAAACACTCCCATTTACCACTGCACCAAAAAGAATAAAATACCTAGGAATAAATCCACCTAAGGAGACAAAAGACCTGTATGCAGAAAACTATAAGACACTGATGAAATAAATTAAAGATGATACAAACAGATGGAGAGATATACCCATGCTCTTGGATTGGAAGAATCAACATGGTGAAAATGACTATACTACCCAAAGAAATCTACAGATTGATTGTAATCCCTATCAAACTACCACTGGCATTTTTCCCCAGAACTAGAAAAAAAAATTTCACAATTTGTATGGAAACACAAAAGACCCCGTATAGCCAAAGCACCAGAGCTGGAGTAATCAGGCTCCCTGTCTTCAGACTATAATGCAAGCTACAGTAATCAAGGCAGTATGGTACTGGCACAAAAAAAGAAATATAGATCAATGGAACAGGATAGAAAGCCTAGAGATAAATCCACGTACATATGGTCATCTTATCTTTGATAAGGGAGGCAAGAATATACAATGGAGAAAAGACAGCCTCTTCAATAAGTGGTGCTGGGAAAACTGGACAGCTCCATGTGAAAGACTGAAATTAGAATACTCCCTAACACCATACACAAAAATAAACTCAAAATGGATTAAAGACCTAAATGCAAGGCCAGACAGTATAAGACTCTTAGAGTAAAACATGGGCAGAACACTCTATGACATCAATCACAGCAAGATCCTTTTTGACCCACCTCCTAGAGAAATGGAAATAAAAATAAAAATAAACAAATGGAACCCAATGAAACTTTAAAGCTTTTGCACAGCAAAGGAAACCATAAACAAGAAGAAAAGACAACGCTCAGAATGGGAGAAAATAGTTGCAAATGAAGCAACTGACAAAGGATTAATCTCCAAAATATACAAGCAGCTCATGCAGCTCAATATCAAGAAACAAACAACCCAACCCAAAAATGGGCAGAAGACCTAAATAGACATTTCTCCAAAGAAGATATACAGACTGCCAACAAACACATGAAAGAATGCTCATCACTAATCATTAGAGAAATGCAAATCAAAACTACAATGATGTATCACCTCACACTATTCAGAATGGCCATCATCAAAAATCTACAAACAATAAATGCTGGAGAGGGTGTGGAGAAAAGGGAACCCTCTTGCACTGTTGGTGGGAATGTGAACTGATATAGCCACTATGGAGAACAGTATGGAAGTTCCTTAAAAACTAAAAATAGGGCTTCCCTGGTGGCACAGTGGTTGAGAGTCCACCTGCTGACGCAGGGGACACGGTTTCTTGCCCCGGTCCGGGAAGATCCCACGTGCCACGGAGCGGCTAGGCCCGTGAGCCATGGCTGCTGAGCCTGCATGTCCGGAGCCTGTGCTCTGCAATGGGAGAGGCCACAACAGTGAGAGGCCCGCGTACCGGAAAAAAAAAAAAAAAACTAAAAATAGAACTACCATATGACCCAGCAATCCCACTACTGGGCATATACCCTGGGAATACCATAATTCAAAAAGAGTCATGTACCACAATGTTCATTGCAGCTCAATTTACAATAACCAGGACATGGAAGCAACCCAAGTGTCCATCGACAGATGAATGGATAAAGAAGATGTGGCACATATAGACAATCGAATACTACTCAGCCATAAAAAGAAATGAAATTGAATTATTTGTAGTGAGATGGATGGAACTAGGGACTATCATACAGAGTGAAGTAAGTCAGAAAGATAAAAACAAATACCATATGCTAACACATATATATGGAATCTAAAAAAAAAAGTTTCTGAAGAACCTAGATGCAGGACAGGAATAAAGACGCAGAGATAGAGAATGGACGTGAGGACACAAGGAGGGGGAAGGGTAAGCTGGGACAAAGTGAGAGAGTGGCATGGACATATACACACTACCAAATGTAAACTAGATAGCTAGTGGGAAGCAGCCACATTGCACAGGGAGATCAGCTCGGTGCTTTGTGATCACCTAGAGGGGTGGAATAGGGAGGGTGGGAGGGAAACGCAAGAGGGAGGAGATATGGGGATATATGTATACGTATAGCTGATTCACTTTGTCATAAAGCAGAAAGTAACACACCATTGTAAGGCAATTATACTCCAATAAATATGTTCAAAAATAAATAAATAAACTACTGACTTTGTAAATTAGAAATTTTTTTTTTTGGCGACCTTTGCAAAAACAGCATCATTTAGTTTGGTATAAGCAGAAATCATATTTCAGTGGGATGAAAAATAAGTGGAAAGGGAGAAAATAGAGGCAGGATCTGTAGGCCCCTCTTGAGTGTTGCAAGGAAATGGAGGAAGGCGGAGTCAAAGAATAAGACAAGGACCACGGGAGCAAAACCAGAGTCGTATATGTTCCCTTGCCAAGCAGAAGGGAAACAAATTATTCAAGGAGAGTTTTGTGGGTCTCCAAAAGCTGAAAGAGGAAGGACTAGATAGGAGGCCAAAGAGGAAGCTTATTCCACATGAGAAAGGATTCTATGCACTACATTCTAACTGGTTAAGGGAGGATTATAAATTATCTCTTGGAATTGATCATGAGTCTGCAATATATAATAAAATATGACAAGGGTTTTTAATAATCCCAGAAATGCTTCCTTAGCTTTGGAATGCATATTGGGTATTTTCCTATGCACTGTCATATGCTTGGGACATGCCACACTTTTCTCTTGCCCCAGGCGAAGACTTGAAGCGAAAGCACAGTCAAGGGTACTACTTTTAGAGCGAAGATGCTTTGAACAGGTTTCTAGATTTAAAGTATTTGATGAAGAGAGTGAGAGAGTGACAAATTTATGAAATACTGTGAGACCAAGAACTTCAGAAAGTGGTAGAGAGAACTCTTCCTTGAACATGGCAGGTGACACTGAATGGAAATGAGATTGAGGGTAGAAACTGAAGGCTGGAAGACTTTACTCCTGTTGCCTCTGCTTTCTCTGAGAAGTTCAAGGTGGATCATCTGCTAAGAGTGAAGGGACAGTGGATGTATCCCTTCTGTGATCACCTTTTTGTTCCAAATACAATTTTAAGAATGCAGTTTCACCCATAGCGACTTTCATACATCTCAATTCATTTTGTATTTTAACCTTCCTGACAGTCCCTCCTAACTTAATCTAAAATTCATGAATATACATGGGAGTGTAAGTTAATTAATAAAAATTTGGAAGGCAATATGGCAATTGGTATCAAGAATGTTAAATGTTCATACACCTTGATTTAGTAATTCCACTTCTATGAATTTATAGAAATTAGAAAACAATACACAAAATGGTAACTGAAGAACTGTATTTGTTATTATATTAAACTGAAATATACACTGATAGGGATTTTTAAAGGTAAATTATAGTATGAACATACACACAATAAAATTGTGTGCAAAAATAAAAATTACGATATGTATCTATGTTTATGTCTACGGTAGTATTGTTGAATCAAAACAGAGATTAGTAGCTTGATGCTAAATGTGATCCTATTTACATAAAATTGTTTATATTGTAGTGTGTGTGTGTGTGTGTGTGTGTGTGAGAGAGAGAGAGAGAAAGAATGTAGATAAAGATCAAAATGTTAACAGTACTTATTTATTGGTTGAAGGATATGGAGTTGTGTTTACTTTCTTCTTTTTAATTGTTGTATTGTTTGAATAATTTATATTAAACATTTATCACAGGTGTTGTATACATGAACCAAAGATGGCCTCTTTGTATAGACTAGATAGTTTATTTCTTCGCTGACACATTAGCTCAAAAGCCCAGCAGCACCAAACTCAAATTCTGACACACCCAGTTGTTTTTAAAATACCCCAAGCAAGCAGATTTTTAGCTATTTAAAGCCTGTCTGCTCTGCATACCCTGTGCACTGGACAGCTGTAACCCACAGATAAGACAGAGCCTTCTGGTTATAACTCCCCAAGCCGTATGGCCCTTTGGAGCTCTCTGACACAGATACTCCCTGCTATTGCTGAGCAACAGTGTCTCAAGGTGGAAGCCCGCCTCTAACTTCCTCTCCCCCCAGGGGTCTCTTTGCCCTCCTCCCATTCTGGATGGTGGTCCCCTCGCCTTAAGCCTCTGGATGTCTCAAGCCGTGAAGAACTTCCCCATCACAGCCCTGTATGTTACGGCCTCCCGTGGCATATCTTTTACATTGATCAGCCTCCAACTCCCTTGAACCCCCTACAATAGGCATTTGTAATAGCACGTAAAAATAATAAAGCACTTTTTAGAGTGTTTTTTTTTTTAAGGATTTAAATGGGCCCGCAGCCTCTGTCAAGAGGAAACTGGGTAGGATACAGCTACCAAGGAAAGCTGCCTTGCAAAGCGAGGACCCAGGGCCTTAAGCCTCCAGTCAGAGTCTCAGTTGACAACCAAGGTCAGACAGAAAGTATCCTGCCATGACCACAGAGTCACATTGTCCTGCTTTTTGGTCTCAAATACCTTTTGTTTTTAATATTACCCCGTTTTTGTGACTGGTAAGCAGGCAGTGGATATTCTAGGTGTCTTTTCAGGCCAACTGTTCCATTCTTTTTTTTTTTTAATATAAATTTATTTATTTATTTAGTTTTGGCTGCTTTGGGTCTTTGTTGCTGTGTGCGGGCTTTCTCTAGTTGCGGCAAGCGGGCGCTACTCTTCGTTGCAGTGCGAGGGCTTCTCATTGCGGTGGCTTCTCTTGTTGCGGAGCACAGGCTCTAGGCGCACCGGCTCAGTAGTTGTGGCTCGCAGGCTCTAGAGCGCAGGCTCAGTGGTTGTGGCGCACGGGCTTAGTTGCTCCGCAGCATGTGGGATCTTCCCGGACCAGGGCTCGAACCTGTGTCCCCTGCACTGGCAGGCGGATTCTTAACCACTGTGCCACCAGGGAAGTCCCCACCTGTTCCGTTCTTAACCCAGGTGAGTCATCAAGGACCTCGCACAACTTCCTCTTCCCCTCAGGTGATACTTGCTCCTTCTACAGAAGTTCATAGATTCATCTGAGTGTTGTTTTCCTTCTTCCTCCCCAGTCAGATTGCAGGCCAGCAAGCTTCCCCACTCCTCCCCTCATGGAATGCTCCCCTCCCTTTGGAAAGAGGCTTCATCTCGGTGTCTTCAATCCTGTTTCAGAATCCAAATGCAGTTTGTTGATACCATCTGCATGTCTCAGGTCTTTTTCTCTCCACTTGCAAGATTGAGAGCTACTACTTAACTCTCCCGCCCCCACTCCCTAAGTTATCTTTTCTGATCAGGTAAAAGCTTGATGACTAACTAGGAAATGATCAACCATTAATACTAGACTTTGATAATCAAAAGATTATAAAGCATACCATATCTATATATCTATAGTCCTATATTCCAGACTGTGCTGCAAATTTGAAAATTCAGCAGGTGTTGTTGTTCATTTGCAATGCAAAAGAAACATACAATTACTATATATCGAACCTTTATTTGACTCAGATAAGTGGTAAGAGTGATTCTCATTTTTCACTGGGGAATTTGAATCGCCTTTGAGAAAGCGGGAGGAGAGTCGCCCTGTCGTTAGAGGGAAGGCAGTTATGGAGAAGGCAAACTAATTTCCTGAATTCCAATACCATGTTCTTTGGAGATGTTCCTTGATAATCTTTGCCTCCTTCCTCTTCAAATAAAAAGTGCTTAGTGTTAGTATTCCTCACGTGAAACAGTTTGTGATTTAACCAACAATGGGGAAGGGAACATCATATTCAAAGATTTATTTTTGCACACTTCTAAGTGAACTACGGATAAAGAAAAGCCATAGAGGTGCCTGAAGTGAATTTCAGTCCATGTAAGCTTTGCAGTTTCTCTCTCCTAGATCTGTTGCAAAGAGTGATTGCCAGGTGAATAGGCCTTTGTGACATGTCAGCATAAACCATTTTGATAGAATTATATGTTCCTTTTCACCTAAGATCCTCTTTTTCCTTATGCCTTTTGTTCCCGTCCTTGTCTCTAATTCTCACTGTGCGTTGGAAGTGATTTACTACAGGCTACAGAAAGTCACTCTGCTTCTTTCTAAATGTCAATCCTGGGAATCTTCTCACACTCTCTTAGAGCCATATCAGGGTTAAAAAGACTTCCAAGTCAGGCTTTAATTACAGTCACTGTTGAGGGCACATCAGCCTCTCCATAATGACTAAGTTAACAGTGTTCATAGTACAGTTCTAACAGTGATCCTGGTTTTTCAGGCATTAAGTGGTTTCATCATTTCCTTACTTTCATTTTTTAAAAAATCAAACTCGGAATATGCTTCAAAGAATAAACTTAAAGACTCTAGCTTTTACACTTGGTTCATTGTTGCATATAATTAACACATTCTTGTTCTCTTCTCTGCTTAATTTAGAACAACATTAAATTTCCATGCAACCCACAAATGTTTAAGTAGTTTATTGTTAAGAAACCCAATTGTGAGTTGGCAAAATCTTCATCCAGAGATGTCTGGAACCCAATTTGCCAGGAACGGGTTGATGCAAAGTTGTGAGGAAGGTAAGTTTAGCATGTCCCCCACTTGGTTTGGAGTATTGGTTCTCTTCTAAGCACCCTCAAGCCCACCTCATCCCCATCCTTGGCTGGAAGGACGCCCAGGGATGTGAAACTCCCCTCATGGGAATAATATCCTCCCAACACTCACACTGCAAGGGACCGCTTTACCAACTAAGCAACTTGATAAACCTTGTACTAGAGTAGCCATTTGAGCAGTGGCTTCCTGAACATAATGTCTTTTCCTTGTCATCTAGATCCATTAGTGATTCTCCTGGGAGCAATTTCAGTTCTGGGGACAAAGATATCTTCTTCCTAGCTTCCCACAAAATATATCTCAGTATGTAAAAAAGTCATATGGTATTAATAATAATAATGATGACGATCAGTAATAACAAACACTCAAAGGGCACTTATTTTGCTTCATAACGAAGTGTCCTAAGTGCTTTGCACATGCATTAACTCATTTGATCATCATAAAAATCCGATGAGGTTGATACCATTATTATCTGCCATTTTACAGATGGTCTTTGGATGACATGTGCAGACTGCTTTCCCACTGACTTAGGAGCCTCTTTCTCCTACTCAGGATTCTATAATGACACGCAAAAGCTTTTTAACAGTTGATAGAACATAATTCAGTATTGCTGGTGTCAATATGTGCTGCAGCAAAATCCCTGACAGGAGAGGATAAAAGGAGTCAGCTCATAGTAAGCGGAGACTGAACTAGACAGAGGTTCAGACAACATGAAGAAGCTCCTGTAGCACAAGGAGAACACTCAGGGAGGATTTCTTTGGCTCTTGCAGTTTTAGGATGCCATCTAATTTGGGCAATAGTCTTGAGATACCCACTAAAGATATCCTTTAAGGAAGAATTGGTGACAAAAATTCTAGGAAGGTATGGCATAGATTTCTAGTTGCTGTACCAACATCCATTTACTTTCTTTCTTTGTAAGAGACCTCCAATTATGGAGGTGGCAATGCGCCTAGCTAAAATAATGCATTTCTCAGCTTCCTTGGTCCTAAAGTGGCCATTTAACTGAGCTATGACCAGTTATACATAAACAAAAGCTATTAGGTGGAGAAGACAGCTAGGATGTGCCACTTGGTCCCTTCCTCTTTCCTACACCCTGCTTCCTGGAATGCAGATTTGATGGATGGCACTCCAACACCATATTGGACTAACTGAGGTGACTTTGAGAATGGAATTCAGATACCAAGAATGGAAGAGTAGGGGCTTCCCTGGTGGCGCAGTGGTTGAGAGTCCGCCTGCCGATGCAAGGGACACGGGTTCGTGCCCCGGTCTGGGAAGATCCCACATGCCGCGGAGCGGCTAGGCCCGTGAGCCATGGCCGCTGAGCCTGCGTGTCCGGAGCATGTGCTCCGCAAAGGGAGAGGTCACCATAGTGAGAGGCCCGCGTACCACAAAAAAAAAGAATGGAAGAGTAGAAATAAAAATGGAAGGTGGGTCCCCGGCAGCCATGGAGTCACTACATTTGGCGGACTGTACAACCCCCATACTGATTTTAGGTGAGATAAATGCAATACACAGTCATGTGTTTAAGCCACTGTTACTTCTGACTTTTTGTTATATGATGATAACATGATTCTAGCCGGATACATAAAGTTAGCTCGAGGTTTTATGGGCAGCAGAATCTCTCCATTTTTTACAAGCAGAGAAAACTCAAAAGACCCCTTTATCAACAGACTGGTCCTGAGGGGAGAGACCAATTGAAGAAATTTTGGCCAAGATTTCCTGAGCCCTGAATGACGGAATTAACCTCTCTGCTTCTCAGTTGTCTCATTTACAAAACCAGGATGCTGAATTTGATCATTAAGGCTCCTTTCCAGGTTGAAAATTCTGTAATTTTTCAAGTAGTAAGAATATGACACACACCAGTGTTGCTCAACAAGCCCTGCTGAAACGGTATCAGTCTGAGTGAACTGTGTGATTTTCTCCTGGTAGACAGGGGGTACCTGAATTGAATTCAGCTAAAACCCTTTCTCAGGCAGTGAGACTCTGTGTCAGCTAAAAACCCTGTCTGTGTCAGCTAAAACCCTGTCTCAGGCAATGAGACTCTGTTGCTCAGGTAGTAGCAACTCTGTGTCCCTTTGCACAGAGTTGCTACTACTTTTGAATCAGGTCACGGTTGCCATAATCAGGGAGCATTTAATTGGAACAAACAGAAGCTCATTTAAGCAGGCTGAAGCATTCCTTATCCAAATAATACAGAGATACCTTACTGAATAGAAGGGAACTCCAAGGCAGGAAGTCCCAACAGGGAAACTGGGAATGGAAAGTTGAGAATTCCCTCTCTTCTTGTCTCTGGTCAAAGTGATATTCAGTCTTTGCTTTCCTCTCCTGCTTCTTACCGCTGTCTAGCTTTCTCTGCTGCAGTGCTTGCAAGGTAGAAAAATGAAAAAAGCTTTCCCACCTCTACATAATCTCCTTTACAAGCTAGTACACCACAGTGAGTTAGATGCCATCTCATTCAAATTCTTAATTAAATCTGATTGGCTCAGGTTTAACTGGTGATGGCCCTGAGCTGGCATAAGGTCACAGGGTACAAACAGAGTAGGCAGGGCTTAAGGGCTGATTCTGTAGGAAGGCGCATGACTGGGAAGGGATGATTTGCATCTTCAGAGAAACAGCAAGAAGGTCTTCAAGCATGCCTCTTTAGGAGGGGATGCAGTTCTTCACAATTGAAGAGCTGTCCATGGGACTCTCCTGAAGTGGGGAAGGGCAAATGACCATGTATCATATCAAGATACTGGGTTGTGCTTCCAAACCTACCTGGAGAGGGAAAAATATGTTGCTGTTTTGAGTTTGTAACACTTACTACAGATGTGCAGTAAGATGTGTGTATGGGTATACTTGGAATGATTATAGTTATTTGAAATAACTATATTGTGAAATTTTTGTTGAGAATCTAGCAGCATCCCTTCAGATAATAAAAGTCTCAGAAGGAGACTGAAAACTGCTCATATAAGATCTCTTTTATCTCTTTCTCTAGCTCCTACTAATCTAAGATCTCTTTTATCTGTTTCTTTTATCTGTTACTACCCTTTCTATTTCATGCAGACCTTATCTGTGTTAATCAGATTTTTCTAATTACTACCTTAACCAGTTCTAAACTCCATTATTTGTGAATCACTTTGATAATTAACTGAATGTTTCTATATTTTAATTGGATGGAATTCATTATTTTATAGCATATTTACAATTACTGTAGTATAAAAGACATTTTAATAATAGGTATCCTTGCTTTTTTTGCTATAATAATATAGATAAACTTAGAGTGTTTTTGTTTATTTTAGGATTTGGCTCAAAATAATGGTTTCCATGACATCTTTCATATCTCACATTAATAATTATTTTATCCTCAAGAACATAGATTTTGGTCGCTTGGTAAGATTTTCTGGTTTTTCAAATTTTAATTTTTTGTTTTTCTTTAGTCCCTTAAAGCACAGGAAAAAACTGAAATATAATTCAGAGGGAATACACGAATGTATAAGTAATATCTGGACTTAAAACTCACAAGTTATGATAGCTTCAACATGTCATTGAATTCTTCTGAACTTCAATTTTCATTATGTAAAGTGACCAAAACAGTATATGAATCTACTACTCCACATGATTATTAAATTTATCAAATTAAATAATGGTTATGAAAATCATTTATAAAATGCAACGATGTCCAGCATCATATGATGGTACCAACAGGGAGTTCCCCACCTTTCCATATTTTGCAAGATGATGAATAGTGGCTGCCAGAAGTAAAAGTAGACGGAGCATAAATAAATTGGGTCACCTGGGCTCAAACTGGTGAATAGCACAAGAGTAAACAAACCTCTCTATGTTAAGTGTGAGTGAGACATCATGATTGGGGGCAAACTAATGTGCTATTTCATCAAGGCAGCATGTCCATACAATATAACAGAAGGGCTTTTAGGGGAGACTCTATATTTAAATGTGATGCTTGTTAATCAATCATCATTTATTCTTTTATCATGTAAAGTTCCAGACCACTGATTTGACAAGAATCTCATGAATTAGTTTAAATGTATTCAGGAATGCATTTCAGTGTGTACATCCTTATTAGACATATCAAAATAAGACTTACCTGAAGCTAGTATCATCAAATAAGCTCTTGAGTGCAAGAGCTTACTTCTGGCTCGTAATCAACTTCTCTAAAATTGTCACTGAGGCTGAAGGGACAGCCTAACAGAATATAAAATTGCAGGCTTGCCTTCCTCATACTTTCTAAAAATGTGTTACAGCAGATATAGATACACAAAAAAATACCTTAACTCATGTGAGTATTATATACTTTCTCTAAAGGAATTTCATATTTTGAGATTAGAAAGTATTCAATCATCTAAATCAGGAATTGTATTAAAATCTAACTCACTTTTCTTGAAATCTTGTATTGGTAGCTTGTTGGTATTTGGGCCTGGCTTCTGAGAACAAATTATTTCAGAGGTGAATAAGCTGTAACACATAAGACACATAAGCTGTGTCTCAGATCTATCACCACAAAGAGGTAAACTGAAAATAAATACAAGTTGAAGAAACAAACTGACTGTCAGAACTCTAGCTCTAAGGAAAAACTACATACCATTTTCCTCTTAAACATGACACTCTGATTTTTTCAGGAGTCTATCTGATAACGGTGGTCTAGACTGATACCTCCTTGTCAGTGCCCCAATACTGCACCCCAGCAAATGGGCTCTCAGATCTGACAGAGAACAACAGTGAGTTCTCCTACAGTGAAGACTTGAAGAAAAGGAAGTGTTTCTGCTCCTGAACTTATGGAAAAGAGAAGACAATGTAATATCCTCAAAGAATTACCTAGAACAAAGGGAAATGTTACAAAGGTTCAGTCTAACATAGACAGACTTTAGTGACATATGGTTAAAGGGGGGGAAAACCAGCATGTGGAGGCTTGGGAAAATGATTAGAGAGACATGCCCAGAAAAATGAACAGTGATGATTTCTGCATGCTAGAAAGGGGTGATGTACATATGTCTGTCTGTATGTACGTAATGTATGTATTTATTTCTTTTAGTTTTTAATTTATTTATTTTATTTATCTTATTTTTGGCTGCATTGGGTCTTCTTCACGCAGGCTTTCTCTAGTTGCAGTGAGCAGGGGCTGCTCTTCATTGTGGTGTGCAGGCTTCTCATTGCGGTGGCTTCTCTTGTTGTGGGGCACAGGCTCTAGGCGCTCGGTATTTATTGCTCGCAGGCTCTAGAGCACAGGCTCAATACTTGTGGTGCACAGGCTTAGTTGCTCCATAGCATGTGGGATCTACCCGGACCAGGGCTTGAACCCATTTCCCCTGCATTGGCAGGTGGATTCTTAACCACCGCACCATCAGGGAAGCCCATAATGTATGAATTTAAACTGTTGTTTTTCCTTTTTTTCTTTTTCTGCCTTCCTTCCTTCCTTCCTTCCTTCCTTCCTTTGTTTTTCTGCTTACTATAGGTTCAAAATTCTCTCAGGTGAACATGTACTACTTTTGTAATAAGAAAAAAAGTATAAAAAGGAAAAGGCTACACTGTGCTTATGACAGCAAAAAAGGTCTCTATTTGGTGTATTCACTCAATAAACGGATGTGGTCATTCTTATGTCAAAGTCAAGGACAAAATATGATAAAGGAAGATGCTAGATTTTAGAACTCCAGTTCTGTATTGTTTTATCCTTTCAAAATGTGACAGTCTCTTAAACTCACTATGTATTTATCAATATTTACCAAGAAGATTACTAAAATACGTTTTTGTTACATCTGAATAAGTCTGGTGGGAGAATGAGTTGCTGGCTAGCATCACATAGAACAATGCTTCTTCTATCCTCAAAGGATGATGCTTTTATGGGTTCATGATCAGATGAGAAAAATAAGGAAAATGTAATGTAAGCTTTATGTAAACAAAGTTCATTTAACTTTTAAACTTTATTTTTAAGAATGATGATGAGCTCTACCCACCACCAGTCCCTCCCATCAGGAAACTTGCACAAGCCACTTAGATAGCCTCATCCACCAGAGGGCAGACAGCAGAAGCAAGTAGAAATACAGTCCTGTAGACTGTGGAACCAAAACCACATTCACAGAAAGATAGACAAGATGAAAAGGCAGAGGGCTATGTACCAGACGAAGGAACAAGACAAAACCCCAGAAAAACAGCTAAAAGAAGTGGGGATAGGCAACCTTCCAGAAAACGAATTCACAATAATGATAGTGAAGATGATCCAGGACCTCAGAAAGAATGAAGGCAAGGATCGAGAAGATGCAAGAAATGTTTAACAAAGACCTAGAAGAATTAAAGAACAAACAAACAGAGATGAACAATACAATAACTGAAATGAAAAATACACAAGAAGGAATCAATAGCAGAATAACTGAGACAGAAGAATGGATAAGTGACCTGGAAGACAGAATGCTGGAATTCACTGCTGCAGAACAGAATAAAGAAAAAAGAATGAAAAGAAATGAAGACAGCATAAAAGACCTCTGGGACAACATTAAACACAACAACATTCACATTATAGGGGTCCCAGAAAGAGAAGAGAGAAAGGACCTGAGAAAATATTTGAAGAGATTAGTCGAAAACTTCCCTAACATGGGAAAGGAAATAGCCACCCAAGTCCAGGAAGTGCAGTGAGTCCCATACAGGATAAACCCAAGGAGAAACATGCCAAGACACATAGCAATCAAATTGGCAAAAATTAAAGACAAAGAAAAATTATTAAAAGCAGCAAGGGAAAAATGACAACATACAAGGGAACTCCCATAAGGTTAACAGCTGATTTCTCAGCAGAAACTCTACAAGCCAGAAGACAGTGGCATGATATACTTAAAGTGATGAAAGGGAAAACCTACAAGCAAGATTACTCTACCCAGCAAGGATCTCATTCAGATTTGATGGAGAAATCAAAAACATTACAGACAAGCAAAAGCTAAGAGAATTCATCACCACCAAACCAGCTCTACAACAAAAGCTAAAGGAACTTCTCTAAGTGGGAAACACAAGAGAAGAAAAGGACTTACAAAAACAAACTGAAAACAATTAAGAAAATGGTAATAGGAACATACATATCGATATTACCTTAAATGTGAATGGATTAAATGCTCCAACTAAAAGGCACAGGCTTGCTGAATGGATACAAAAACAAGACACATATATATGCTGTCTATAAGAAACCCACTTCAGACCTAGGGACATATACAGACTGAAAGTGAGGGGGATGGAAAAAGATATTCCATGCTAATGGAAATCAAAAGAAAGCTGGAGCAGCAATACTCATATCAGATAAAATAGACTTGAAAATAAAGAATGTTACAAGAGACAAGGAAGGACACTACATAATGATCAAGGGATAAATCCAAGAAGAAGATATAACAATTATATATGCACCCAACATAGGAGCACCTCAATACATAAGGCAAATGCTAACAGCTATAAAAGAGGAAATCGACATTAACACAATAATAGTAGGGGACTTTAACACCTCACTTACACCAATGGACAGATCATCCAGACAGAAAGTTAATAAAGAAACACAAGGTGTAAATGATACAATAGACCAGATAGCTTTAATTGATATTTATAGGTTATTCCATCCAAAAACAGCAGATTACACTTTCTTCTCAAGTGCACATGGAACATTCTCCAGGATATATCACACCTTGAGTCACAAATAAAGCCTCAAGAATTTTTTAAAAATTGAAATCATATCAATCATCTTTTCTGACCACAACCCTATTAGATTAGAAATCAATTACAGGGAAAAAAACATAAAAAACACAAACACATGGAGGCTAAACAATACATTACTAAATAACCAAGACTTCACTGAAGAAATCAAAGAGGAAGTCAAAAAATACCTAGAGACAAATGACAATGAAAACACAATGATCCAAAACCTATGGGATGCAGCAAAAGCAGTTCTAACAGGGACGTTTATAGCTATACAAGCCTACCTCAAGAAACAAGAAATATCTCAAATAAACAATCTAACCTTACACCTAAGGGAACTAGAGAAAGAAGAAAAAACAAAACCTAAAGTTAGCAGAATGAAAGAAATCATAAAGATCAGAGCAGACTTAAATGAAATACAACAAAGAAAACAATAGCAAAAATCAATAAAACTAAAAGCTGCTTCTTTGAGAAGATAAACAAAACTGATAAACCATCAGCCAGACTCATCGAGAAAAAGAGGGAGAGGACTCAAATCAATAAATTTAGAAATGAAAACGAGAAGATATAATGGACACCGCAGAAATACAAAGCATCCTAAGAGACTACTACAAGCAACTCCATGCTGATAAAATGGACAACCTGGAAGAAATGGACAATTTCTTAGAGAGGTATAACCTTCCAAGACTGAACCAGGAATAAATAGAAAATATGAACAGACCAATCACAAGTAATGAAATTGAAACTGTGATTAAAAGTCTTCCAACAAACAAAAGTCCAGGACCAGATGGCTTCACAGATGAATTCTATCAAACATTTAGAGAAGAGCTAACACCCATCTTTCTCAAACTCTTCCAAAAAATTGCAGAGGTAGGAACACTCCCAAACTCATTCTATGAGGCCACCATCACCCTGATACCAAAACTAGACAAAGATACTACAAAAAAAGAAAATTACAGACCAATACCACTGATGAATATAGATGCAAATATCCTCAACAAGGGCTATCCTGGTGTCACAGTGGTTGAGAGTCCGCCTGCCGATGCAGTGGACATGGGTTCGTGCTCTGGTCCGGGAAGATCCCACATGCCATGGAGCAGCTGGGCCCGTGAGCCATGGCTGCTAAGCCTGCGCATCCAGAGCCTGTGCTCCACAACGGGAGAGGCCACAACAGTGAGAGGTCCAGTCGGCGTACCGCAAAAAAAAAAAAAAATCTTCAACAAAATACTAGCAAACTGAATCCAACAACACATTAAAAGGATCATACACCATGATCAAGTGGGATTTATCCCAGGGATGCAAGGATTCTTCAATATATGCAAATCAATCAATGTGATACACCATATTAACAAACAGAAGAATAAAAACCATATGATAATCTCAAGCGCTGCAGAAAAAGCTTCTGACAAAATTCAACACCCATTTATGATAAAAACTCTCCAGCAAGTGGGCATAGAGGGAACCTACCCCAACATAACAAAGGCCATATATGACAAACCCACAGCAAACACCATTCTCAATTGTGAAAAACTGAAAGCATTTCCTCTGAGATCTGGAACAAGACAAGGATGTCCACTCTCATCACTGTTATTCAACATAGTTTTGAAAGTCCTAGCCACAGCAATCAGAGAAGAAAAAGAAATAAAAGGCATACAAATTGGAAAAGAAGAAGTAAAACTGTCACTGTTTGCAGATGACATGATACTATACATAGAGAATCCTAAAGATGCCACCAGAAAACTACTAGACCTAATCAATGAATTTGGTAAAGTTGCGGGATACAAAATTCATGCACAGAAATCACTTGCACTCCTATACACTAGTGATGAAAAATCTGAAAGAGAAATTAAGGAAACACTCCCATTTACCATTGTAACAAAAAGAATAAAATACCTAGGAATAAACCTACGTAAGGAGACCAAAGACCTGTATGCAGAAAACTATAAGACACTGATGAAAGAAATTAGATACCAATAGATGGAGAGATATACCATGTTCTTCAATTGGAAGAATCAACATTGTGAAAATGACTATACTACCCAAAGCAATATACAGATTCATTGCAGTCCCTATCAAATTACCAATGGCATTTTTTTTACAGAACTAGAACAAAAAATCTTCAAATTTGTATGGAGACACAAAAGATCCCGAATAGCCAAAGCAGTCTTGAGGGAAAAAAAAAGAGCTGGAGGAATCAGACTCCCTGACTTCAGACTATACTACAAAGCTACAGCAATAAAGACAATACGGTAGTGGCACAAAAACAGAAATGTAGATCAATGGAACAAGATAGAAAGCCCAGAGATAAACCCATGCACCTATGGTCAACTAATCTAAGACAAAGGAGGCAAGGATATACAATGGAGAAAAGACAGTCTCTTTAATAAGTGGTGCTGGGAAAACTGGAAAGCTATATGTAAAAGAATGAAATTAGAACACTCCCTAACACCATACATAAAAATAAACTCAAAATGGCTTAGAGACCTAAATGTAACATGGACATTATAAAACTCTTAGAGGAAAACATAGGAAGAACACTCTTTGACATAAATCACAGCAAGATCTTTTTTGATCCACCTCCTAGAGTAATGGAAATAAAAACAAAAATAAACAAATGGGACCTAGTGAAATTTAGAAGCTTTTGCACACAGCAAAGGAAATCATAAACAAGACAAAAAGACAACCCTCAGAATGGGAGAAAATAGTTGCAAACGAATCAACGGACAAAGGATTAATCTCTAAAATATATACACAGCTCATGCAGCTCAATATTAAAAAAACAAACAACCCAATCCAAAAATTGACAGAAGACCTTAATAGACATTTCTCCAAAGAAGACACGCAGATGGCCAAGAAGCACATGAAAAGCTGCTCAACATTACTAATTGTTAGAGAAATGCAAATCAAAACTACAATGAGGTATCACCTTGCACCAGTTAGAATTGGCATCATCAGAAAATATACAAACAACAAATGCTGGAGGGGGTGTGGAGAAAAGGGAACCCTCTTGCACTGTTGGTGGGAATGTAAATTGATATAGCCACTATGGAGAACAGTATGGAGGTTCCTTAAAAAACTAAAAATAGAATTACCATATGACCTAGCAATCCCACTACTGTGCATATATCCAGAGAAAACCATAATTCAAAAAGCACATGCACCCCAGTGTTCATTGCAGCACTATTTACAATAGCCAGATCATAGAAGCAACCTAAATGCCCATCGACAGACGAATGGATAAAGAATATGTGGTATACATATACAGTGGAATATTACTCAGCCATAAAAAGGAATGAAACTGGGTCATTTGTTGAGATGTGGATGGATCTAGAGAATGTCATACAGAGTGAAGTAAGTCAGAAAGAGAAAAACAAATATCGTATATTAACGCTTATATGTGGAACCTAGAAAAATGGTACAGATGAACCAGTTCTCAGGGCAGAAATTGAGACACAGATGTAGAAAACAAACGTATGGACACCAAGGGGGCAAAGCGGCGGCAGTGGGGGTGGTGGTGTGATGATTGGGTGATTGGGATTGACATGTATACACTGATGTGTATAAAATGGATGACTAATAAGAACCTGCTGTATAAAAATATAAATAAAATAAAATTCAGAAAAAAGAATTATCCTTATAGTAGCTCCCCTGCCCCACCACACAGTCTATCCTCATTATTCATGGACTCCATATTTATGAATTTGCCTGCTTGCTAAAATGCACTGAAATGCATAGAGCAAAGAAAAATTTGAATCACCCAGTCACTCACTGAGGTCAAACAAGGTGATGCTCTGACTTCCTGTTTCAGCTTTCATACTGTAAACATGCCCTTTTCACAGTCCATTTAGTGCGACATTCTTTGCATTTTTATGTTTTTTATTAATTATTTTGCTGTATAAACTTGCCCCCAAGCATAATGTTGAAGTGATGTCTAGGGTTCCTAAGCACAAGAAAGCTGTTATGCGCCTTATGGAGAAAATATATGTGTTAGATAAGCTTTGTTCAGGCAAAAGTTACAGCAGTGATGCCATGAGTTCACTGTTAATAAAGCAATAATATGTATTAAATGAGGTGTTCTTAAACAGAAACACACTAAAACAAGGTTATGTATGGCTGACTGATAAAAGTGTTTTGAACAAAAGGCTCTCAGAAACCTAACTTTTTTTTTTTTAGAAACCTAACTCTGTAATTCCCCTGGGAGCAATGGTTCAGCATTTGCTAATTCACTGTTCCCAGCAAGTTTATAGAACATAACTCTCATTAATAAAAAGAATATAGCTATATATATATATATGCATATATAGATCTAAACATATATATGCACATAAAGTTTTTAATGTTATGTTACTATTTGTTAAAAAGTAAATTCAATAACAATGTTCAGCCTCACAAATTCCTGTTTTAAATATCACACCCATAAAAATTTCAAGTTCTGGGAGCAACTCGCTTTCATTCATTCAAACATTATTTAGCTAACACCATTTGTTCTCTGCTAGGTTTTGCTGAGAGCACAATAATGGAGAAGACAGTGATAGTACCTGCTCCTTCCAAATACATATTCTAAGGGAAGACACAGTCCACTCCCCCCAAAAGACAAGTAAGCACATGAATAAAATGACTTGACATGGTAATTTACGTTATGAAAAGAATAAAGAAGGGACTAAGATCAAAAGTGAAAATGGGGCAACTTACTCTAGGTAGTTTAGTTGGAGCAGGTTTCTGTGGGGGGGTAACGTTTAAGACAGACTTGAAAGGATAAAGGGAATTAGACACATGACAAGGGGGAGCACATTCCATTCAGCTGGGAGATGTTATGCTGAGATGAGGAAGTGGAAATGTGCTTGGCCTATTCAGAGAACTGGAAGATGAGCAGTGTGACAAGAAGATGATGAGATGGGAAAAGAGTAGAAGTGGAGACATGAACAGGCAATAAAGGATGCAAGAACTGTAGCCTCTGGTACAGAATGCGATTTTACTTCATTATGGGAAGCCACAGGAGGAAGTTAAGCAAAGTATTCACATGATTTCATTTACATTGTAAGACCATTTTTGCTGCAGTATAGAATGGACCAGAGAAGAAAAAGCATTAATGTTAGGAGACCCAGTAAGAAGCCTATTCCAATAATGTGAGTATAGGCTCACAGATCATGATGATCACAATAGATCATGATGGTCTAACAAAGGTGAAGCAAAGAGACTGAAGCCAGGAAATCTATTGGACGTAAAAGGACATAGGGATGAACTGGATGTAGGATGAGGAAAAGTGAGTATTCAAGGGTAGTCCAAGATTTCTGGCTTAAGTATAAAATAGGGATAATAATGTTTACTTTACATGGTGTTCTAGGGGTTAAATAAGGTATTCCATACAAAACACTTATTATGATGCTTGACACGTAGTAAGTACTACATGAATATTAGCTATTATGATCAGATACCATGTAGAAATAGGTGTTACTTTGTGTTTAAAACAGTATTTTTCAAGTAGTTAAATGTCTCCCTGGGTATGTTATTATAGAGAATGATGGTGAATTTAAGGTGAAATTAGAATGCTATTTGACCAAGGGGCCTAAGAATACTGAAATCCTGACTTAGTCTAATAATCCTGCCTTCCCGTGAAGCCTCCAAATTAAAATAACATCTAGTTTACATCTAGAATTTGGGCTCTCAAACCCAATATAATTTAGACTGGACCATGAAGACAGTCTTTTTACTATACCAAGTAAGCCTGTGCTAGCTTCTAACCAAAGTAGACTTGTTCACTTATCCTGTGACACTTCCCCATTCAAGTGGAGTTTGTATCTAAGGTTGGGCTGAGTGAATAGGAGCCATCCTCAACCTCTTGGGAAACTATACACACTTAATGAAGCACAATCATGGTCTTGGACTCCTCTTAGGGGTAGCAAAAGGGCTGGAGTGAGGGGATGCAGGAAGGCAGAATTCCTGAGCTCCCTTTAAAGGATGAGGTTCACTATAAATTGACTTAGAAAATTCTTTTTCTCATGGCTCAAGCAAAGATGGACTTATTTCACTCCCTGGCCAAATCAGTATAGATCCTAAAATTACAAGAGAGTAATATGATATACTAATTAAATTAGCCACAGTAAAGACTCCCTTTCTCAGAGAAGGACATGATGAAGTCTGGGGCATGTGAGTTTGGTCCCTTTCGGATGCTATCAAAGTCTGAACCAGCCTAGTGGCTGCAGGCATGCGCATTCACTCAACACGCATTTATCGAGCTCCTGTTCATTAGGGCCATTACACAACAGTCTGATTACTTTTAGTCTTCGTGGTTTTCATCATAAAGAAAACTGGATGATATTACTCTTTTCTGGTAAACGCAGGTGTGTTATTTTTTTTTTAATATCAATCAAGTTCAGTTTTGTCAAATACAGCTAAACCTCCTAAAATTTTGAGAGGAGTGTAACAGAATAGGTAACCTTTATTTTTTTGTGTTTATCTAATTGCATCAGCACAAAATGCTTATTTGCCATTCAGGGTAAAACTGTTAAATGAATAATTAATTTTTTTGCTGGCTGCATCTGTTTAACATGTCAGTTCTTCCAGTAAAAAGGAAGACACTTTTTACTGAGTGATACACTATTTATCATTTATTCATTAGATTTCTGAAAATGTGCTTGTGTTTTAAGACTAGTTATACAACAGAAAAAATATTTTTTAAAATACTGAGGATCCCCCCAGAAAAATACTCAAAGGTACACATACATACATATACACACACATAAATATACATAAGCTTGGAATCCTATCTTGTTACACCAGGGTGGTAGGTAGGCAAAAGAAGAAACTTGCAAACATGCTGAAAACAGCAGTCAGAGAAGTCTGAAGATGCTGGTCTCTCCTATATAGCTTGTTGATTTCAGCAGCTTATGATTGCATAGTATGAACTAATTAAGTCAATACTTACAACACTGGCTAGCCATCAGAAAGGACCAGAGATAGACAACATAAGAGTAGAGAAAACAATGCATATGGATGTATATCATAACTACGGCAAATTTCTATTCTAAGAACCGATTAATGCAAAGTCAGAGAGTCCTCTACTATTTTAATGAGTTCAGTTCATATTCATCAGAATTTAAAATACATAGTAATAGTAGTGATTAATTGTTATAGTTATCATAGTGTGAGTGTATAATAAACTGGAACTCACAGGAGATATCTGCTATAGCGTAAAATTCAGTCGAACATAGATTGATTTCAGACTCCTCAAGATTACAGACATTCATCATAGCAAACTAATTTGTCACAAGTGACTGAGAGATGCAATCTTCTCGTTATTCAATAATTAATATATATATTGATAAAATATATTGTATATGTATATGTAAACACAACGTATAATTTAAATAATTGAGCATAATAAAATCGAATCCTTAAAAATCTCATGAAATATAATTGAGTCTTTATTTGCTATTTCCTGAAATATCTGAATTGCTTTAAGGTTATTCTTTCAAACACCAATTATCTATATACAGTACAGCATCAAAAGTTCTGCACTAGTTTTGTGAATATCAGATAAATGGATCTTTTCTGTAATTTGGCAACCCAGTCCCATAACCTAACCTTAAGAATTTTTCTGTTACTCAGCCCTATTGTATGACAATGATATTTTTGACTCCCCTGAAATTTCACAAGTTCATTTACCAGCTGTCTCAGAGTTTAAGAACAGCTTTTTCCTCATGGTAGAACAGCTTATATCTAGTAATTTCACCCACTAAAAAAGGAGAAAACAGAGAAACAACATCGCAAGTTACATTAAAACGTAATCTTTAGACTGTAAAATAACCAGAAAAACGATTTCTACCCAATTAAGTAGCAGAGAATACATTCTAATGACTGCATTTACAGAAGATACCAGCAATCGTTAGTAAACAAACTGCAAGCAAATTCACCAGGTAACTGAGAACACCAGGATAATAAAGTTCCTTTTAAGTGTACTGAATATAAAAACAAATAAACAAAAACAATAAAAAGTGTGCAGCAATCAAAGCCTGTCTTTTTTGTAATGAACTATATACTAATTACCAAAAAGGTTAATGTTAGTGAAGATAAAACAGAAACCTTTTAACTAAAATCTTCATAGAGTTGAAATCTAGCTAAGTTTTGTTAAAACAATAATTCAATGGAGAACAAGCAGAAATACAAAAGAACAAAATTTTCTACCTCCTGGGAGGAAAATACAGAATGTACTGACAGTGGGTGAGGAGATGGTTTACTTGGGTGGGATAAAAAAGCAACAATGATCATTGAGTCAACCAGCCAGCATTCCAGTTGTTGAATTCAATTGCATCTAATTAAAGGAGTAATGATAATGGGAAAATATTTTGAAATGTGCCAGCCATATCCCCTGCTGTAAAAAACTGCTGTGATATACATATATAAAAGGCAAACCTGAGGCATTTACTTTCATACTGAGGGACATTTTCCTGTCAGAATGTTCTCATTTGATAGCTTCATCCCATAAAATAACTAAGCAAAAACAAGCAGCAGGCAAGCTACTCAGCTGGCCATCTAGGTGCTTATTTCAACACTTATGAAGAAATAATGTCAGTGGCATGCCTAATAAAGTGGTCTTCCTTAAGCTGGATGCTTCCTTGAGCTGGATGGTGACAATATATGAGTTGAGTATATCATAAAAACCTTCTTAAATATATAGTTCTTTCAAGCAGTGCACTTATCATTAGATTAGCAATCTGTTGGCTCAATTGAGTATTACTCTTGTGTATAATGTAATTTAGAATATTAGATGTCTTCATGTAGACTTTGTAAAGTGAATGGGTACATTAGAACAGATGGGATGATCTTCCTCTGTCCTCCACCAAAGATAAGATGTAGAGGAAAAAACCATCACTGTGATTGAGTCAGGTCTACTCCTACTACAATAATCTGAAAAAGAGCATCCTGAAAACTCAAATCTCATTTCCCAGTGTTTTTGCTTATCTCCTTTCTTAAAGTGAAAGGGTTTTCATGAAGAAGGTAGGGTAGGAGGTCAGACTGGTCTTCATTATTAAGAGATCAAGAAGAGGGTTACAGGGCTGGAGGAGAGGGAAAGATGGCTAGAAGCTTGTGTTGTAGACCTTTTGGTGTTCTCACTGGTAAAAAGCTCTGAGGCTCCTCTTGTGTACAAGAAGATTGAGAAATGGGGGGAGAGGGGTTTAAAAGTGCTACTGTAGGTTTTAAATTGGATCTTTCTTAATTTCCAGTAAGAAATTAAATGCTTTTAAAATTACCTTTGGGGCTTCCCTGGTAGTGCAGTGGTTGAGAGTCTGCCTGCCAATGCAGGGGACACGGGTTCGTGCCCCGGTCTGGGAGGATCCCACGTGCCGCGGAGCGGCTAGGCCCATGAGCCATGGCCGCTGAGCCTGTGCGTCCGGAGCCTGTGCTCCGCAACGGGAGAGGCTGCAACAGTGAGAGGCCTGCGTATTGCAAAAAAAGAAAAAAAAATTACCTTTGGTTGTTGAACTAAGCCTCTTCCAACACAATCCCATCCAGAACGGAGACACCTCAAGGATTCATTAGGATTACCTATGCCATGCCTCCAACACCTGGAACCTATGATCTAGAGCTACTTCCAAAAATAAAAAAAGTCTATATACCCTTTGATTTGTCCAATGAAGTCATGTAGATAAAATGGTAATGTTTAAAAATCATGACATTACCATGCAAACAGCAGCAAGAAAGAAGTTTCAAATATTCCTCTTTCTTTTAAGGAATGATTCAATGATGTGATTAAGTGAAGAATAAATGGGATTATTTTTTTCTGGTTGTAGTTGTAACTAGTCTTAAAGAAAGCATTAATAAGGCATATAATTCTTTAAATCTCTTGGATCCATTTAATAAAATATGCAAGAACATCTTCCAGATTAAGAGAATTGTGTGTTCCGGTTTATTTTTACCATTGTTTAGGAGTGACCATGAGTGGTTGCTTCATGTTATTGTCTTTAAATTTATTCAGAAACTAAATTCAAATCTATCTTAGAGACACATAGAGATCTTATACATTTTGTACTTTCTCTATGGAAACGTGGCAATCTATTTTTTCACCTTCCTATGGAAATGATCATGAGTTTCAATTTCCTCTAATCAGACTTCTAATTTTATATTCATTTGAAGATTCAAAGTAAAGTCCTTAGATATTTGAGATATAGCTGGATCACTCTCATTTTGTGTCTTCTCAAGGGGACCGTGACAATCCAGTTATCTCGCAAAATGAATCATGTGAACGAATCTGTCACTGTTAAAGTACTATCTCCTTGTAACAAAGGAAAAGTGCTTTCTTACATTAAAAAGCATCAATATTTATTCAGGAATTATTTCTACTAAAGAGGTTTCAATATTTGGATAGAGGTAAGAATGCAAACTGCAATGACTTCCGACACCAACTACCAAGAGTTGAGCCAAACTTCACAGGTTAAGGGCACAGTCCTCTACAAGACTGCCCTCCCTTCAGATATCAGCCCCAAGCTCAGGAGTCCCCAGGATACCCTCTGGTTGGTGAAAGATTTGGGTGTTTCCACTACCCCCTCAGTTTCAGTAATTCAATAAAATGACTCATGGAACTCAGAAAAGTGCTATAGTAAGGATTACAGTTTTATTATAGCAAAGGGATATATGTCAGAATCAGTCAAAGAGAAAGTTGCCTTGGGTGAGGTCTGGGAGGATCCCAAACATGAAGCTAATTACATTGTCCTCTCCCCATGGGATCGGGACACATTACCCTCCTGGCACATGGATGTATGACAGACAATGTATTACCAACCAAGGAGGTTCACCTGAGCTTCACTGTCCAGAGTTTTTACTGGGGTTCCATTATGTAGGCATGATTGGTTGGATCATTAACCCCAAGGTTGAATTCAATCTTCAACAGCCCTCCCTTGCCTGGAGATTGGGCTGGTATCATGTGGCTCAAAGCCCCAACCCTCCAACCACATGAATGGTTTTTCTGGCATGACTGGCCCCCATCCTGAATCATCTTGTTAACATAAACTATCTTTGAAACCATTATTATTAACAAAGAAACTCCTATTACTCAGGAAATCTCAAGGGTTTAGAGGTCACCTCCCAGGAACCAGGGACAAAGGCCAGCCAAATTCTTTATTACACAAAGCCTAGGAAATCTTATATCTTACTAAATTATTTTACAATCAGTTTTGAACATTTTGGGGAAGTAGAAACATTTAGGGGAAGTAGTCTTAAACCAAGCCCACAACTGGCCCTTGTCTATTGGCCTATAATTCAAGTTAGACAAGAAACCATTTCCAAACATAAATGTAAAGCTTCCTATTAAACTCTTACTATAAAATTATTAATTCCTAGGAATGTAATTACAAATAATGATGAACATGTTATACATTTCCCAAGGCAATAATTATACTAATAACTGGATGGTACATCAGAGTAATGATAAGAACCAGGTTTTGCAGTTACTGCTAGATATGGATTCTAAATTCGTATATTGAACCCATATCTGCCATTTGTTTCTGAAATAGGAAACACATTAAGCATTTTTGCAAATATCAAATAAGATAATGTATTCCTTGGACTCTGGGAGGGCTCACGCCAAGGAGTACTTCCCAGAATTTCTGCTACCTGTGTCCTTGTCCCCACGGTGAGCCACAGCCACCCCCCACGTCTGCAGGAGAAACCCCAACACTAGCAGAAGGCAAAGAGCAGAAGCAAGAAGAACTACAATCCTGCAGCCTGTGGAACAAAAACCACATTCACAGAAAGACAGACAAGATGAAAAGGCAGAGGGTTATGTACCAGATGAAGGAACAAGATAAAACCCCAGAAAAACAACCAAATGAAGTGGAGATATGCAACCTTCCAGAAAAAGAATTCAGAATAATGATAGTGAAGATGATCCAGGACCTCAGAAAAAGAATGGAGGCAAGGATCAAGAAGATGCAAGAAATGTTTAACAAAGACCTAGAAGAATTAAAGAACAAACAAACAGAGATGAACAATACAATAACTGAAATGAAAAATACACTAGAAGGAATCAATAGCAGAATAACTGAGGCAGAAGAACGGATAAGTGACCTGGAAGACAAACTGGTGGAATTCACTGCTGCAGAACATAATAAAGAAAAAAGAATGAAAAGAAATTAAGACAGCCCAAGAAACCTCTGGGACAACATTAAACATAACAACATTCACATTATAGGGGTCCCAGAAGGAGAAGAGAGAGAGAGAGGACCAGAGAAAATATTTGAAGAGATTATAGTCAAAAACTTCCCTAACATGGGAAAGGAAATAGCCACCAAAGTCCAAGAAGCACAGCAAGTCCCATACAGGAAAACCCCAGGAGAAAACATTCCCCAGGACAGATCACATCTTGGGTCACAAATCAAGTCTCAGGAAATTTAAGAAAATTGAAATCATACCAAGCATCTTTTCTGACCAAAACGCTATGAGATTAGAAATCAATTACAGGGAAAAAAAAGAAAAAACACAAACACATGGAGGCTAACCAATATGTGACTAAATAACCATGAGATCAGTATGAAATAGAAACAAAGGAAACAATAGCAAAGATCAATAAAACTAAAAGATGGTTCTTTAAGAAGATAAAAAAACCTGATAAACCATTAGCCAGACTCATCAAGAAAAAGAGGGAGGGACTCAACTCAATGAAGTTAGAAATGAAAAAGGAGAAGTTACAACAGACACTGCAGAAATACAAAGCATCCTAGGAGACTACTTAAGCTTTTGACAAAATTCAATACCCATTTATGATAAAAACTCTCCAGAAGTGGGCATAGATGGAACCTACCCCAACATAATAAAGGCCATATATGACAAACCCACAGCAAACATCATTCTCAATGGTGAAAAACTGAAAGCATTTCCTCTAAGATTAGGAACAAGACAAGGATGTCCACTCTCACCACTATTATTCAACATAGTTTTGGAAGTTTTAGTGACAGCAATCAGAGACGAAAAATAAAAGGAATACAAATTGGAAAAGAAGAAGTAAAACTGTTACTGTTTGCAGATGACATGATACTATACATAGAGAATCCTAACGATGCCACCAGAAAACTACTAGACCTAGTCAATGAATTTGGTAAAGTTGCAGGATACACAATTTATGCATAGAAATCCCTTGCATTTCTATACACTAATGATGAAAAATCTGAAAGAGAAATTAAGGAAACACTCCCATTTCCCATGCAACAAAAAGAATAAAATACCTAGGAATAAACCTACCTAAGGAGACCAAAGACCTGTATGCAGAAAACTATAAGACACTGATGAAAGAAATCAAAGATGACACAAACAGATGGAGATATATAACATGTTCTTGGATTGAAAGAATCAATACTGTGAAAATGACTATACTACCCAAAGCAATCTACAGATTCAATGCAATCCCTATCAAATTTCCAATAGCATTTTTTATGGAACCAGAACAAAAAATCTTAAAATTTGTACAGAGACAAAAACGACCCCGAATAGCCAAAGCTGTCTTGAGGGAAAAAACAGAGCTGGAGGAATCAGACTCCCTGACTTCAGACTATACTACAAAGCTACAGTAACCAAGACAGTATGTTACCGGCACAAAAACAGAGACAAAGATCAATGGAACAAGACAGAAAGCCCGGAGATAAACCCACACAACTATGGTCAACTAATCTATGACAAAGGAGGCAAGGATATACAATGGAGAAAAGACAGTCTCTTTAATAAGTGGTGTTGGGAAAACTGGACAGCTACATGTAAAAGGATGAAATTAGAACACTCCCTAACACCATACACAAAAATAAACTCAAAATGGATTAGAGACCTGAATGTAATACCCGAAAGTATAAAACTGTTAGAGGAAAACATAGGAAAAACACTCTTTGACATAAATCACAGCAAGATCTTTTTTGATCCACGTCCTAGAGTAATGGAAATAAAAACAGAAATAAACAAATGGAACCTAAAGAAACTTAAAAGCTTTTGCACAGCAAATGAAACCATAAACATGACGAAAATACAACCCTCAGAATGGGAGAAAATATTTGCAAACAAATTAATGGACAAAGGATTAATCTCCAAAATATATAAACAGCTCATGCAGCTCAATATTAAAAAAACAAACAACCCAATCCACAAATGGGCAGAAGACCTAAATAGACATTTCTCCAAAGAAGACAAGCAGATGGTCAAGAAGCACATGAAAAGCTGCTCAACATCACTAATTATTAGAGAAATGCAAATCAAAACTACAATAACGTAGCACCTCACACCAGTTAGAATGGGCATCATTAGAAAATCTACAAAAAACAACTGCTGGAGAGGGTGTGGAGAAAAGGGAACCTTCTTGCAGTGTTGGTGGGAATGTAAATTGATACAGCCTCTATGCAGAACAGTATGGAGGTGCCTTAAAAAACTAAGAATAGAATTACCATATGATCCAGCAATCCCACTACTGGGCATATACCCAGAGAAAACCATAATTCATAAAGACACATGTACCCCAATGTTCACTGCAGCCCTATTTACAACAGCCAGGTCATGGACGCAACCTAAATGTCCATCAACAGATGAATGGATAAGGAAGTTGTGGTACATATATACAATGGAATATTACTCAGCCATGAAAAGGAACGAAATTGGGTTATTCGTTGAGACATGGATGGATCTAGAGACTGTCATACAGAGTGAAGTAAGTCAGAAAGAGAAAAACAAATATCGTATATTAACGCATGTATGTGGAACCTAGAAAAATGGTACAGATAAACCGTTCTGCAGGGCAGAAGTTGAGACACAGATGTAGAGAACAAACATATGGACACTAAGGAGGAAAGCGGCGGGGGTTGGTGGTGTGCTGAATTGGGCAATTGGGATTGACATGTATACACTGATGTGTACAAAATATATGACTAATAAGAACCTGCTGTATAAAAAAATAAATAAAATGAAATTCAAATATTAAAAAAGATAATGTATTCCTTGAATATATTAAATGTACAGTAAATGGATTCTATTATTATTATTACTATATATATATGTGAGGTGAAATATATAGAGATTTTGTGGTCTATTTTTATATATATATATATATATATATATATATATATATATAAAATA
>NW_020175017.1:5040107-5110430 GCF_003031525.2 Neophocaena asiaeorientalis asiaeorientalis | reverse complement strand
GACACAAAGAAAAGAAAGTTCCTTGGAAAAAGAGAACTAAATATCTTGTTGATCCATGAAACTTTTATATATTGACATTAAAGTATAAATTATAAAAGCCCATTGGAACTACTGATGTGTCAGAATGTGTGAAAATAATTAAACCCACATGTAGGGGACTTCCCTGGTGGTGCACTGGTTCAGAGTCCTCCTGCCAACGCAGGGGACATGGGTTCGATCCCTGGTCCAGGAGGATCCCACATGCTGCGGAGCAACTAAGCCCATTTGCCACTACTACCAAGCCTGTGTTCTAGAGCCCATGCTCCACAACAAAGAGAAGCCACCGCAGTGGGAATCCCGTGCACAGCAACGAAGAGTAGCCCCCACTTGCCACAACTAGAGAAAGCCTGCGCACAGCAACGAAGACCCAATGCAGCCAAAAAATAAAAATAAATAGAATTTTTAAAACCCCACATGCTGAGTTTTTGAAGCTCCTTAAATTTCTTACAACTCTCCTCTTGTCCACCCCTTAATCTTTTCTAATACGTCAAAACACTGGCAATTCAGCCGTTAACACAAGAAATATCAGTCACTTCTCTCAAGAAACTTACATTAGAGTGGGGGAATAATTAACAAAATAAAAAATAAAATATAGAGAGTTTTAGAAGATAAATCTATGAAAAAAATAGTCTAGAAAGATGAGGATAAAGAGGTGAGGCTTGCAAATTTAAATAGGATTCCCAGGGAAACTGCAACCTGAGGGTGGTGAAAAAGAGAAGAAAATTCCAGGCAGAAGAAACAGCAAGTGCAGTGGCTCTGAGGCAGAAGTCTGCCTTCTTTCTTCAAAAAGCAGCTAATAAGGTCAGCGTTGCCTAAGTGGAGTGAGCAATGGGAAAGGAGTAGGAAATGCAGTTAGATAGGTAATGTGGGGGGATGGGATCCAAGTAGATCATTGAAGGTTTGGTTCTTATCTTGGAGAGCCATTGAAGGGTTCTGAGCAGAGGAGTGACATGTTTTAAAAGGATTCTGTCTGCTGTGTTCAGAACAAAATGAAAGGGAGAAGGTGAAGAAATAAGAAAACTATTTAGGATGCTATTGACAATATGCCAGGTGAGAGATGAGAGTGGTTTGGATCATGGTGGTATTGGCAGGGGAGGGGGTGTGAAAGCGTTTAGTTTCTGGGTATATTTTGAAGGTAAAATCAACAGGGTTTGATGGCAGATTGTGAAGCTTGTAAGAAAAAGAATAACCAAGGATGACACCGAGATATTTAGCCTAAGGAACAGGAAGCATGGAATTGTCATTAACTAAGATGGAAAGACTGAGAGAGAAGCAGACTTCGGGGGAAGGGAAGGTAAAGAGCCAGAATTCTAATCTACGTTTGTCTGATTCCAAAGCTTGTACTCTTAAACAACAAGTCAGTATACCAGCTTTCATTTACTGGACACCTGTAATGTTGAGAGGGCTATGGTTTACATATTTTGCCTTATTAAATTCTTTTGAGAAGCCTATGATGATGAAAATAACAATAGGAAAAACATATAATGCTTACTATGTGTCCTTAACGGTTATATACCTCCCTGCCCTCTGCACACATACTCATGTAACCCTCACAGTAATCATAGTGGTAGATAACTCCCAAGTCCATTCTTTTATCATCAGGGAGGGACGTAGAACTGAAGATGGAGGGTCAAAGGGCTTGTCACCTAGAGATCACACTAATGTTTGTTCCTTACATAGTCCTTTGGCCAATGGATTATAGAGAATAGCACCTTTCAACTTTTCGTAGGAGAGGGGCCAGGAGTAACAACAGAATCAGTGGCAGTGGCCTGCTATTTCTGGGAACTCTGCTTACGGACTCTAAAGTAATCTAAATGTATGTGGATATGTGTGTGTGTGGGGTGTGTGTGTGTGTGTGTGTGTGTGTGTGTGTGTGTGTGTGTGTGTGTACATGTTTAGTTTTACTGTATTAGTTTCCTAGGGCTGCCATAACAAGGTACCACAGACTGGGTAGCTTAAAAAACAGACATTTATTTTCTCACAGTTCTGGAGACTAGAACTCCAAGATCAGTCGGCAGGGTTGGTTTCCTCTGAGGTCTCTCTGATTTGCTAGTAGATGGCCACCTTCTCCCTATGTCTTCGTATGGTCATCCATCTGTGGGTGTCTATGTTCTAATCTCCTCATTTTATAAGGACACTTGGCAAATTGGATTAGGGCCCACTTTAATGACCTCATTTCAACTTAATTTCCTCTTTAAAGACTCTCCCTCCAAATACAGTCACATTCTGAGATGCTGGGGGTTAGGACTGCAATATATGAATTTGGGTCTTGGGTGGGGGGAGGACACAATTCAGCCCATAAATGTTACCTAACATTTGTTAGTTAAAATCTTCTTGATGCAGTAGTTAGCAAATCTCTTTCCCACTGAACCTTAAAGGTAGATTCTAAATGTCTGTCAATGGATGAGGGATATACAGAGGCAGCAGTGTGATGGCCCTTGGGTCTCTTTTACTCTAATGACCTTTTCTCCTCCACCTACACTCTATGTCTGAGACATGGGAAGAGAGACAGCAGGTAGTGACAGCAGGTAGTGACAGCACCAGGCTCACTCTTGGGTATTGCCATAGCATGCACAGTGAGGAAAGTTTAGTCAGAAGATAACCGATTAGTCAGTTCTGTCAGTAATTCAGGAAAACTTGAACCATCTACCCTCTGCTACATGATGGAAGAGAAAAATAAATGCTTTTCAAACTCTTGAATTTTTGAAGCTGAGACTAAGTTGACAGACACATATCAACATTGAGCTTCTATGGCTTTAAGTCAGTTTCACAAGATTTTTTTGAAGTTGAATTGGACACTTCAATTTTCCTATTTTCCTTCAATAGGAAAGATATGTAGAATTGTTCAGAATGTCTCTTGATGGAAAGATCCTGGAGATTTTTATTAAAAATGTACATGTAAATGTATTCCCTCAAGATTGTAAAGTATTCTCTCTTCTGAAGTACAAAACTGATTAAACTCACCTAGAAATAATCTAGATTCTTTCCATAAATGAAATGAGTACACTTTTAGCTAAAGGGGAAATAGACATTGTCTATTTTCCAGGAATTCTATAAAAACAGTAGACTGACAAAAGTTCACTAAAACAATAATGTGAAATAGACTTGCAAGCTGCTTTCAGAAATGCATTAATATTCAATAGTTACTGGTGACTATAACCCTGGAGATGAACCTATTGGGTCAACCTTACAACTCACTGGAAGAACTGAATAACATAGGGAGATGGATTTGCCACATGCTTGGAAGTAGGACGGCAGGGCAGAAGCATCATCAAATTGTAAGGTCCTTAAATTCAAATCTGAACAAAAGGCATTGTGGGAAGAGACAGAACTCCAGTATCCAATTCTGTATTCACAACCTAAGGTTTAATGGGTTAAATATGGCTTCTGTTTACAAAGCTTTTAGTTGATTTCTACTGGGGACTTGGTCCTGATGATCCACTTCCCCAGGCCTCCAAAGAAGGCCTTAAAGACTGGGTCACTTCTAACTCCCACCTCATTACACAGACCTAGAAGAAAAGTAGATCCTGAGTTTAGAATGAGAACCAAGCTGAAGGTATTTGGGAAGAGTTAAACCTTTTGAAGTTTTTGGTAATGGAATTAAATGCTTCATTTGAATTAGAAATGGCAAGTTTCAAGTTGCAGGATTTATTAGACTGTCTCCTCCACGATAAGAACAATTGCAATATCTACTTATATTTTCAAAAAGCTTTATAACTTATGAAGCTTTTTATATTCGTTATTTCATTTAATAAATTTTTTACAATGTAGAGAAAAGTCCAGGATTCAGCTTCCAAAGGCCTTTGTTCGTGTGTCTGAGCCTTGATTTCCTCACCTATGCTGGAGATAATCACATGAACTCTACTTAACTCAAGGGACAGTTATGAATGTCAAAGGATATAGTATTATATGAAAACAATTCCAATTCCATTGTTAGGTTTTATTTTTATAACAGATTTTATTAAACCACAACCTATTAATCATGTATAATTTTTTCTGGTGAATGATGACGAGAATGGCTCCACTGTCCTGACAATGGAGCTGCCAAAATCTTTAAAACAAGACTTAATTATTACATAAAGTTGAGGGAATTGAGTTCTTATGGTCATTATACCTATGAAGATTGAGAAGTTAAGTTAGTTAATGATCACCTTGGATATATCTAGCAGCTAGTAATGGAAAAAGATTAAAAACTTGCCAGTGAGAGGGCTTCCCTGGTGGCGCAGTGGTTGAGAGTCCGCCTGCCGACGCAGGGGACACGGGTTCGTGCCCCGGTCTGGGAGGATCCCACATGCTGCGGAGCGGCTAGGCCCGTGAGCCATGGCCACTGAGCCTGCGCGTCCGGAGCCTGTGCTTTGTAACGGGAGAGGCCACAACAGTGAGAGGCCCATGTACAGCAAAAAAAAAAAAAAAAAAAATTGCCAGTGAGAAAGGTAGTTATTTCTTCCTTTAGGATATAAAAATAACAATTTCTACTTATTGAGCACCTACTTAGTGCCAAACACTGTTCTAGGTGCTTTGTATATTTCATTTTCATCCTTACATGAGGATGTGTTTACTTTTATTCTGTGTGTGTGTGTGTGTGTGTGTGTGTGTGTGTGTGGTGAGGGAGAAGCTGAGAGAGGTTAAGCAACTTGCTATTTACCAAAGATTTCCTCAACCAGGAAGTAATGGAGCTGAGATCTGAGCCCAGATCTGTTCAGCTCTAAAGTCCATTGCTCTTTCTAATCAAGATTTTACCACATAAATATTGACACTCAATTACCATGTGTTCTTGTATCTGAATGCATGGAGGTCTGGTAGGGCTAAGAGGAAGATGTACATGCTTCTAGGCGTGTCAGAATGAGCACGGATACTCTGCAAAAGGCTGCGATTACATTTGACTTTGTCTCAGCTTCCTCTCTCATGTTCCTAAGGGCGTCCTCATACTAATGCCACAGGAAGGGGATAAAAGAGATTATTCACCAAAACACTTCATGGAGAGGCCGTTGTTTGTGTTAGAAAGAAATACTTTGAGGAGTCATTAGAGGAGGAAGTTCCAAGGGTGGGGAACTGCAGCAAGCAACAGTTGTTAATGCCCTATGCATAAGTCAAAGAGAGGAAATTTTGTTGTTCCAAAGAAGGAGAAAGAAAAACTGAAATGAAGATGGAAAGTCAGCTAACAAGCTTGGGTCCTGAGCAATGAAAGGGCCAGAGAATGAAGCTCTTAATACAGGGAAGCCAAAAAGAGTCACAGGAGAAAACAAACACATGTTAGGGGTTCTCCAATTGGTCGGTTGAGGAGTATAATGTAAACACTTTATTCCACTTCCTTCAGGAAAATTTACTATAAAACTTAATACGATATTGGGGAAATGCGATGGTCCGAATTTTTGTGCCCCCCCCCCCTCAATTTATATGTTGAAATTTTAATGCCTAATGTGACGGTTCTAGGAGGTGGGGCCTTTGGAAAATGCTTACTTAGGTCATGAGGGTGAAGGCCTCATGAATGGGAATCATGGTCTTATAAAAGAGACCCTGCAGAACTCTCTAGCCCCCTCCTACCACGTGAGGACACAGCAAGAAGGTGCTGGCTATGAACCAGGAAGAGGGCCCTCACCAAAACATGGCCAGGCTGGCACCCTGATCTTGAACTTCTCAGCCTCCACACTGTGAGAAATACATTTCTGCTGTTTATAAGCTACCCAGCCTGTGGTATTTTGTTACAGCAGCTCAAATGGACTGCCATAGGTTTGTAGATTAATTTGGAGGAGACTAGAAGTGTTGAATTCTCAGTTGGGTCAACATAGGATAAAACAGCACATGTGCACAGAGAAGGTGGAGGATAGGGGACACCAACATCTGCATTACGTAGTCCTCTGATTGTGGCATCCCTTCCCCACCACCATCATTTCTACCCTCCGCCAAAGTGAACCACCTTGCGAAATATTATTGCCCCCTTCCCATCAAACTTGTTCTCTGAGTGCACTTAAACTAGGCAAACATTCCGATGTCCTTAATAAAAATAATTCTGAGAATTTTAGCATTGTGTGGAACCTCAGAGCTAATATAATCCTGCTCCTTGGAGTTTAATTTCCCCCTTGGTGGAATATTCTTGAAAGTATTTGGTACATAGCAAGCATTCAACAAGTGTTTGTTAATGTGCCAGACTGTACTACTATTCACCAATATTTACTTCCCCTTCTCATCCTGGGGGAAGATTATAGCACCTCCCCCATTAAAATCTGGACTAGTGCCTGGACTTGCCTTGGTCAATGAGTGGGATGAAAGTGACATTTGCCACTTGGAGGACAATCACCCTAAGGAACCAGAGCCCATGGGTTTCCATATGTCTCAGATGACAAGGTGAAAGTGCTATAGGTTTTGAAAGATGGACATGGATTGCTTATTGATGGTCCAAGGTTAGAGAGGGCAGCATTAGGGTCCAGAGAGGAAATTGCTAAAAGTAAAATAAGCTAACTTATTCCAGTTTTTCTCATTGCCTAGAGAGAGTTTTAATGAATAACTAGAGGAAGAAGGAGAAGAGAGGAAAATTTTATGCCTTTGAAAAATTTAGGAAAATGGAGCTCCCTGACAGAAAAACAAAGAGCCAAGTCACCTGAGTGTCTCCAGGTCATCAGAAGGAACTCAGAAAGCAGGACTGGTTCTACCTCAATTCCTACTCTTTCCAGCCCCATAAGAGCAAACTTTTTAAAAACATATTTAAATATTATTAAAATATTAGAACAAAGCATTAATAAGGAGGGTAGACTTTCCATTTTTAAATTGTGAAATAAAAATGGCAATTTTTACTTTTCCTCTTGGAAATCAGATAAAAGCAACAAGAAGAAAAATGAAAACTTTATCTTCACTGAAAAGTTGGAGAGGTCATTAATTCCAAATCACACTATATGAGGGAGGTCAAATAGGATTGTGGGAAGATGCTGAGAGAAGATGACCACAGTGTAGGTCTCAGAAAAATATGGAAAAGCACAATTTCCCACAGTATTCCAAGACAATAGTATAACAAGGATGTGTGTGTGCATTGGCATTAGGAGTCATGGACCTAGTTTATCAAGAAAGGCTTAGAAGTGAGGTGAGATGTAGGAAGTGAGGAATCATGTAGACAAACTATAAGAAACTCACTGAGATCAGGTGAAAAGGAAATATTCTGCATTGTTAGCAGTCCTGCACATCATATCTTAGTTGCCTCAGGAAAAGAAAAGACTAAAAGAACCCAATCACTCACCAAACACTGTGTCACAGGTCCCTTCCCCACACACTCCTTAATAATACTCCTGAAAATAACTTCTCCCGAAAATAATACTCCCGAAAACAACTACTCCTGAAAACTACTTCTCATTCAAGGATAGACTAGAATCTATATAAATACCCTGTGAGGAAAGAAAATGAGTGAAGAACAGAGAAAAATGACAGAAGAAGGAAACTTTTTAGAATAATGTTGCCATAGGTTAAATGAGTAACCAACCATATAGTCAAGAAAAAGAAAACCTAAATAAAGCAATTGCTTCCATAAATCAAGGACACAAGGCAGAGTTCACCTGCATTGTAGGAGGATAAGACAAGACAACAAAAGAAATGAAAATAAACTTAGCTACAGATTCTTGAGTGTTACATGAAATAAAATTTCATGTAACAACACCTCTGAGAAACAAAAGACTTGTGCAAACAGAAAACATGCTACTGATTCAGGTAGTAAGATTCAACATCTTTGTGGGTTAATCTATAAATTTAATACAAGCTAACTCATCATGTCAATAAGATGTGTTTTGGAGCTATGCAAGCAAAACTTAAAATTAAAATAAAAACAGAAATATTCAAGAATAACCAGGAGTCTTCTGAAACAGAAAAGTAATAAGCTGAAGAAAGGGAGAACTAGCCCTACAAAATTCTGAAACATAAAGTGAAACATTAAAAGAGTTTGGAACTACTACATGAATAGTCAAACAGATCAATGGAACAAAAGAAATTCCAAAATAGGCCAAAATGCATTTGAAAAATTAATATATGACAAAGGAGACATTTCAAATTAATGGATTAAAGGTTAATTAGTCAATAAGTGATGTTGGAATAATGGCTAGTCACTTTGAAAACAATTAATTTAGGTCCCTACCTCAGAACTTACACCAAAATAGATTCTTGATGGATCAAAGATTTAAATTTTTAAAAAGTCTAAAGGAAATATACAAAGTATCTCAATAAAATCAGACTGGGAGGGCTTCCCTGGTGGCGCAGTGGTTGAGGGTCCGCCCGCCGATGCAAGGGACGCGGGTTTGTGCCCCGGTCCGGGAAGATCCCACATGCCGCGAAGCGCGTCTGGAGCCTGTGCTCCGCAGAGGGAGAGGCCACTACAGTGAAAGGCCCGCGTACCGCAAAAAAAAAAAAAAAAAGATAAAAAAAATCAGACTGGGAAAAATCTTTCTAATTATGACACAAAACACAGATGCCATAAAACTGATAAATTAGGTTCAACAGAAGTCGTAAGTTTTTGCATTGACTAAAAGCACTTTAAATGAAGTCAAAAGACAAAAAATAAATTAGGAAAAGTATTTATAATTTATATTGCAGATAGGAGATAATTTCTTAATCTACTATCAACATGTTATAAAATAACAATAAGATGAACAACAAAATAGAAAAATGGGTTTGTGTGTCAGGGGTTCTCAGACTTGATGATTCACTAGAAGGCCTTGACTAAGAAAAGCTGTTATAGTCATGATTACTGTTTATTACAGTGAAAGAATACAGATTAAAATCAGCAAAAGGAAAAGGCACACAGGTGAAATCCCGGAGAAACCAAGTACAATCTTCCAGGTGTCCTCTCCCAGTGGAGTCACATGGACACACATAATTCTTTCAGCAATGATGTGTGACAACACATGCAAAGTGTTATCAAGCAGCGAAGCTCACCCAAGTCTTGGTGTCCAGGACTTTTACTGGGAGTCAGCTATGTAGGCAGGTCATATCTGTGCCACTGACCTCAGCTACTCAGACCCTACGTACCCCAGAGCAAAACAGATGTCCTTCGTAAATCACAGTTAGCTTAAAGTATCTGATCAAATTGGTGGCCCAAGGTATCAGGTGTATAAAAGCACCCTTACAGGCAGAATATTCCAAGAACTCAGAGTTCACCTCCCAAGAGTCAGCCAGGGTTTGGGCCTGAGACAGAGCTTTGTTGGGAATGTGAAGGGGTTGAGCCACCCAAGCCAACTGAGTTAACCCTTTACTTGTTATTGGGAATGAAAAATGGTACAGGCACTTTGGAAGTAGCTTGGCAGTTGCAGAAATGTTAAACACATAATTGCCATGCAACCCAAGAATTCCACTCCTTCACATCTACTCAAGAGAAATGAAAACATACGTGTGACTTGTGTGTGGCCATTCATAGCAACATTATTCATAATGGCCAAAAAGTGGAAAAAACCAAATGGACATTAACTGATTAATGAATAAACCACAGGTAATATACCCCTACAATGGAACACTGCTCAGCAATAAAAAGAAATAAAGTACTGTTATATGCTACAACATGTATGACTCTTAAAAGCATTAGGCTAAGTGAAAGAAGACAGTAACGTAAGACCAAATATTACAAGATTGCATTTATATGAAATGTCCAGAAAAGGCCAATCTACAGAGACAGAAAGTAGATTAGCGGTTTCTTGGGGCGGGGTGGGAACAGGGAATGATTGCAAATGGTCACCAGGGATATTTTCAGAGTAATGTAAATGTTGTAAAAATTGGACTGCAGCAATGGTTCCATGACTGTAAACTTACTACCAATTATCAAATGTTCACTTAAATGTAATTAATTGTATAGTATGTAAATTATGCCTCAATAAAGCTGCTAATTTTTTTTAACGGTGCTGCACAGCACTCTGAAATGCTACCACTTGTGGAAAAGAGCATAGTACCTCTGGAAGCACGTTCAAGGAACTGGCAACAGTGGCTGCCTCTTGAGGGACAGAGGGGCACAAGAGGCCAGGATGGGAAGAAGAGATCCTCTATAATGTAGCTTCGTACTCCTGGGATTTATACCATGTGTGTGCAATCACTTTTCAAAAAATAACAACCTAAAATCTTTTGCATCTCTTGGTGACTAGGAGATACTTGACTGCCATTGATAGTAAGGAAGTCATCAGTAGTAATGGGATTATTGGAGAGGATAGTCTGAGAGGTAAATGCTGCACTGACTATTTTCAGAAACGATCATTTTTATATCGTAGAGTAATATCTGAGTGGCAATATCCCAGAATCAAGGGACTTGCAGTGTATGCAGAGCCTGTGATAAAGTTACCTGCATACTTCATTACAGTGGGAGAGATAACAGCTGAGGCTTTCATTTTTTTGATGCAGGAGTGATCATTCAGAAGGTTTTGGGAGAGAAATATATCACACTTTATATTTTAGTCATTTTGCCACTATCCTTGTTTTCTATTAGATACCATAAATGCAGCAATTCAAGAGAAAACTGTTGGAAAACACGTTCAACTCACCTTCTGCAGCTTTTTATCTCTTCAAATTCTCGAATTCACTGTGCTCTTTTGGAAGCTAAGTGGATTTTTTTCATATGCATGGCTTTCCGCACAACTGAAACTGCTAAATAATTATTAAGGTTCTGCTCCACTTAGAAAACCTGTACTAATTAGTTGTAATAGGTTAAATCCCATTACGATCAATTCCCTAATAATGAATGTCTCTGTAATTTCAAAGATTTTCAAGTCTTAATCCCTTGCTCACTTATTATTATACCTGATGTTGAACACAATGATATTGCAAGCAAATGGAAGTATTTGAGCATCTTGGTAATGAAATTTCAAGATGCTTGACGAGAAAGCATCCTATAAATTACTAATACTTGGAAATTTTTAAGAATATGTCATTTAGAAATGAATCTGTGTGCTTAATGTGACTGTCTGCTTTTTATTACTCAGAATCTGTGAATCAAAGCAGGATGCTATGATCTCTTTTCTTTTGTGACTAGTACCTTTTTAAACTCTTAATCTTCCATTATGACTAACTGCCCTCAAAGGTCTGGAGATGAATATGATATCATAGTCTGAGAATATGTTAAATGATGCTTTCTAAATGAAATGCTTCATTTAACCTTGGAGACCTACTTAAAATTTTATTTCCCATATGATAATTCTTAGTTAACACTAAGGATAAAAGGGTAAGGAGACAGATAATGTATGCACAGGTAACTACGGGGAAGCAATATAAGCATAGCTAGGGTTAGCCCCTAGAAACTGCCATGTATAGTGAGTTAGTTAAGAGTATGGGCTCCAAGTTAGACAACCCAAGTTCAAATTCCAGTCTGGCCACTAACTTGTTTGTGTAATTAGATTGAGCAGATTACCGAAATCCTTTTAAAATTCATTTTCTTACATGTGAAATGGGGATAATACTAGTGTCTACTGCAAAGAGTTTTTAAGAGGATTACATAAGACCATCTATATGAAGTGTGTAGTAAAGCCTTCATTCGTTATTGTTCAAGGTCATGTTTTGATGCGAGCTTCAAATTTTATAGGAAGAGGAGAATAAGTTTACCCACAAACCAGGGTGCTCTTATTTAAACAGGATCAAGAATTCAAAGGCTACCCAGAGAGCGGAAGATGTGCTATAGAGACAGCTCAAGATTAATCTGAATAATGATTGAAGGACTTAGAATCGCATGGTAAGGAAAAATGGTCTTGGAATTTTAAAACTATGTGAACCTAGCAACTTGGTTAACCCTCTGAGTCTTACTTTACCAACTATAAAATGGAAACAATATCTTATGAAAATTAAGTATGTCTATGAATATGAAGTAGATAGCACAATTCTTGGCACAGTCTGGGTGCTCAATAAGTGATAGTAACTTTTACTAGGAGGATTTTTATAATTAACTGTTTAGATGATTTGCAGTATTAAGAGCAAATCTTTCATACAAAGTAAATTGTGTACTAGCTGTGTGTAGAAAAGCAGGATGTATGAAACATACCAAATTAAGAGGGAGACAGGCAGAGCTGCACAAGGACCAGGACACCATGGGGAAATGGGATGTCCAAGAACTAAGCAAGTCACATCTGCCCACATGACTTTAAAGAGACTCCTTGGGGCACCAAGAAAAGAAGGAGAAAATAAATATATTGATTTCCAGATGGTAGAGTGGGTGGAAAAGAGAAGGAAAATAGAGGAGCTGGAGGTAAACAACAGCTGAGGCCAAAAAAAAAAAAAGAAAGAAAAATCATGGCAGGAGGATGTTAGGTGATCTTGGTTGAAAGAGACTATTCTGTTTGGGACTAAAAATCCTCAGATTAGGAATAAAGATGCAAGAAAAGTATCCACAGAAACTGTGGTGGTAAAGAGAAAGCAGAGAGCGGCCCCAGTGGAGGTACAGACAGTCTGCTAAACGTAACACAGCCTAGTCATTTGATTAGGGCCTAAGACTAGTGGAGGAGATGACTCAAAAGGGAAGGAAACAGAGTTCCAAAGAATCCATGAAGCACTAATTAAAAACACACATGGAGTAAGGACAATCAACAGGAAGAAAATACACACACGAGAACACAAAAACCTGGAGACATGATCTAAGGGACTCTCAGAGAAGAAAAATTGGATGTATTCCTAGTGCAAAAACATAGGCTGATGGGGGAAAAGAGGCAAATAATCCTCACAGAAGAATTCTAAATAATACCTGGAGTTATCTATAGATACCTCCCCACCAAGAGAATGGATTTAATTCCTAGCCCTCCTACCCTGAGGGTGGACATGTAGTGACTTACTTCCCTAGAACAGAGTAGGAGAAACCTGGCAAACACCACCTTAGCCAAGTGATGAAAGTTAATGTTACTACAGTGATTTCATGTGGATATCAGGTCCCCTCTGACGTGATGTAAGGAGAAGGGCACTTCACCCCTGTAGTAGTCTTTCCCAAAACCCATAACTCCATCCTAATCATAATAAAAGGATCAGATAAACCCAGAATGGAGTGCATTCTGCAGGATACCTGACCAGTACTCCTCAAGACTGTCAAGGTCATGAAACTGTCACAGACCAGAGAAGACTCAAAGACATGACACCTAAATGCAGTGTGATGCAGTAGACTGGATCCTGAAACAGGAAGAGGACAATGGAAAAACTGGTGAGATCCAAATAAACCCTAGAGTTAGTTAATAGTGACCTACCAGTATCAGTGTTTTACTTTTGATGGATGTACCATGGTAAGATGCTAACAATGGGGGAAAGATGCTGAAAGGTACTTTTTCTTTTCTTTTTAACTTTATTGAAGTATAGTTGAGTTACAATGTTGTGTTAGTTTCTGGTGTATTTTGTATGGGAACTCACAGTACTCTCTCTGCAACTTCTCTGTAAATCTGAAATTATTCTAAATTAAAATAGCTTTTTTTTTTTTTTTTTGTGGTACGTGGGCGTCTCACTGTTGTGGCCTCTCCCGTTGCGGAGCACAGGCTCCGGACGCGCAGGCTCAGCGGCCATGGCTCACGGGCCCAGCCGCTCCGTGGCATGTGGGATCTTCCCGGACCGGGGCACAAACCCGTGTCCCCTGCTTTGGCAGGCGGACTCCCAACCACTGCGCCACCAGGGAAGCCCAAAATAGCTTATTCTTTTAAAAGATGATAGCATGTCAAAAGGACACAGAAGTTAACTGAAATATCTCCCAATAGCCAAATGATGATAGAATTGGATTAAAATCCAAAGAATAAAATAAATATTCATGATAATATACTGATAAAAATAAATGACTGAATAAATAAAGTAATCGTGGAGAAGGGACAACTGTTCCTTACAGAATAATTCCAATTAATAAACGCAGAAGAAATGAGGAAAGTAGATAACACCATTAGAACACCACAGTAATAATTGCTACAGGCATAACCAACCAATGAATGCTAAAGTTAGTGAGAAAGTTCATGGAAAAACAGGATGTCTGCATAGCCCTGAAATTTCTTCCAAATACTTTTTACTTACAAAGGGTGAAAAAGGTAACCTTACAGTGAGGAAACCTGGCGGACACCATCTCGGTTACCAAGTGATCAGCATCAACATCACCAGTTATAAGACATGAGCAAACATCAGACAAACCCAAAATGAGAGACATGCTACAGAACACCTGAAACAATTCTTAAGAAGTGTCAAGGTCATGAAAGGGAAGAAAAGACAGAGAAACCATCATAGATCAGAGGCAACTAAGAAGACGTGACAACTAATGCAATGTGGGATTCTGGATTGGATACTGGAACAGAATAAGGACACTAGTGGGATTAAGTCTGTCGTTTAGTTAATAGTGTTGCACCAATGCTAGTTTCTTACTTTTGATAAACATATCACAGTTATGGTAAGATGCTGATATTAAGGGATGCTGGATGAAGGACACATGGGAACTCTTTATACTATCTCTGCAACCTTTCTGTAAGTCTAAAGTCATTCTAAAATTTAAAAATATATGCAAATCACACACACATACACACCCCAAAGGCTAAACATAAAGAAGGCTCACTTGGGGTTTGGTGTCCAAATATCACCACGTGACCCCTTTCCTCTTAGTCCTGAATTCTGGCTAATAGTGCATGCTCTCAAAGACTGAGATAACTGGCTAATTCCTAAGCTTTAATCAGCACACCCTTATTGGTGTGGCTGGAGAACACAGTGGAGTCTCCCCACGGCGCTCACTGAGCCTAGGCTGCGGGTCCCCTATCGCTCACATTTGAGTACGCAGGCCCATCAGAGAAGCTAGAGAACAGAAGGCTTCCCACCACACTGGGGAGAGTCTGTCTTTCATGTTCATCATGTGGATAAAGGTAAAGAAGCAGCAGCAGTACATGATTCGAAAGGCAAGTTCAAAGATGTGAGAGGGTCATGCGAGGCCCTTGATTTCAGTGCAGAAATAGCCCCTGGCTACAATGTCTCAGTGGATATCAAGCTCTCCCCAGTTCCCAGTCTCACCAATCAGATGGTTTACTCCTTTTCCCACTATGAGACTGGGTGAATTCATTGCAGTTATTCTCCAGTTCACTGAGAAGTTGGTTAGAGGAAGTTTTCTTCAGTATGCCGTTCTCTTGGTGATTGGATTGAAAATCCTTTCATTAAAACGTAAGAATGAGGAACATGAGAGTTTCTCCCCAACAAAAAGGTTCTCGCAAAGAATGTCACAAAAAAGGTTTATTTTTTGCTTTACTCTCCATGATGATTATGGTTAAAAGATATATGATCTTGCTCAGAAAACATAGGGCTGAGGATACAAAGTACGTGAGGGAAGACCAAATTTGTGAAAGTTTATACTTCCCAAGAGAAATATAAAAAAGGAAAATTTGTTCAATAATATGGCACCATGCCTGCATTTATTAAGATGGGTAACGTTGAATGGAGAATTTAAGTGTATTTACAGAACTGTGGAATGGGTTGGAAGTAATAAAATATTAGCCCATAAACCCAAATATTTAGAATTGCCCATAATAATACAATACTTAATGCAAACACTAAGAGTATGGAATAACCTCTGAGAAATTATTTAAAATAAAGCATTTATAATATGAGAGGTAATTAATGGTAGGTAAGTCTTATTCTATTCTCAAGATGCCAGAGGCCTATGGGGCAGCTTAAAAAGTTATAAGGAGCGAAACAGATGCCCCCACCTGCAGATATAGTTAATGGAGACATTTAGAGAAAAAGTAAAGAAGTTAAAGCAGAAAGAGTAAAGATGACTCAGTAAATGGGTGGCACCAATATAGATATGATCAGAATCATAAAAACACCAAAAAAAAAAAAAGGGCAAAGAGACAGACGTATCACAGTCTTGCACAAGGACACAAAATGAAGGTGGATACAGGTGTGGCAGCAAAATGGACTTTAATGAGCAACTGTGGGAAAGTGGAAGTGTTTTTACAGAGCTATTTTAAGAGAAAGAAATACTTAGAGAGTAGTGCCATTGATGTAATTCTGCAAAGGAAAAGTCATGAGACTTAACTGCAGACATCACAGTTCATAAAGTGAACACAGTTAATTTGCTGATCTGAAGAAGAAACGTGACTGATCTAAATGACCTCAGAACAGCTTTCAGCAAAGTTTCTAAGCACAGCCTGTGCAAACATTTGGTGGTTTTTAGTCACCTTGGAAGAAAGGTAGAAGTGACCAGTGACATGAAACAAGGCTTGCCCGCCCTGATGTGCTGAAAAGGAGAAAGGGAGGATATTAGGAAAAAGAGAACACTGTCAATGCCAACACCGACCCAAACTGCAGAAATCCTACTGCACGATCTGAGTGATACGGGTCCAAACACAAGGCACTGCAATGAACCACTTGCAGAGGAATCAGCTATGGAGGGACAGTATTTTATACTTAGATCAAGAATAAGAGCTTTCAATTGACAATGATTCGTTCTGCAAAAATATACAAAGATATTCCAGATGAGCTTTGAGGATATCATATATCAAGGTGACCAGTAGAGAGAAATTAACGGAATGGGTCTCTTTAATATATGTGGCTATCCATCAGAGAAAGTTCATCTCCAATTTAATACGTTCAGTAGAGAGATGAAAGCAGGGATAGTGATATAGAAGCCAGAGGTAGATATCTGTATGAAGGAGATCCTGGTAAAAACTGTGCATGAGACAAGGTGAATTTTTCTAAAGTCACCTGTTTTTACCAGTTTGCAAGCTTGAACCTTCTGATTCACATACTTGGCAAAATCTGTTTCACATTCTTTGTCTTATCACCTTCTTTCCCATTCTTTTTTGTATGGTTGTAACCTTATTAATTTATTACTAATCAGTAATAATTACTTCCTAGCCAGAGGTAAATTGTCTTTTTAATTGATTAATGTGCCTATAAAGTGCCTCTTCAATTATTACTACAGCATATTTGGAGCTTCCATAGTTAGCAAGGACAACCAGGCTGTGTGTGCATGTACTTGGAGTGACCAGGACTTTGCAGAATTCTTACTGGTTACGTTTCTCTCGACCTAATTGTCCCAAATGTGACTCAATGGCTCTTAGTCACAAGAAACAGGTCACAGTGGATAATTTTCAGTGAAGTAATAATAGTAGTTAATGGTTTCTGAGCACTTATTATGTGCCAGGCACATCATCTAATTATCTCTTCACTGCAGTTGTATGATATATAGTATTATCATACCTATTTTACAATTAAAAGAAAAAAGCAACAGCTAAGGATAAAAACAATTTAAATAATCTGCAGAAGATCACTGCATTAGTCTGTTCGGGCTTCCATAACAAGATATCATAGATTGGATGTTTTAAACAACAGAAATTTTATTTTCTCATAGTTCTGGCATCTAGAAGGCCAAGATCAAGGAGCCAGTTGGGTCAGTTTCTGTTGAGGCCTCTCTTCCTGGCTTGTGGACAGCTGCCTTCTTACTGTGTCCTCACATGGCTTTTCCTCTGTGTATAGAGAGCTTGTGAGCCCTCTGTATCTCCTCCTCTTCTAACAAGAACACCAGACATATTGGATCAGGGCCCACCCTTATGACCTCATTTCACCTTCATTACCTCCATAAAGGCCCTATCTCCATAAATAGCCATGCTGGGAGTTAGGGCTTCAACACGTAAATTTTGAGGAGACGTGATTCATTCCATAACAGTAGCACAACTGATAAAGGAAGGTCTAAAGATTTGAACCCAGAAGTTCAATTCCAGATCCTGTAATATTACACTCTCCTGCCTCCATATGCCATACACAGTACATACTTGTTTTTACTAATTCTAAATAAAACATCTGGCCATTCATTTTACTGTCAATCACAGAAGAAACATCTAAAATCTGTCTCTCATGAAAAAAATGGCTGAATATATGTGAAAAATCATATTTTATCGTTTGTGGAAGCTCCACCCATGTGAATGAAGGGTACCATGATTGTCATCTGCACCATGGAGTATTCTGCATAATAAAGTTAGGCCAGATGGCATTTGCTAAGGCCTAATATATAGTGCATGGGGTAGCAAAGTAGTATTTGCCTCAACTGACAAGGAAAATTTGAATCTATATGCAAGCCCAGCCCAGTTGAGGATGAGACCACTTATCCATTTATTTAGTAAGCTATGCGTTATACTTGTATTACGTGCTAGCTATACTGTGCCGTTAGGTAGGACGTTAGAATAGTACAGCAAGTATAGCAAAAACAATGCTTATTACTCTTTGCATAGGAAAGCATAATAGGTGCTGGATATCTGTGCAGTATGTAATTGGGACACAGAAAAGGATGTGGCAATTCAGCTATAACGTGGATGGATATCCACAGAGGAGTAAATGTATGCCAGGGAATTTAGACAAAAGGCAAGAAAATAAAGGTTAACCCAGAAGAAGGAGAAAACAAGAAAAATTCAATTGTACTGATAATTTATAAATGGAAGATGAAGTAAGCAGATATCTTCAGTATCCTTTGATGAGGAAGAAGATGAAATTAGGATAATGGGAAGTTAAAGCCTCCATCAAGCCAGTAATGTTTGCTACCACGATATATCTCAATATTTTCTTATATATTTCAATTATAAGTACACAGATCAGTGTTAAGTACTCCTATGCACACATAAAAGTCAAAACAACAAAGGAAAACTTATCTTCTGAATGTGCTTATTAAGAAGATGGTGGGCTTCCCTGGTGGCGCAGTGGTTGGGAGTCCGCCTGCCGATGCAGAGGACGTGGGATCGTGCCCCGGTCTGGGAAGATCCCACATGCCACGGAGCGGCTGGGCCCGTGAGCCATGGCCGCTGGGCCTGTGCGTCCAGAGCCTGTGCTCCGCAACGGGAGAGGCCACGGCAGTGAGAGGCCCGCGTAACACAAAAAAAAAAAAAAAAAGAAGATGGTAATGTGGGGGGATACTGGCTTGAAGAGAAATGCATAAAAGCAGGATATTGGAGAAATATTTTTTAAACATTTTAAGAGGTCACTGGAAATAAAAGAATCAGAGCAGAGTCACTGCATGCATGCTTTACATAACAAAGGACCAGCTAAAATCAATCTAAACTTGTGGTTCAGAAATGATGGCACCTGTACCAGAGAACGTTAGAGAGAAAAGAAGACAGGGTAACAGTGGGTCTGTGAATTGCCAGTGAGGAGACAAAGGCACGTAAGACACACTTCCTGGTGTTTCAGAGAAAGGTTCCATGGAAAGGATATAGTTGTTCACATCTGGCTCTAATATTCTGAGAGGTGATTACAGAAAGAGAACTTCAACTTCAATGCATATATATTTTGTACATATTATTCTCTGGCTGATGTTCATCAGAGAAAAGAAGCCTAACACTGGTCCAGGGTGTTTCCCCAATTTCCCTTAACTTGAAATCTAGAGAGGGAGATAAAACATCCTGCCCATATACAAGATTAAAAAAACCATATATATAAGACTTTATGATATTAGTGCCAAGCAGTTATTAAGTGGAGGGTGAAATTGCTGGGAATTTCAGAAGGAGGAAAGCACCTTTGCAAAAACTCAAATAAATAAAGAAGATAAGGAATTTCTGAAGTCTTCTTTAAATTTCGATGTTTCATTTGAATAAAACTTTTGGGCAGTCCCATAGGTTATGTGGTAGTAGAAGCCATGTTTATTATAAATCTACTCAAGTGCTTTTAAACTGTCTAATTAATTCTGATTCTACCTAATTGCCACAATGCCTGGAAAATGTAAATAAACCAAGACGTCTTGGTGACAATTTATTATTAGGGATACATTGCAATTGATGAATTTAGGCTAAATGATCGATGTTAAAAATTGTCCCTAGCTTTCTTCATTGTGTTTTCTAAAGATTTTCCCGTCATTTCTCATCAAAAAATTAACTGAGTTTAGCACAGGGTTGGCTTTCCTATAATTTTACCAATTGAGCAAGATTACCTATCAGAGGCTGTCATTAGAATTTATTTTTACATTGGGGTAGGTTAGTTGCCATAGTGAATCTATTTCTAGTTTCTTACCTCATTTTAAATAAACATGCACAATGTGTGAGGCTTCTTAGAAGCAGAATTGAGCTGCTGCTTCAAGATTGAGAGTTTGGCACCCTCCCAGATAATTCTCCCATTTTTGCCATTTAGGGCGCACTCTCTCTATTGCCTGAAGTGTGTCCCTTGCAGATTTGTATTTTTACACTTTGTAGTCAGAAGTCCCTTTTCTTTTCCTTGTTCTTCCACTCCTCTTCATTATCCTTTCCTTCCTCTTCTCCCCCTTCTTCTTGACCTACACAACAGCACTGAGCATGAGTAAATGGTACAGTCCTTTGTCCAAAAGACCAGGCCTAACTCACAAAGGGGCTCGCTGACGTGAGTCTAGAGTCAGGTCTCAATTGCGGTTTGCTTGGTGAGCTTCATTCAGTGGCTCTTGAAAGACCCGTCCAGCATCATTCTATTTCCCCCTTACTTCCCATACTACAGCCCTACTGAATGAGTTCACACTCCCTTAAATTCCATCCTCCCCATGCTCCTAACCATGCACAGGCTGCTCCTCTGTTTCCTCCCTTCTCCCACCTCTATATATGTCTCAAAACCAAGCCAGGCAGCCTTCCCCCTTTGTCCCATCTCCACCCCCAGCCTTGAATGGGCACCACCTTCTCTGTGCTCCCCTAGTTCCCTGTGCATCTTTCAATTATGGCACTGACCATGACACTTTACTTTTCCATTAACTGATCTGAGAGTCCCTCTCCTACCTGCGTCAGCATGGCACCTGGCCCAGAGCAAATTCTTAATAAATTCTGTTGGATGAATGAGGACAGAGAGGGCATGCAGATAACATTTACAGAAGACACAAGGTTGGACTTGAGAGCCGTCATGCTGGATGATAAAAGCAGTTTCCGAAAGCACATCAAACTACATCTGACAGGGAGGAATTTCATAAGGGAAAAATGTCAAGTTTTGCACTTAGCTTCTAAACAATCAACTGCAGATGTGTAGGGCTGTGGAATATTAGTGTAGGTAAATATGACTTCAGGATGTATTTGACTCTAGCTCAAGTTCATAGAATCCGAAAGTCTGAAAGCACATTACAGCTCACCTTGTTTAACCCTCTCTGTGATTCACTAGTCCGTTCAATGATGTGCCTGGTGAGGGCCATTCTGCCTTCTGTGTGAATACTGCCATGACTTTGTCAGCCTGGTGCTAGTTGACAAATGTTTTAAAATGAAATGAAATAATGAAATAAAATAAAATAATCTTTAGCTGCCTCAGTGAAAACAGAGCGCTCAGACAAGGGGATAACAGTGTGGCTGTTCTCACCCCTGTTGTGACGTTTACCACGTTGCCTTTTTGACAATCATTTGTTTCCTTATCTAACTTCTTTATTACATTGTGGGCTGTTCTTTGAGGACACAATCTCTACCCTGTCAACTTTTATATCCCAGTATCTAGAGTAATGTACTCAATCATCAAACACCGAATGAAAGAAAAAATGACGGCACTATACCTATGGCAAGCACAGACGATCACGTCGGATTGAGAGTGCAGGCTCGGAAGTCAGGCTTGAGTTAAGATATCAGCCCTACCACAGCTTAGCTGAGGGACACATCCTCTAACTGCTCTAAGCCTTAGTTTTTTTGTCTGAGATAATAATAGATGTTTTGAGGATTAAATGAAAAAATAAACAGAAGAACCCAGCACTGTCATCCTTCTGGAAATCATCTGAACAGAAACTGACAAACCAAAGAGGCTTTAAAATGGTGAAGAAGCATAAATCCACAGAGAATAGTAAAAGATATATGGAATGTTTGCCTTAGAGAAGGGGAGACTTAGAGGGGAACGTGAGTTGAAGAACTATTAATGCAAACAATAACCTACTTGCCTGGCATTTTATATTTCAGAAAGAAATATTTTCCATAAGCTATTTTATTTGATTTTTACAATAGCTGTCTAACTCAGGGAGGGAGAGTAGGCATGCATCATTATTCTTAATCTATCGATGAAGAAACTGAGGCACAGCATTGCCACTTGTCTCACAGCTGAAAGTGGTGCAACAGGGGCTGACCCCAGGTGTGCTGGTTTCTGGTCATTTTTCTTTCCACTAGAGCACAAAGCCTCTGGAGAGGCTTGGAGGATGAATCTTAATGTATGACTCTGAAAGTCAAAGTTAAGATTAATGACTGAAAAGTCATAAAGAAGTAGATAATGTCTCAACGGAGAGAGGAGTTTTTTGGAGAAATTGCAATCAAACCAAATCACAAGTGAATAAAGAGCCTTGTGAAGAAGTAAGTTCCCTGTCATTCTTCATATTTAAGGAGAGAACAAATGCCTACCCATCAGAGAGACTGAGGGGGAATATAGGGCACAATGTTGTCCAAGTGCCCGTCGAACACTAGTTCTGATTCTAAGTCACTTATCATAAAAAAATGAATTCTAGACATTTAAAATTCCCCTATCTACTCGCCACAAGAATATTACTGAAACAACAACAATGGCAAGTCTTTTGAGTTCTTGAAAAGGAAAATGTCATGTTAATTCAAAGTGGCTTTATGTTTATCAGTGAAAAAAGAAAATAAATTTTGGACATCAATGTATCTAAGAGGTGATTCTTTGCTAATGACCCAGGAAAATTTCTCAACCCTCACATTGATATTCTTATGTATTTCCTCTCTAAATAAGGCTAGTTTGTAAACACTGTCTATGTAACAAGTACTATTATAATCTAAAATTTCTGAAATTATGGATACTACTTTAAATATGCGTTACTCTATCCCATTGAGATCATCTCAACAATGTTTATAGGCAACATATAAATTAGATATAATTAAAGATGATGCATTCACATGTTTTAATTACTGCTCTCAAGCAGTAGTTTGACTAAATGTGAAAATTATTTCAGGGCACTGTATTCCAAGAGATACACAATAATAAAACAAGTTCTGCAATTTTAATTTGCTCAACTATGTGAATGTCACATTCATCTCTTTCTGGATTAAATATGACTAATTATATTTTCCCAAAATCCATTTTATGCAAAGTTATCAGAAGGAAAATTCATAAGGTAGGAAGAAAGATAGATTTGGATTCCTAGTAGCATGAAACATTAACTCCCAATGAAAGAAGCTTACTATTATTTCTTTCTAAGGGATTTTAAAAATCATCCATTAATTTTCCTTCAGTTATGTTTTTAAACTAAGAAAAAACACTAATAATATATTACATTAATTTAACTAACATATGATAGTGTAAGTACAAAAGAGAGTAACAGATTTTCTGATTTTTATATATGTGTATGAACACAAAGATTGCAGAACTAGTAAGAGATTATCTGAATTACTTTCTAAAATTATTCCAGGGAATTCCCTGGTGGTCCAGTGGTTAGGACTCTGTGCTTCCACTGCAGGGGACACAGGTTTGATCCCTGGTCGGGGAACTAAGATCCTGCAAGCCGTGCGGCACTGCCAAATTAATTAATTAAATTATTCCCAGAAATACTAAAGAAAAAAATAAATCAATGTAAGTCACACATCATTTAATTTTTGGAAAGATATATGCCTATGTATTTAGGAACATGGAAAATCTTGATTATTGGTGGAAATCAATCATTAAATATTTAAATGTTTAAATAGTCAAAGCTAAGTCATTGTATTCAAGATAAGTTCAATGCTCTTCAACTTTTATTTAACCTTAATAAGTGAATGTTCTCATAAACGGGAATAGATTTCATTTTAAACTACATTTCATTCAATTATGTGCTGAACATAGGATGAAAAGCTTAAGTGATAAACCATACTGACAAATGAAACAAAAAAGGTAGCAGTAATCTATGTCAGTTTTCACTGATTATCTGGCAAAACTCAATCACAGATTTTGTGCTTTGAAGATGGAACAGCTATTTAAAAGGTAATTATTGTATTTATAGATTCCCATAATGCCTTGAAAGCACAAAAGCAAATAATAAAGACCTTTCTCCTGAATTACATTAGCTCAAATATAAGATCAAGAGCTGAGTTTTCTGGTATTTTACTGATTGTACAATGTAATGTATTCTATAATTATCTTTTGTAAAGTTGAAGATATTTAAGCTTACTGTTGGATGATCTGGAGCATAATTTAGAGAACAAGTAATTTAACACGTTTAAAAAACAATAATGACAAAAATTCTTCAATCTGATGAAATAAGGGATTGGTGGTGGTTAAGGGAAATTTCAAGCGGGTGAGAAGGGAACATATTTCGCTATCAGGAGCATCATAGAGGTCAATGAGAGAAATCTCTGCCCTGACAGTTAAGGGTTAAAGTGGACACATTTCGAGAAATAGTTTTGATTTTTTTAATCAGCTGATTTTACTGCATATTTCACCAATACGAAGTTTCAACGACTGTACTTCCATCAGAGAAAGGGTTCAAAAGTTCCTTATCACTGAGAGTATCTTTTTTCAATAAGGATATTTCTAATGATATTGAACCAAAAATATACCAAGTTAAATTTTAGTTTATTAGAATATCTGTTTCTGAAATTTCCCAAAAGATCATTTATGTAGAGCAATGCATTTATTTCTGACATGTATTTATATTAGAATTTCTAAGCACTTTCTTAGACACTATGTAATTTGATGCTTTCCAAGGAAAACATTAATTTATAGCTACTTGTAACATTCTCTTTTCTGAGATGAAAATGAGATTGGCCTACTTCAGTGGACAAGACACACTGTATTATTTAGGTATTAAATATCATTCTCTTATTTTAAGAACAATACATTATATTAACTGCATTATATACAGTTTGACTTGTTTTAAATACAGCAAATGTGATCGTTTTATCAGATGTGAAGTCTTGAAAAGAATATAAACATATTTGGGTCTACCCTAGGTGAAGACGTTTTGTAAACAAAAGTAGAAAATTTTATTTTGCTCAAGAAGAATGAGTCATACAAGTTAGAAACCTTGACATTGCGCAAAACCGGTAGTATTATACGAATTAAGTGAATCAAGAAGTAGAAGAATGATTTACAGTGAAATATAACACAGACTCTCTCCCTCTGTGTCTCTCTGTCTCCACCGTCTCTGTCTCTCTCTCTTTTTCTTTTTCTTTTTTTCTTTTTAGTTGCTAAGGAAGTTCTTTCCCAGTTCTACATCGTTACTGTATGTAAGTGTTAAATGACTATTAAATCTAGTCATTTAATATTTGATATTTAAAAACTTAAGTCCCAGAAAGTAGAAATAATGGTGGCTTTAAACCCAGGTATCTGTAAATCTTGCAAAGTAAATGTGGATACAGCAGGCAGGAAGGGCTTGTTGATATGCTTGCATTTATAAACGTTATTGCTACAAATGTAGCAAAACATTCTGTTTTCAAATACATACCATATTTAACAAACAGCCTTCATTTTGTTTTGGTTATAAATATTCTTGACTCCCAAAAGCCACTTTCCCTGGGTACCAATGACGGATGAAAATCTCATCTGAAGAGTTCAGCACTGCCAATTAGATCACCTGGGATGTAGACTCCTTTTATGTTAAGGTGAGTAGAGCAGCCATGCCAACACATCATGCTGACATTCAGGGGGCCAGGGTGGTGAGGAGAGTTCAACGGACCATGGGAAAGTGGCTGCTTAAGAAATGTAAAAATATTGAATTGACTTGGATCTTTTATTTTTTCCTGATGTTTAAAAACAAAAACAAGTTTTGGAATATATTCAACTCAGCCTGGTAGGGAAATCCTAGAAATCTCATTGGGTATATGCGGTGCAGAAAAATAATGTGAAAATTCAAGAAAAAGGGGACTTCCCTGGTGGCACAGTGGTTGGGAATCCACCTGCCAATGCAGGGGACATGGGTTCAAGCCCGGGTCTGGGAAGATCCCACATGCTGTGGAGCATCTGGGCCCGTGTGCCACAAGTGCTGGGCCTGCACTCTAGAGTCCACGTGCCACAACTGCTGAGCCCGCATGCCACAACAACTGAGCCCACGTGCCTAGAGCCCATGCTCTGCAACAGGAGAGGCCACTGCGGTGAGAGGCCCATGCACCACAATGGGGAGTGGCCCCCGCTTGCTGCAACCAGAGGGAGCCTGCAAGCAGCAATGAAGACCCAATGAAGCCAATAAATAAATAAATAAATAACAAGTCATTTCATCCATTAACAAGAAAAATCTCTACAAAAAAAAAAAAGATTCGGGAAAAAGGTTATCTATGCGAGAGAGCCAGAGGGAAGGAAAAAGGGTACAGTGCATTGGTAAATGCATAATTATTATAACATTCCGGTTCTTTGGTCTGGGTGGTGTGTCTGTGGGTAAACATTTTTATTATTGTACTTTATAATTCAGGTGTGTGTGTGTAGACACAAAAATTCTTTTTAATGTGACAATTATAACATTCCAAAAAGAAAATAATGTAAAAATGTTTTATAAAATGAAATAACTACAGTTATCCCTTCGAGAGGGTATCGTACATGTTCCACAAAGATTCAAGAACTTTTCTTTCTGGGGAAATACAAGATCAAACTCTCTACAATTGCTAATATTCTTTTATTGCTTCTACTACTAATAAGGTTTTGTGTTCTGATTTGATTTTGCTTTTCTCCTTTTTTATTTGTCCTCCATTCTTATCAGGCTTTGAACAGCTATTTGCAACTTGCCTGCTCTCTTTGACCACTCCTCACCTCTACCCACTAAGACCTTTGCTCTCTTGTCCCTGCCTGCAGGACTCTGTGATCTTCCTTGCCTCTATAAACACTGCTGAATGAGTGTCCTTCTCACTAAAATGGGAAACAAGACTTACAAGGGTATCTTTCCCTCCATCCTCCCTCACATCAATGTACTTCTCTTTTGGTACTCTAAGTCTCTGCCTCTATCATATCTCACCTTATCCTCTCCTTCACCTATCCTTTCAAGTGGATATCAGAGGACATTTTGACCCTTTTGACATTTTTCTTCCACACAGATAAGTTGATTTGCTACATGCTTTTGGCCTTGAGAGAACGAAAGCTTGTGGGCTGTCCCTGTACCAGGAGTCAGCTACTTGCAACATCTATCATCTTTTTTTTCTTTCCTGTCTATGTATTGTTGATTGTCAATGGTTTATTTTCAATTTGTTCCTCTTTGCCTCTGTAACTTGTGTTTCCCCAGAACTGCTTCTTAAATTGTGCTGAACTGTGTGTACTATATATCCTTCCATTAAAAATCAGTCTGTCCCCCTCTCTTTCCTCTCTCACACACACATAGTTTTCTATAGTGCCCAAAATATAGCGTAGTCTTTTTAGGTTTTATTCATCACACTTGCATGTGTCTCCTTTGAAGACTGCGTCTGTCCTGCAGTTGGAATGGTCGGATCACCCATGCAGATTTCTGGGACATGGGCATAGTCTACAAAGATGGATTACATAGTTTTGTAATTTCATAGGAAAATACAATAGAATGTATATGTTTTACACACACAGATCCTTGTCTGCTGCTTTTGAATGAACTAAATAATTAGGAGGTTTCAGAAGCTGTCATGCAACCACTTATTTAAAGAAAATAAAAACTTAATACCATGGCATGGTAAAAAATGCCTTTATTCCATGCTAAAAACGTCTTCCTCTGTTTGACCTGTGTATCATAGCTCAGAGGGAGTTCTGTTAAAATGAACTTCAGGAGATGATATTGCCATGTGTGTCTCTTGCCTGAATCAGTCAGCTACTGTCACAATAATGCTGTTATAAACCGCTCTCTCAAAATACAGTGGCAGAGGAGACCTTCAAGATGGAGGAGGAATGAGACATGGAGATCAACTTCCTCCCAATAAATACATCAAAAATACATCTACATGTGGAACAACTCCTACAGAACACCTACAGAATGCTGGCAGAAGACCTCAGACTTCCCAAAAGGCAAGAAAAGCCCCATGTACCTGGGTAGGGCAAAAGAAAAAAGAAAAAACAGAGACAAAAGAATAGGGATGGGACCTGCACCTCTGGGAAAGAGCTGTGAAGGAGGAAAAGTTTCCACACACTAGGAAGCCCCTTCACTGGTGAAGGCAGGGGGTGAGCTGGGGGGAAGCTTCAGAGCCACGGAGGAGAGCACAGCAACAGGGGTGCAGAGAGCAAAGTGGAGAGATTCCCGCACAGAGGATCGGTGCCGACCAGCACTCACCAACCTGAGAGGCTTGTCCGCTCACCTGCCGGGATGGATGGGGGCTGGGAGCTGAGGCTCGGGCTTCGGAGGTCAGACCCCAGGGAGAGGACTGAGGTTGGCATGAAGACAGCCTAAAAGGGGTTAGTGCACCACAGCTAGCCAGGAAAGAGTCAGGGAAAAAGTCTGGACCAGCCGGAGAGGCAAGAGACCTTTGTTTCGGGGTGTGCGAGGAGAGGAGATTCCTTCCCAGTGTGCCCACAGAAGGCAGAGCACTGCCTAAATAAGCTCCAGAGGCAGGCACAAGCCACAGCTATCAGCTCGGACCCTAGAGATGGGCATGAACTGCTAATGCTACTGCCACTGCCACCAAGAATCCTGTGTGCAAGCTCAGGTCACTATCCACACACCTCAGAGCCTGTGCAGTCTGCCAGTGCCAAGGCCCCGTGATCCAGTGACAACTTCCCCAGGAGAACACACGGCGTGCCTCAGGCTGGTGCAATTTCACAACAGCCTCTGCCACCTCAGGTTCGCCCCACATACAAATTATGACTACCGTACCCCTCTCTCCCCTGAGCCTGAGTGAGCAACAGAGCCCTAATCAGATGCTGCTTTAACCTCCTCCTGTCTGGGAGGGGAAGAGACTCCTGAGGGTGGCCTACATGTAGAGGCAGGGCCAAAACCAAAGCTGAACCCCAGGAGCTGTGCAAACGAAGAAGAGAAAGGGAAATTTCTCTGTGCAGCCTCAGGAGCAGCAGGTTAAATCCCAACAATCAACTTGATAAACCCTGCATCAAAAGAATACCTGAATAGACAATGAATGTTCCCAAAATTGTGGTGGTGGACTTTGGGAGCCACTGTAGACTTAGGGTTTGCTTTCTGCATCTAATTTATTTCTGGTTTTATGTTTATCTTAGTTTAGTACTTATTATCATTGGTGGATTTGTTTATTGGAATAGTTGCTCTCTTCCTTTTATATATATTTTTTTCCCTTTTTCTCTTTTTGTGAGTGTGTATGTGTATGCTTCTTTGTGTGATTTTGTCTGTATAGGTTTGCTTTTACCATTTGTCCTAGCGTTCTGTCTGTTCATTTTTTTGTTTCTGTTTTCCATGTCTTTCTCTCTTCCTTTTCTTCTGAGCTGGGTGGCTGACAGGGCCTGAGTGCTCCAGCCAGGTGCTGGGCATGAGCCTCCAAGGTGGGAGGGCCGAGTCCAGGACACTGGACCAACAGAAACCTCGTGGTCCCACATAATATCAATCGGCGACAGCTCTCCCAGAGATTTTTATCTCAACACTAAGACCCAGCTCCACCCAATGGCAAGCAAGCTCCAATGCTGGACGCCCCATGCCAAACAACTAGCAACACAGGAACACAACACCACCCATTAGCAAAGAGGCTGCTTAAAGTCAAGCTAAGCTCACAGACACTCCAAAACACACCACCAGACGCACTCCTGCCCACCAGAAGGAAAAGAAACAGCCCCACTCACCAAAACACAAAGCATGAGTCCCCTCCACCAGGAAGCCTACACAACCCACTGAACCAATCTCACCCACTGGGGGCAGACACCAAAAATAATGGGAACTAGGAGTCTGCAGCCTGCGAAAAGGAGACCTCAAACACGGTAAAGTTAAGCAAAATGACAAAACAGAGAAATATGCAGCAGATGAAGGAGCAAGGTAAAAAACCTACCAGACCAAACAAATCAAGAGGAAATAGGCAGTTTACCAGAAAAAGAATTCAGAGTAAGGATAGCAAAGATGATCCAAAATCTCGGAAACAGAGTGGAGAAAATACAAGAAATGTTCAACAAGGACCTAGAAGAACTAAAGAGCAAACAATGATGAAGAGCACAATAAATGAAATTAAAGATACTCTAGAAGGAATCAATAGCAGAATAAATGAGAGAGAAGAACGGACAAGTGAACTGCAAGGCAAAATAGTAGAAATAACTGCCACAGAGCAGTATAAAGAAAAAAGAATGAAAAGAATTGAGGATGGTCTCAGAGACCTCTGGGACAACATTAAACTCACCAACATTCAAATTACAGGGGTCCCAGAAGAAAAAGAGAAGAAGAAAGGGTCTGAGAAAATTCTGAAGAGATTATAGATGAAAACTTCCCTAACATGGGAAAGGAAATAGTCAATCAAGTCCAAGAAGTGCAGAGAGTCCCATACAGGATAAATCCAAGGAGAAACAAGCCAAGACACATATTAATCAAACTATCAAACAGTAAATTCAAAAAAAACTATTAAACACAGCAAGGGAAAAGCAACAAATAAGATACAAGGGAAACCACAGAAGGTTAACAGAAACTCTGCAAGCCAGAAAGGAGTGGCAGGACATATTTAAAGTAATGAAATGGAAAAACCTACAACCAAGATTACTCTACCCAGCAAGGATCTCATTCAGATTGGACAGAGAAATTAAAACCTTTACAGACAAGCAAAAGTTAACAGAATTCAGCACCACAAAACCAGCTTTACAACAAATGCTAAAGAACTTCTCTAGGCATGAAACACAAGAAAAGGAAAGGACCTACAATAACAAACCCAAAACAATTAAGAAAATGGTAATAGGAGCATATATATAGATAATTACCTTAAATTTAAATAGATTAAATACTCCAAACAAAAGACACAGACTGGCTGAACGCATACAAAAACAAGACCCATATATATGCTGTCTACAAGAGACCTACTTCAGACCTAGGGACACATACAGACTGAAAGTGAGGGGATGGAAAAAGATATTCCATGCAAATGGAAATCAAAAGAAAGCTGGAGCAGCAATATTCATATCAGACAATATAGACTTTAAAATAAAGACTATTACAAAAGACAAAGAAGGACAACATAATGATCAAGGGATCAATCCAATAAGAAGATATAACAATTGTAAATATTTATGCACCCAACATAGGAGCACCTCAATACATAAGGTAAATGCTAACAGCGATAAAAGGGGAAATCAACAGTAAAATAATAATAGTAGGGGATTTTTAACACCCTACTTTCACCAATGGACAGATCATCCAAAATGAAAATAAATGAGGAAACACAAGCTTTAAATGATACATTAAACAAGATGGACTTAATTGATATTTATAGAACATCCATCCAAAAACAACAGAATACACTTTCTTCTCAAGTGCTCATGGAACATTCTCCAGGATAGATCATATCTTGGGTCACAAATCAAGCCTTGGTAAATTTAAGAAAATTGAAATGATATCAAGTATCTTTTCCAACCACAACACTATGAGACCAGATATCAATTACAGGAAAAAAACTGTAAAAAATACAAACACAGGGAGGCTAAACAATACACTACTAAATAACCAAGAGATCACTGAAGATATCAAAGAGGAACTCAAAAAATACCTAGAAACAGATAACAATGAAAACACAACAACCCAAAACCTATGGGATGCTGCAAAAGCAGTTCTGAGAGGGTAGTTTATAGCAATACAATCCTACCTCAAGGAACAAGAAAAATCTCAAATGAACAACCTAACCTTACACCTAAAGCAATTAAAGAATGAAAAAAAAACATAATCCAAAGTTAGCAGGAGAAAAGAAATCAGAAAGATCAGATCAGAAATAAATGAAACAGAAATGAAGGAAACAGTAGCAAAGATCAATAAAACTAAAAGCTGGTTCTTTGAGAAGATAAACAAAATTGATAAACCATTAGCCAGACTCATCAAGAAAAACAGGGAGGAGACTCATATCAACAGAATTAGAAATGAAAAAGAAGTAACAACTGACACTGCAGAAATACAAAGGATCATGAGAGACTACTACAAGCAACTATATGCCAATAAAATGGACAACCTGGAAGCAATGCACAAATTCTTAGAAAAGTACAACCTTCCAAGACTGAACCAGGAAGAAATAGAAAATATGAACAGACCAATCACAAGCACTGAAATTGAAACTGTGATTAAAAATCTTCCGGGGCTTCCCTGGTGGTGCAGTGGTTGTAGGTCTGCCTGTCAATGCAGGGGACACAGGTTCGTGCCCTGGTCCAGGAAGATCCCACTTGCTGTGGAGCGGCTAGGCCCGTGAGCCATGGCCTCTAAGCCTGTGCATCCGGAGCCTGTGCTCCGCAACGGGAGAGCCACAACAGTGCGAGGCCCACGTACCGAAAAAAAAAAAAAAATCAACAAACAAAAGCCCAGGACCAGATGGCTTCACAGGCAAATTCTATCAAACATTTAGAGAAGAGCTAACATCTATCCTTCTCAAACTCTTCCATAATATAGCAGAGGGAGGAACATTTCCAAACTCGTTCTATGAGGCCAAAATCACCCTGATACCAAAACCAGACAAAGATGTCACAAGAAAAGAAAACTACAGACCAATATCTCTGATGAACACAGATGCAAAAATCCTCAACAAAATACTAGCAAACAGAATCCAACAGCACATTAAAAGATCATACACCACGATCAAGTGGGGTTTATCCCAGGGATGCAAGGATTCTTCAATATACACAAATCAATCAATGTGATACACCATATTAACAAAATGAACGGTAAAACCAAATGATAATCTCAATAGATGCCGAAAAAGCTTTTGACAAACTTCACCACCCACTTATGATAAAAACTCTCCAGAAAGTGGGCATAGAGGGAACCTACCTCAACATAATAACGGCCATATGTGAAAAACCCAAGCCAACATCATTCTCAATGGTGAAACACTGAAACCATTATCTGTAAGTTCAGGGACAAGACAAGTGCCCACTCTCACCACTATTATTCAACATACTTTTGAAAGTTTTAGCCACAGCAACCAGAGAAGTAGAGAAATAAAAGGAATCCAAATCGGAAAAGAAGTAAAACTGTCACTGTTTGCAGATGACTTGATATTATACGCAGAGTATCCTAAAGATGCTACCAGAAAACTACGAGAGCTAATCAATGAATTTGGTAAAGTAGCAGGATACAAAATTCATGCACAGAAATCTCTTGCATTCCTATACACTAGTGATGAAAAATCTGAAAGAGAAATTAAGGAAACGCTCCCATTTATCATTGCAACAAAAAGAATAAAATACCTAGGAATAAACCTTCCTAAGGAGACAAAAGACTTGCATGCAGAAAACTATAAGAAAATGATGAAAGAAATTAAAGATGATACAAACAGAAGGAGTGATATACCATGTTCTTGGATTGAAAGTATCAGCATTGTGAAAATAATTATATTACCCAAAGCAATCTACAGATTCAATGCAATCCCTATCAAACTACCAATGGCATTTTTCACAGAACTACAACAAAAAATTTCACAATTTGTATGGAAACACAAAAGACCCCGAATAGCCAAAGCAATAAATCTTGAGAAAGAAAAACGGAGCTGGAGGAATCAGGCTCCTGGACTTCAGACTATACTACCAAGCTACAGTAATCAAGACAGTATGGTACTGGCACAAAAACAGAAATATAGATCAATGGAACAGGACAGAAAAACCCAGAGATCAACCCATGCACATATGGTCACCTTACCTTTGACAAAGGAGGCAAGAATATACAATGGAGATAAGAGAGCCTCTTCAACAAGTGGTGCTGGAAAAACTGGACAGCTACATGTGAAAGATTGGAATTAGAATACTTCCTAACACCATATACACTAAAGAAATTGAGTTATTTGTAGTGAGGTAGATGTATCTAGAGTCTGTCATACAGAGTGAAGTAAGTCAGAAAGAGAAAAACAAATACCGTATGCTAACACATATATATGGAATCTAAAAAAATTAAAATGGTTCTGATGAACCTAGGGGCAGGACAGGAATAAAGATGTAGAGAATGGATTGAGGACACGGGGAGGGGGAAGGGTAAGCTGTGACAAAGTGAGAGAGTGGCATGGACATATATACACTACCAAATGTAAAATAGATAGCTAGTGGGAAGAAGCCACATAGCACAGGGAGATCAACTTTGTGCTTTGTGACCACCTAGAGGGGTGGGATAGGGAGGGTGGGAGGAGGACGCAAGAAGGAGGGGATATGGGGATATACGTTTATATATAACTGATTTACTTTGTTGTACAGCAGAAACTAACACAACATTGTAAAGCAATTATACTCCAATAAAGATGTTAAAAAGTATACAGTGGCAGACAACAATAAACAAATATACTCACAGTAGCTGGTCTGCAGGCCCTTGAGGTATTTCTGCATCACATTCTCTTATTGCTCTGGGACCAGCAGACTGTCTGAGGTCTGTTCTCATGGCAATGGTAGAAGTGCCAAGTGGGTGAACAGAAACATTGTGCTGCTTTTTGTTTGTTTGGTTGCGCTGCATGTAGGATCTTAGTTCCCTGACCAGGGGATGAACCTGTGCCCCCTGCAGTGGAAGAATGGAGTCTTAACTACTGGGCCACCAGGCAAGTCCCTCCTGTGCTGCTTCTTAAAGATCTAGCTCAGAACTGGCACACTGGTTTTCCTACCTATAGTGTATTAGTCAAAGCAATTCACAGCTGTAATGTGATGGGAAATATACTCCACTCCTACTAGGAGGAACCTCAAAGTCAAAGGGCAAAAGGTGAGATTATAGGAAAGGGTGAAGGATTGGGAACAAATATGCCATGTATATCATTGTCATTCTTCCCAATTCAAGGAAGGCTTGACACTAATTATTTCAGACACGAAACTCTAGATGCTTACTTAAATATTTTCCAGAAAGGTATTTACAGATATTTTCCTTATTTTGAGAAATCCTTAAAACAGATGATAAGCTTTTTGTTTGTTTGTTTTTTGTATTTAGAAGAAACACATGTTTAGCAGGAAATATCAGTTAATTGAATGGAAGACTGTTGGAATCAAGCGTATTTCCTTTACAAAGTAAATAGAATTCTTCTAAGTAACCATAACCTATATATGAATTATGGCTTTAAATAGGACTTTGTGTGTGGCTCATAAATCATTAAAATCCTTAGCGATATTTACTATTATGTTCTTTTCTGTTTTCTTTTCTCCAAGAGCTACATCCTCCATGAGTCCCAATTTTCTTTATGAAGACACCTCACTGGAGGACAGAAAAATTCAGCATGTAGAGAGATTATAATAATTGGAGGGTACTTTAAGTTCATTTATAAATAGACACCTTTTACATGTCTTGTCTCATTAAGAAGAAAACAGATATAATAAAGTCAATTCCCTAACCAGTAATAAAGCAGATTTATGGGCCTGTATACAGTTCCAAGGTAGACATTCAATATGTACTTATTGAATTAATAACTAAATATAAGAAAAGCTTGGTTATTATTAGAATGAAAAAGCAAATAATTAATAGGAAATGAGTAATTAAATAAATTGGTGAATCTGATATAACTTGATCTTACTCACTAATAGCCCTGGATTCTTCACTTTTAGGATATGTAGCAATTCTACACAATGGTTTAGAAATCATTGTGTTAAAGTTGGAATGTCATTAGAGATTATAACTCACACATGATAAGGAATGGAAGACCAATGTTTTTTCATGTTGACTACAAATAACTAAATCCTCTGGATTTCAAAACCTCAAAAAAGTGAAAATAGTATCATTTATTATATTATCACCTTTTATAGATGGTGAAAGTAAACCCACCCCCACCAAAGTTTGGAGTTTCACAAGCTGGTTTGTACACTAAAGCTTAGAAACTAGGTCTCTGGATCTCGGGGCAATGTTGCTCCTGTGGAAAGATATCAAAACCTACATTTGACCACGATGATATTCACTTTATTTTGCTCCGAATGATGTCTGTGAAATTTATCCATGTTGATGTGTGTATCAGTGGTTTATTCTTTTTAATTGCTGAGTAATATTCCATTGTGTGAATACACCATGACTTGTTCATCCATTCTACCGCTGACATGCATTGGAGTTTCATTAGTCTTGGGCTATTTTGAATATAGTTTCTATGAACACTCATATCCTAAGTCTTTTTGTGGGCATATGTTTTCATTTCACTTGGGTAAATACCTAGAAGTGGAATTTCTGGGTTAATTGCCTGATAACTGTATCCTGAAATTTATAAGAATCTGCTAACAGTCCCTTAAAGGCAGCAGAGCAGTGCTTATAGAAGTCCTCAAAAAAAGAGTTAAATGAGATTAACTGAGATTTCTGTGCCCAGAAAAAATGTAGATCAGGTATAAAGGCAGAAGATAAACTTCTTTAAAAGTATGATGAAGGGCTTCCCTGGTGGCGCAGTGGTTGAGAGTCCGCCTGCCAACGCAGGGTGAAAAAGTGAAAGAGAACAAGCTTTTTATGGTAAAAAGGCATGGCTGTGATCATTAAATTCATTTAATCTTAGGACTTGAAAAACAAATAGTAAAATTTTTTATTGCAAACTAAAATGTTAATGTCTCAATCCCTAACAATACAGAAATGATAAAAATCACAACTGTTAGTAAGAGAAGGGAGAGTTAAGGACAGTTAGTGCAAGTAAGTTTATCTTTCATAGCCAAGCAGTTGAAAGATATTAAATGGATTAAGCAAGAAATAAAAATATAAACATATTTAAAATATAAGAATAAACACTAATAAAAGTGTACATAGCTTAAACTTATTCTTTCTCATAATAAGGAATCAATACATGAGCCTAAAAATGTAGAGGATTCAGTACACTGCACAGAGTTAATCATTAGGTAAAAAGCAAAGTAAAAGATTTTATACATAATAAAACAGAAAGCATTACATAAAATATGGTGATAGAACTAAGACCAAACATTTCTGTCACGTCAACAAGGTCTGCCTTTTCCAATGAAAAAAAAAAAAGACTCCTACTGAACCACAAAGCCAAACATAACCACACATTGTCTACAAGAGAGACACACTTAGAATGAAACACCAATGTCCCGAGAGAACCACACAAAATAATGGGACACAGTGAAAGTTCAGTCCATACCCTCCAAATGTGACTGAAGTGAGGGAAAGGGCCCGGCTACACAACACATGAACTGGGCTGAACGAACCTTTAATTAATAAGCTGTGCTCTGTAAATACATCCATCAAAGCTCATGTTCTATTTGTTCTCTCCACCTGCTCCTCTAAAGGTCTTTTTGGAAATTTAGACCTGCTTTTCCCTGACAATGGGCCAGCAGCGAGGACCAGCAAGGGGATCCTATCGGTGTACCTTCCTGCTCACCAAGGTTCTGAGATGCCTCTAGACCCAAAAGACACACCACGCTGTGGTTAGCTGAGAAAAATAGAAGACTAATGGTGATCTGACACAATGACAGCTGATTTCCCCTCTCCAGGGCAGCAGCAACGCTCCATTTATCTTGAGCCCTTTGTGGGTGGGCTACCTGTGCTCTTCTTGTTCTTATGAACAAGGATGGGCAGGGTGGACCAGGGGGCAGCAGTGGTGCAACTGGGCCTCTTGTAGAAGGATAGAACTAAAGAAGAACTGCATTGATATGAATAAAAATATGGAATTTAATTTGTCTGATTGTATCTTTCATTAAACACACGATAAGCTCCAACAGAGAGCTATATCTCCAGGCCAGTGTTACTAATATGAGTCTGCATTTATCTTACTCTTACTACGGGGAGTACTTATGTTTTACAGCCTCACGGTCGTTAAGATTTTTTTCTCAGCTATAGGTATTAGAAACCTGTTGATACATTCAGTGGTATTCATGGACATTGCAAGTAGCAAAGGGTGCTTTACTGAAAACACATTTTAGATTATCTTTGAAATGCAGAGCATAATGCAGTAAAATGCAAAATATTCATCTTTCCTCTGAGCTCACTTAAATATTCCTTGACCAGGAAAAGAATCATGTAAGATTCATTGTGGGATTTCTACCTCTCCAAGGTGAACATTTTTTCTAAGGAGACTTATGGGCTCTGAAAAGAGGGAACCATCTGAAATTAAAATACCCTGTGGAAATGATGAAGAATGAATGTTAAAAATGGTCTCAGTTTCTTCCTCCTTTGGTATAGAGACAGAATTCTTTAGGGCCTGGTGTCTGCACATTATAAGTTATTACACAAAAGTACAGCACAATCACACAAAGATTAGAATTATTCTTTTCAGATGCCTTGTCTGTTTCATCTCCTATCACAGACATAACCCTGAAATAAGCGATCACTTAACTTAAAAAACAAGAATTAGCATTTACTTGTGTGAATGGCAATGATTAGATAAATTTTTGTAGAGTCCTTACAATTCACTTTTGTGAATGTCACCTTTATTTACTCTCCTGTTCAATCAACACAGTACACTTTTAATAGTTAACGTGTGTGGAATAACATGGAGAAAAATTAAATGAAAATTTGTCCATCTCTCCCAATCCTTTTAAAGGAGCTCTGACTCCTTTTCAGGACCAGACCTCAAGCAAATGTTGAACCTCACTCAGTTGACAGTGCAATATTTTGGTGAGGATGACTCACAGCCCAGGATCTTGTATTTCAGAAGACATCTCAGGGAAGAGTATCAGTATCACAGGCAGCCTGTCTGCTGGCTGCCAGTCCCTATATGAGGCCAGTCTTGTGCCCCTGAGGCCCACACCACAGCAAGATTCATTTCCGGTCTTAAATGAAGAGTGAATCAGTGCCCTTCTCTGAAAGTGTCCAGAGCAGGCCCCTAAACTGTGGGACACTTGCCTTGACTCTGCCTTCTGCTGCCTGTTTAGGGTCCTAGGAAGCCCATGGATCTGGTGTAACCTCAACTTCTCTACTTCTCTGGCCTTATGGTCCCACTCTTAGTTTCAGTGTGCTGTCAATATGTGTATTTCAGTCTGAGCCATGGGAACCTCAGCTCCTGATTTCAGTATTACTCTAGCCTGTTACCTCACCAAACACAGCAAGTTCCAGCCTTGGCACCATCTCCACTCCCAGTAGCAGAGATCCAGACACCAAGCCTATGCAACACACAAGCTTCCAGGACTGCTCTGTGCCAGAAGCAATACCCTCAAAGGCCCTTAAATGCTCGGGAAGAAAGAAAAGCCATGAAGAGTTGCACCTGATGCTCAGTGCCTACATCACAAACAGAAGAAAAGCTCCTCTTCTTCATGTCCAAAGAATGGCAGCCTTTTGTGATCAATCAATGGAAAATTAAGAACTAAGGCACAAGGGAGAATAAAAGCAAGAAAAAGTCAGTTAGAGAAAGAAGGAAGAAAGTAACAAGTAGAGATCAGAGAACCAGATGGGTGATAAAAGGAGCTGTGGTGGTGATGATTAAAACTGAGATGGGAAAAAAAGAGTCTTCCTCTAGTAAAAGTCAATTAGTAGAAGCACGGAAAGGCAATGATCATCTAAAGAGAAAATGGACACGCGTTTATGACTGGATAGGGCTGAGCATAAAAAAGCATTAGTAGATAATCACAATATTCTTCAACATAGTATATAAAATATCAGGGAACAGGATGGCTGATATTTAAAGGCTCAACAGATTTTCAGTCTTTCAAAGTATGAAGGGAGCATATAGTTCTAGCTCTAGAAAGAAAACCATTTCCCATGCCCCATGATGCGCTCATGTAAATAAATCAGGAAGACTATATGGTGCTCTGAGTTAGTGGTTCTCAATGAAAAGATAGAAAGATGTCCTTGTCTCCAACCCAGTGCTCTTTGAAAAGGCAAAAGAGTTTTATGAGCAAATGCAAATGACTGATTCATGTGTATTTTTGGAGGAGTCTCTTTGGCATTTTAAAAAGACCCTTGGTATTAAAAAGGTTGGATATAACATGAAAAATAGTTAGCAAATGACCATGCTGCAGTAGCAGGTCATGGCATTTTCAGACAGCTCATTTCTTAGAACAATCTCTCTTCTGTGCAATGCAATGGAGCTGCTAAAATCAAGCCCCTCTGGGATCCAATAGAAGAAGGATTATTTTTACACGTGCAAGTTGAACAGGCTCTCTGAAATAAAACTGTTGGGTTAGAAACTCCATTACCCTACAACTTCCAAAGCCAAGAAACATCTTCACTCGCTCCTCACAGATTGCCAGTTGTTGCGAGGAGGAACACATGCATTTGTTTTGCCTTGATATTCAGAACAGTCCAGACATACAGTTCTAGCTCTAGAAAGAAAACCATTTCCCAGTCACGTGTCCAGGATTATGAAGCTACTCTACCCACTCTCAGGCAGCAGGATCAGTTTGGGAAATATTTTTCCTACATTCCTATATAAAATGTACTTTATTGATTTGACCCATTGTTTGGGAATCGTTCAGAACAGCAAATAATTCTAATAACAGCTAACATTTACTTAGTGCCAGGCAGTTTTAAGCACTTTACATAAGTGTACTCATTTAATCCACAATACGGTGTTTCTACCAGGCACCACTGAGGTGAGTTCTTTAACTCTGACAACTAATTGGAATTCTGACAGTCATAGCTTCCTCCTATGATCATCTGAAATGAGGCAACAGTGAGAAACTAGACTTATCTGTCAAGTCAGGAGGTCGGAACACATCCAGCCTTAATCCTGAACCAATAACTGAGTAAGTAAGATGCCTGAAGCTGACAAATGACTCCTATTGAGCTTGGTCTTCTTGGGAAGAGTGATATTTATTCTAAAGGCTGTAATATTGGTCTTAATACGGGGATTTTATACAATATAATCTATGAATAAATAATTGAAACAGGTATTTTAGTAAGTAAATATGTATCCATATTCTACTCCAACATAATAATCCTTAAAAATCTTCTATAAAATGTGCCCAAGAAGGCTTTTCTAAATAAGTTCTGCCCAGAGCCAGTCATTTGTGAAGGCAGTCCTTGCTTGCACCCTACTAGGTATTCTTTGCATGGATACGCTGACTATTGCAATAAAAGAATTAATTCCTATTACACTGGGGTTCTAATAAATCAATGGATTGTAACTAGTTTGCCTTTTGGAGGGAGTAGATGACATCCAGAACATTTTTTAAGATCCCCTATGTCTTAGGTATGTTCTAGGAAACAGAATGTAATCACCAAGAAAATCTTCTTTCCTACAATAACTAAAATCTAAAAACCACAGTTACTTCAGTACAGTTATCCAAGGACAGAGGAAACTTGCCCATTGGTGCCTCAGTATCAGGGGAATGATAAGCCCCACTCCTTCCTTCCTCGTGGTATTTATTTTATTCCATATAACTTCTTAGCCTCATATAGGTGACATGCAGCACATCTTAAAGAATATCTTCCCATATGGCAAAAGTGATTGCCTTAATTAAAAGTTTGTCTTAAAAGAATTATCCTTCCAGATTGGTGTGAGGTTATCAGTTACTTTTTTACTGTTTACATAACAAAGAATACACTGCCAAATGTCTCCTGTCTCCACTTCTGAAGTGCAGAGGAAAGGATAGAGTGTATCTGGCAGATCCCCAGGATAATAAAAAGTGGTTAGAATTAACTTTAAGTTGAATGGTGTGTCAATTACTTCCTTCAAAAATCTCCTATATCATCAACTCAGAGGCCAGATTTATAGAGAGAAATGCTCATTTACAGCCAGCTCTCCAGCTGCACTTCATTTACAACTTTCACAGTGGCCACTGAGAGGCCAGTGGTAAAAGAGCAAGACCATCCTCCCAAGACCACGCTCTTATGAGGGCTAGAGAGCTGGGTGTAGAGCTGTTCTCTCTGAGCAAAGGAGCAGGCAGTGTCTATCCTTCTGGGGTTTCTAACAGCCCTTCTCACACCAGCACGAGCCAGTCAGATTGCAATGCATTTTTTAAATTGCTCTACTAGATGAGAATGTAATTGGAGTGAAGATATTTTAAATTTATTAAGTTTAATTTTTTTTTTTTTTTTTTTTGGCGCTACGCGGGACTCTCACTGTTGTGGCCTCTCCCGTTGCGGAGCACAGGCTCCGGACACGCAGGCTCAGCGGCCATGGCTCACGGGTCCAGCCGCTCCGTGGCATGTGGGATCTTCCCGGTCCAGGGCACGAACCCACGTCCCCTGCATTGGCAGGCGGACTCTCAACCACTGCGCCACCAGGGAAGCCCCAGTTTAATTTTTATTCTTGTTAAGATCAACAGTAATTAAATTGTATAAAATCACCTCAAGTTAATTTATTTTCTAAGCCCTTTCAATGACCTTCAGGAACAAATAGCTTTCTCCCTTTCAAGTAAAACATATAATGACTTTGCTTTAACACAGATGGCAAGAAATGGGAATAACTTTTACCAGTGCAACATATTATAAAATCACAACTAAAACAGGAGAGAAAAAATGTTTCTTTCTCTCTTTGCAATACTATAAGTCATAAAGTAAACCAAGTAGAGTATAAATATATAAAATACAAGTTACCTAAAGCAGTGAATTAAACTTGGTAGCTATCTTTCTACAGTGCTATAAAGCACTACCTTTTACAAAGGTTATTTTTCATGGTTATCATTCCAGATGCTCAGAGCAGCAGTACAGTACTTAATTGAAAAATGTATGGTCTTCATCTTAAGCAGACAAAACTTAACATGGACATAACTAACCAAGGTATACATGGGATGAAAGTAAAGTAGAACACTCAAACAGAAAGAGGTGTGCGGAGAATTGTGTTTTGAGTTTCGGCAGATAGCAGACAGTCTATTTAAATAAAATTCCCTATCTACCCCTGATGCTCTGAACGTCTCTAAATCACACTTGAGCACAGCTATCCACTACAATAGTGAAAAATATGAAAAGGAAATAGCCCATCTGTAAGTGATACATCAGAGTTTATTCACACCTTGGAATAATACTATGGTAGCTAAAATATGTATTTTTAAATTTCAAAAACATAATGTCGAGTGAAAAAAATCAAGAAAATTGCAAATATATAGAATTATATATGTGTGAGTATATATAGGTTGGCCAAAAAGTTCGTTAGGGTTCTTCATAACATCTTACAGAAAAACGTGAACGAACTTTTTGGCCAACCCTATATATGTGTATATGTATATATACACACATACAAAAATATATACATATATATAATACAGCAATAATATATACTGTTTATGGATACAGTCACAAATAGAAAAAGCACTAAAACATGCGTGGAATGGCACTCTCCAGCTTCCGGACAGTGATTCTTTGGGGAGGAAAAAAAAATAAATGCATTAGAATTTAGGTGCATCCATAAAATTTTATTTGAGAAAGACACCAGATGCAAATAGAACAAAACGTTAAAATCTGTTAAATTTGAGAAACAGATACGTCGGTGGGTTGAATTTTTTGCCAGTTTGAAATATTTTATTAAAAATAAATAGAAAAAGAAATCAAATGAATGCCTCCATATATATTTTATCATTATCATCTGAGTATATTGCCTTATTATGATTAGAATCTTATTATGATTAGAATAATGTGCTTGATTTTTTTTGAATTTTATTTATTTTTTTATACAGAAAATTCTTATTAGTCATCCATTTTATACACATCAGTGTATACATTTCAATCCCAAGCTCCCAATTCATCACACCACCACCACCACCCCCTGCCACTTTCCCCCCTTGGTGTCTATACGTTTCTTCTCTACATCTGTGTCTCTAATTCTTCCCTGCAAACCAGTTCATCTGTACCATTTTTCTAGTTTCCACATATATGCGTTAATATATGATATTTGTTTTTCTCTTTCTGACTTACTTCACTCTGTATGGCAGTCTCTATATGCAAACACGTTTCTACAAATGACCCAATTTCAGTCCTTTCTATGGCTGAGTAATATTCCATTGTATATAGGCACCACATCTTCTTTATCCATTTGGCTGTTGATGGACATTTAGGTTGCTTCCGTGACCTAGCTATTGTAAACAGGGCTGCAATGAACATTGGGGTGCATGTCTCCTTTTGAATTGTGGTATTTCTCTGGGTATATGCTCAGTAGTGGGGCTGCTGGGTCATATGGTAATTCTAACTTTAGTTTATTAAGGAACTCCATACTGTTCCCCATAGTGGCTGTATCAATTTACATTCTCACCAACAGTGCAGGAGGGTTCCCTTTTCTCCACACCCTCTCCAGCATTTGTTGTTTGTAGATTTCCAGATGATGCCCATTCTAACTGCTGTGAGGTGATACCTCACCGTAGTTTTGATTTGCACTTCTCTAACAATTAGTGACGCTAAGCAGCTTTTCATGTACTTCTTGGCCATCTGTATGTCTTTGGAGAAATGTCTGTTTAGGTCTTCTGCCCATTTTTTGATTGGGTTGTTTGTTTCTTTAATATTAAGCTGCATGAGCTGTTTATATATTTTGGAGATTAATCCTTTGTCCGTTGATTCATTTGCAAATAATTTCTTCCATTTTGAGGGTTGTCTTTTCGTCTTGTTTATGGTTTCCTTTGCTGTGCAAAAGTGTTTATGTTTCATTAGGTCCCATTTGTTTATTTTCATTTTTATTTACATTACTCTAGCAGGTGGATCAAAAAAGATTTTGCTGTCATTTATGTCCAAGAGTGTTCTTCCTATGTTTTCCTCTAAGAGTTTTATAGTGTCCACTCTTACATTAAGTTCTCTAATCCATTTTGAGTTTATTTTTGTATACGGTACTAGAGTGTTCTAATTTCATTCTTTTAGATGTAGCTGTCCAGTTTTCCCAGCACCACTTATTGAAGAGACTGTCTTTTCTCCATTGTATATCCTTGCCTCCTTTGTCATAGATTAGTTGACCATAGGTGCATGGGTTTATCTCTGGACTTTCTACCTTGTTTCATTGATCTATGTTTCTGTTTTCGTGCCAGTACCATATTCCCTTGATTACTGTAGCTTTGTAGTATAGTCTGAAGTCAGGGAGTCTCATTCCTCCAGCTCTGTTTTTTTCCCTCAAGACAGCTTTGGCTATTAGGGGTCTTTTGTGTCTCCATACAAATCTGATGATTTTTTGTTCTAGTTCCATAAAAACTGCCACTGGTAATTTGATAGGGATTGCATTCAATCTGTAGATTGTGTTGGGTAGTATAATCATTTTCATAATATTGATTCTTCCAATCCACGAACATGGTATATCTCTCCATCTGTTGGTATCATCTTTAATTTCTTTCATCAGTGTCTTATAGTTTTCTGCATACAGGTCTTTTGTCTCCACAGGTAGGTTTATTCCTAGGTATTTTATTCTTTTTGTTGCAATGGTAAACGGGATTCTTGTTAATTTCTTGTTCAGATTTTTCATCATTAGTGTATAGGAATGCAAGAGATTTCTGTGCATGAATTTTGTATCCTGCAACTTTACCAAATTTATTGATTAGCTTTAGTAGTTTTCTGTGGCATCTTTAGGATTCTCTATGTATAGTATCATGTAATCTGCAAACAGTGACAGTTTTACTTCTTCTTTTCCAATATGTATTCCTTTTATTTCTTTTTTTCTCTGATTGCTGTGGCTAGGACTTCCAAAACTATGTTGAATAATAGTGGTGAGAGTCGACATCCATGTCTTGTTCCTGATCTTAGAGGAAATGCTTTCAATTTTTCACCATTAAGAATGATGTTTTCTAGGGGATTGTCATATATGGCCTTTATTATGTTGAGGTAGGTTCCCTCTATGCCCACTTTCTGGAGAGTTTTATCATAAATGGGTGTTGAATTTTGTCAAAAGCTTTTTCTGCATCTATTGAGATAATCATATGGTTTTTATTCTTCAATTTGTTAATATGGTGTATCACATTGTTTGATTTGCCTGTATTGAAGAATCCTTGCATCCTTGGGATAAATTCAACTTGATCATAGTGTATGTTCCCTTTAATGTGTTGGATTCTGTTTGCTAGTATTTTGTTGAGGATTTTTGTATCTATATTCATCAGTGATATTGGTCTGTAATTTTCTTTTTTTGTAGTATCCTTGTCTGGTTTTGGTATCAGGGTGATGGTGGCCTCATAGAATGAGTTTGGGAGTGTTCCTTCCTCTGCAATTTTTTGGAAGAGTTTGAGAAGGATGGGTGTTAGCTCTTCTCTAAATGTTTGATATAATTCACCAGTGAAGCCATCTGTTCCTGGACTTTTGTTTGTTGGAAGATGTTTAATCACAGTTTCAAGTTCATTACTTGTGATTGGTCTGTTCATATTTTCTATTTCTTCCTGGTTCAGGCTTTGAAGGTTATACCTTTCTAAGAATTTATCCATTTCTTCCAGGTTGTCCATTTTATTGGCATAGAGTTGCTTGTAGTAGTCTCTCAGGATGCTGTGTATTTCTGAGGAGTCTGTGGTAAGTTCTCCTTTTTCATTTCGAATTTTCTTGATTTGAGTCCTCTCCCTCTTTTTCTTGATAAGTGTGGCTAATGGCTTATCAATTTTGTTTATCTTCTCAAAGAACTATCTTTTAGTTTTATTGATGTTTGCTATTGTTTTCTTTGTTTGTATTTCATTTATTTCTGCTCTGATCTTTATGATATCTTTCCTTCTGCTAACTTTGGGTTTTGTTTGTTTTTCTTTTTCCACTTCTTTTAGGTGTAAGGTTAGATTGTTTATTTGAGAGTTTTCTTGTTTCTTGAGGTAGGCTTGTATAGCTACAAACGTCCCTGTTAGAACTGCTTTTGCTGCATCCCATAGGTTTTGGATCATCGTGTTTTCATTGTCACTTGTCTCTAGGTATTTTTTGATTTCCTCTTTGATTTCCTCAGGGATCTCTTGGTTATTTAGTAACGTATTGTTTAGCCTCCATGTATTTGTGATTTTTACATTTTTCTCCCTGTAATTGATTTCTAATCTCATAGCGTGTGGTCTGAAAAGATGCTTGATATGATTTCAATTTCCTTAAATTTACTGAGGCTTGATTTGTGACCAAGATGTGATCTATCCTGGAGAATGTTCTGTGCACACTTGAGAAGAAAGTGTAATCTGCTGTTTTGGGATGGAATGTTCTATAAATATCAATTAAATCTATCTGGTCTATTGTGTCATTTAAATCTTCTGTTTCCTTATTTATTTTCATTTTGGATGATCTGTCCATTGGTGTAAGTGAGGTGTTAAAAGTCCCCCACTATTACTGTCTTGCTGTCAATTTCCTCTTTTATAGCTGTTACCAGTTGCCTTATGTATTGAGGTGTTCCTATGTTGGATGCATATATATTTATAATTGTTATATCTTCTTGGCTTGATCCCTTGATCATTATGTAGTGTCCTTCCTTGTCTCTTGTAACGTTCTTTATTTTAAAGTCTATTTTATTTGATATGAGTATTGCTACTCCAGCTTTCTTTTGATTTCCATTTGCATGGAATATCTTTTTTCATCCCGTCACTTTCAGTCTGCATGTGTCCCTAGGTCTGAAGCGGGTCTCTTGTAGACAGCATATATATGGGTCTTGTTTTGTGTCCATTCAGCAGGCCTGTGTCTTTTGGTTGGCCATTTATTCCATTCACGTTTAAGGTAATTATTGATATGTATGTTCCTATTACCATTTTCTTAATTGTTTGGGGTTTGTTTTCGTAGGTCCTTTTCCTCTCTTATGTTTCCCACTTAGAGAAACTCCTTTAGCATTTGTTGTAGAGCTAGTTTGTTGGTGCTGAATTCTCTTAGCTTTTGCTTGTCTGTAAGGCTTTTGATTTCTCCATCGAATCTGAATGAGATCCTTGCTGGGTAGAGTAATCTTGGTTGTAGGTTTTTCCCTTTCATCACTTTAATTATGTCACGCCACTCCCTTCTGGCTTGCAGAGTTTCTGCTGAGAAATCAGCTGTTAACCTTATGGGAGTTCCCTTGTATGTTGTCATTTTTCTCTTGCTGCTTTTAATAATTTTTCTTTGTCTTTAATTTTTGCCAATATGATTACCATGTGTCTTGGCGTGTTTCTCCTTGGGTTTATCATTTATGGGACTCACTGTGCTTCCTGGACTTGGGTCCTATTTCCTTTCCCATGTTAGGGAAGTTTTCGACTATAATTTCTTCAAAGATTTTCTCGGGTCCTTTCTCTCTCTCTTCTCCTTCTGGGACCCCTATAATGTGAACGTTGTTGCGTTTAATGTTTTCCCAGAGGTGTCTTAGGCTGTCATCATTTCTTTTCATCCTTTTTTGTTTATTATGTTCTGCAGCAGTGAATTCCACCGTTCTGTCTTCCAGGTCACTTATCCATTCTTCTGCCTCAGTTATTCTGCTATTGATGTCTTCTAGTGTAGTTTTCATTTCAGTTACTGTATTGTTCATCTCTGTTTGTTTGTTCTTTAATTCTTCTAGGTCTTTGTTAAACATTTCTTGCATCTTCTTGATCTTTGCCTCCATTCTTTTTCTGAGGTCCTGGATCATCTTCACTATCATTATTTTGAATTCTTTTTCTGGAAGGTTGCCTATCTCCACTTCATTTAGTTGTTTTTCTGGGGTTTTATTTTGTTCCTTCATCTGGTACATAGCCCTCTGCCTTTTCATCTTGTCTATCTTTCTATGAGTGTAGTTTTTGTTCCACAGGCAGCAGGCTTGTAGTTCTTCTTGCTTCTGCTGTCTGCCCGCTGCTGGATGAGGCTATCTAAGAGGCTTGTGCAAGTTTCCTGATGGGGGGTACTGGTGGTGGGTAGAGCTGGCTGTTGCTCTGGTGGACAAAGCTCATTAAAAGTTTAATCTGCTTGTCTGATGATGGGTGGGGCTGGGTCCCCTCCCTGTTGGTTGTTTGGCCTGAGGTGACCCAACACTGGAGCCTACCCCAGCTCTTTGTTGGGGCTAATGGTGGACTCTGGGAGGGCTCACGCTAAGAAGTACTTCCCAGAACCTCTGCCTCCAGTGTCCCTGTCCCCATAGTTAGACAGAACTACCCCCCGCCTCTGCAGGAGACCCCTCAACACCTGCAGGTATGTCTGGTTCAGTCTCTATGGAGTCACTGCTCCTTCCCCTGGGTCCCGATGCAGACACTACTTTATGTGTGCCCTCCAGGAGTGGAGTCTCTGTTTCCCCCAGTCCTGTCGAAGTCCTGCAATCAAATCCCACTAACCTTCAAAGTCTGAATCTCTAGGAATTCCTCCTCCCGTTGCCGAACCCCCCGTTCGGCAGCCTGATGTGAGGCTCAGAACCTTCACTCCAGTGGGTGGACTTCCGTGGTAGAAGTGTTATACAGTTTGTGGGTCACCCACCCAGCAGTTATGGGATTTGATTTTATTGTGATTGCGCCCCTCCTACCGTCTCATTGTGGCTTCCCCTTTGTCTTTGGATGTGGGGTATCTTTTTTGGTGAGTTCCAGTGTCTTCCTGTCGATGATTGTTCAGCAGTTAGTTCTGATTCCAGTGTTCTCTCAAGAGGGAGTGAGAGCACATCCTTCTACTCCGCCATCTTGAACCAATCCCTGAGAAACTTCTAAGTATCAGGCACTGTCTTTCAATATCTGTTGTTCACCTGCTAGTGTTGGAGAGTCTCCCACAGAGGCAGGGGGTGGCTGTGGCTCAACGTGAGACAAGGACACTGGCAGCAGAAGCTCTGGGAAATACTCCCTGGCAGGAGCTCCCCCAGAGTCCGTCCAGAATAATGTGCTTGTTGTTAGCACATTAACCACTTAGTTATAGCATTGCAAAGCACCCATTTTCTCTCATTTCTTCCTTTCTAACCAAGGGAGAATGCAGTTTTCAGCTTTCCCTTATCATTGTCCCCCAAAACACTGTTATTAAACATTGCTACCTTGGGTAGGGCCATTTGTGACATTCTCAACCCCACCTAAAAAAAAGTAAGGAGCAAATTCTTAGTGAATGTCAGATTTTCCCAGTGTCTAAATTTTTTTAAATTTATTTATTTATTTTTGGCTGCATTGGGTCTTCGTTGCAGTGCGCGGGCTTCTCATTGTGGTGGTTTCTCTTGTTGCAGAGCATGGGTTCTAGGTGCACAGGCTTCAGTAGTTGTGGCTCGTGGGCTCTAGAGCACAGGCTCAGTAGTTGTGGCACACAGGCTTAGCTGCTCTGTGGCATGGGGGATCTTCCCGGACTAGGGCTTGAACCCGTGTCCCCTGCATTGGCAGGCAGATGCTTAACCACTGCACCACCAAGGAATCCCCCCAGTGTCTAAATTTTTACCAGAGTTCAACTTACTAACTGAGAGCACAAATGTCATGAATTATACCCACATGGTCTAAAATAAAATTTCAAAGATGCTTAACATCAAAGAGGAAGAAACTTAAACACTGTGAAAATGATAAATGATATATATACATAATTATAGCAACTTAATATAGGAAAATTCATAATTAAATCTGTCTTAAGTGAAAGAGTTTTAAATGAATTAGCCATATACCAATGTAAACATTTATATTGATGAGGTTATAGCTTACCCAACAGAAGGATCAACTGTAACAATAACTGAAAATTAGATTAGTGTATAGAAGTGGCAAAATGGTCATTAGTGCACTAAGATAAAAGCATATTTTGTGACAAGATCACATCCATGTGATACTTAAGGGTACAGTGTTAAAATTCACACGTTTAAAATGGTAACATAAACTTTATTTGCCATTGTTTCACAAGATTTGGCAAACCCTGCAGAGGAAATTATTCTGGGAATAATATTAAATGGTGTTTTGCTTATCATGGTAATTATAAGAGAAAAATCTTTGTTTCCAAACAAATGGAGTAGAGGTAAGAGTCATGAGTTACGGAGGAAGATTCTGTGATGTTTAGGGTTCAAACTTTCCTGGATAATCTACAGGGAACAAAAAAAAATAGGAGGGAAGAAATAGGATGGATTATCATTTCAATTCTTAGTTCTGAGTAAGAGATGCCAGAAAAATTTGATATGAGCCCATAAGTAACTGATTATAGTACTTGAACCTACAGAATACACTGAATGCTTGAAAGTTACAAATAAATTATCTGTTTTCCATTTATTTGAATCATTTTCCAAAACACAAATGAACAAAAAGTGTAAAAACAAGTGGAACAAACTATGCTTTAAAAGATTCAGCCCTGTAGAGGTGTTAAATAGTGAAATTCCTTGGGAAACTCAACCATGTGTTTTGTGCCTTATCAGCTCTGAATAAATAATGCAGCCTGTCTGCCAAGTTAAGAATCTCATAATAAGTTGTTCAGATGGTGCTATAAGTGAGAGATGGATTGGGCTGTGCTCTCCTGAAGGAAGTGGGTAGATGACATTGGTGGATAAGGAAAATGAACATTAGTGGCAAGGACACAAAATTAAAAATGACAGAATAAGTGTGAGATAGTAAAGCAGGTGATGAAAGGATTTTAGAGAGACAAAAAGGATTCTCTTAATTAAATGTGATTAGGCATCTGTTATTTTTTTTAAAAAAGGAAATCAAAGTCGTATCAGGACACATTTTTCTGATTTTTCTGATTACGCAGCAAGATTCCACCACCACCCTTCATCGTTTTTAAACTTTCAGTTTTGGTGTGTGAATTCTAAAGTAAGTCTCAGACGTGAGTGATTTTAGCCTGGAAGCTATAAGAAATAAAGAGAATTTTGGAATGAAGGTTGTAAAGTCAGCCATTGGGCCTACTCCAAGTAATAACTGCAGGTAGCTCTATTAAGCATGATAAATTCCCCTTCCAGATTTTTTTAAAAACATCAGACATAACTCTCATAGAGACAGGGACTTTGCAGGCTATATTATTCTAAATAGCCAGTTAATTAATGCCAAAAACACAGAATAAGATTTCAATCTACAGGGGACCCTTATAATATTTTTTTAATTAAAGCACCTGTAGAAACAACATTGTTATTTTTATAGTAGTAACTACATTTGGATACTATTAATGTTGTTATTCATTAGATTCCTCTTCAAGGTGTTGCTTTAAATTGATCACTCAGGTTTCCTATATCCCGGTCACTATTGAATAATTAATTCAAAGAATGATTATTGAACAATTGATGTATCCAAGATAATATGATAGACGTGGGGGTGGGAAATGAAAAGCAGTTTATAACTTAGCCCTTATTTTTAGCAACTTTTTTTTTTTTTGGCCGCAGGGCATGTGGGATCTTAGTTCCCCGACTAGGAATGGAGCCCCGCCCCCTGCAGTGGAAGCGCAGAGTCGTAAACACTGGACCGCCAGGGAAGTCCAGCCCTTATTTTTAAGAAGCTTAACATCTAAGTAAGTGATAGGAAATGTATGATCAGGGAAGACTATGGAAAAGGTAGAGTTTGAACTGGGCTTTGAAGGATTCTTCACATTTTAAGAGCCTGACTGGGGAAAAAAAAAAAGTGCCTAAGTAATAAGAATCACCTACTTCAGCCTGAGCAAAACAATGGTTCCTACCCAACTACGTAAGAGGAAACTTAGTGCTGAAAATGAATTTATAGCTAAGAGATATGTATGAATTAATTAAACCAAGATACTTGGTTTAAGAACATGCAGAAAGTTCTAAAATAAATTAGCAGCTCACAGTCTGAGAATTTCAGACCCCTAGAGGGATCACTGAATTATTGCAAGCAACTTATGAAGGTAATCCGAGTCCAGGCAATAGATTTAATAAATAACATCACCGGCAAATACTAACCACTGTCTTTCAAAAGCTGTTGTGGGTGATAAAGAATATATCCACTTAATAGCACTAGTGCACTGAAGGAATAACTACTGAAATTTCATATCACTTCATTGTTTTATTCAGATTAAAGAAACTATATATATGCATCATACTGCATCACCATTTTTGCTGACATTTTTAGTTAATATATTATGACTATATTTTTATGTGAACGAATATACCTATAAATCTTATAAAGCTTATAAATCATTTCAAAATATTGACTGGTATTTTGTTCTATTCTATAATTAATTTAAACATTCCCCTACTTTGGAAGATTTAAGTTGTTCTATATTAAAAACGATGCTGTTTATAAACATTCTTGCTATAGCTAAGTATTATATACATCCTTAACTTTTTGGGGATAAATCCCTACATATGAAGTCGCTAAGTCAAAAAGTATACACTTTTTAGGATTTCTATATATATTGCTAAATTGCCTTCTCAAAGATTCTATCGTTATGTGTTCCTTCCAGCAGGTTGTAAGACCACTAACTTCCCTGCTAATATGAAACAATATTATATACAAAACAGAAGTAGAGTCACATATTTAGAAAACAAACTTATGGTTACCAGGGGATAAGGAGGGGGAGGGATAAATTGGGAGACTGGGACTGACATACACACACTACTATATATAAAATAGATAACTTATAAGAGCCTGCTGTATAGCACAGGGAACTCTACTCAATGGTCTACATGGGAAAAGAACAAAAACAAAAAAGAGTGCATATATGTATATATATAACTGATTCACTTTGCTGTACACCTGAAACTAACACAACATTGTAAATCAACTATACCCCAGTTAAAAAAAAAAAAGCAAGTGGGCAATGAACAGATGACCTCCCCTTCCCTAGTATGGAGCCTTTAAAACAAACAAAATGGATATAGATTGGCAAAACTAAAAAAAAGGGTATTCATAGTCAAATAGATTAGAAATTTCCAAGCTACGACTATATGGCATGTGAAGTACACAGACAATCAAAACATATTTAAGTGTTTTGTGTCTCAGGTCAGCAGACAGATCTATGACAGCTATCGAGAACTGTGTACAGTGTTTCCTATCACCAACCACTCATACACTTTCCTAACAGATATTCACCTTGTTGAAAGTTCTTTGCTTCTCTGTAGCCTCAAAGAATTGCAACCCAAGGTGCTCTGAAAAAGGAATCAATACAGTAAGAAATATCCTGGTTTCCCAATGTGAACAAACATGTGAGAAAGACTACTTTCCCGGGCAGAGGATCTTGTTACTTCGACAGGAACAGTATCTACATAGAAGGGAATGAGAACAGTGAAAATGTGATCTCTGTGAACGTGGTAGCATTACTCCAATTCATCCAGAAAGAAGAGAGGAACAGAATTGGAATTTTTTATCAGTTTGGGCAACTCAGAAAATGTGCCTTCTACACACACATTCACTGTTTTCTGTGCATGGCAGGAAAAGAAACTCATTTGTTGGATCTGATTACAGTTATTAAAAAATCAAAAAGCTTTACCTCTATTTGATTTCTTTAAGTGATGCCTATTGCATTTGGAGAGGATTGGGAACTATCCTTTGAAAAAACTGTAGGTCTCAGGAACCTGTAGGAGTAATTTCTATTAACTACACTTTGAGATCTCTGACTATCTACACATTTCAGTAACATTCACTTATGCCTTTAAAACGAAAATAAGAAGTCTTCCTTCTGAAAGAGAGAAAATGATGATGTAAACAGGCAGAGGAGAAATTGAGATTTTAAAAACCTGAAGTCCTTCAGAATACTTTGATTCTATACTTAATTCTATTCCTACATCCTCTTCCCTGATTTGGTACTTGACTTTGTTTTCCCCCAAATATCGTGTCATCCTATGTTGATGCTGCCTTGTTTATTAGACCTCTAGTTTATCCTACAAATTCATAAGGTCTAATTCCTTCAGTATCTGTTGGTTTTTTGGATGCTAGAGAGAGGAAGCTAAGAATTCCAGCCAAGAATCCAAAGTCATGTTGTTCAAATAAACCTCCAAATACACTGACCATGGGAAAGGATTTGCCTCTCTAAACTATTATTGAAATCTATCAAGGGTATAAGCCAATCAGGAGAGCAAGAGGGATGGGACTAAGGTCCAAGGAAGAAGATTTGAACTAGTTAAAATTCAGTATGTGTTATCTGGGCTTGAAAGTCACAGAGCAGCTAAAGGGATTTATGGGAATTCACAACAGAGTGAGTTGTAGGAAAGAAAAATATCAGTAAAACTCCTTAAAATGAAATAATCTAGACAGATAACAGAAGTTGCTGCCCTAAAATACCAGTTACCAATAAATATGACATAAAACCAAGCACTCATTGATCAGAAGATTTCCTGCAGAAAGAAGCTGATGCCAAATGCTTGCATTACAGAGAGGTTGACAGCTGAGCTCTGTTGGGAAATTGGGGGTAAACCACACGAGTTTTCTTCTGCAAAATTTACAGAAAATCCTCAAAGTACGGAGATTTTCCCCATGTCCCTTACCCAGTCTGTCCTATTGTTAACATCTTATAGTCTCAGAGAATATTTTTCAAACCTAAGAATCCAACATTGAGTAACTAAACTTGGTAATTTATTCATATTTTACTAGTTTTCCTCCAAGATCCTTTTTCTTTTCTGGGATCCCATCAGGGATACCACATTGCATTTGGTCATTATGACTCCTAAGACTCCTCTTGGCTGTGACAGTTTCTCAGAATTTCCTTGTCCTTGCTGACCTTGACAGTTTTGAGGAGCACTGGTCAGGTTTTTCTTTTTTTCTGAATGTCCCTCATTTGGGTTTGTCTGATGTTCTTATGGTTAGACCAGGGTCCGCGTTTTTGGAGAACAAAATCCACAGAAATGAAGTAGCATTCTCAGAACACTCATGTTTTAAAAGATAAAATTAATAGATTGCCCTAAGGCTTTTGAAACATTTTTCCTATGACTCCGCCTCCTAATTAACTGAAAGCCTAAATAATAATAAAATGAAATCAGCGAGGCTGCCATGACCTTTTCGGTCGAGAACTAGAACTTTGCAGTTGTAACTTTTCCTTTGCAGTGATATTCTCTCTTTCTGAAGGGCAGATGTATTGATACCATTCAGTGTATGTCATAACTCAGCTACGGGAGTACAAAGGAAAGAAATACAAGTTTATAATACTGGATGATACAACAGACACCACCCTGGCTGGCCTCCTAGCAGCCACCGCCAGCCCTCCTTCACCTTGCCCACCTCCTACTTTAAGGTCGAAAAGGCTCCCTCATATTTGATCCAGTGCTGGTCTATGAGATGAGCACTGGCTAGTCTCCTGGGGTGTTCGGCAGGGCTGTGAGGGGGGACACTTCCTCTTTGACAGAGGGAGACAGACGCGGCAGGAAAGCTTTTTCACCTGTACTGACGTGGATGGGGGGAGAGGAAATGCTAGGGCATGTTTCAGCTGTGAGGCAACAAGTCTAAAGACAAAAAGCCAAATGCTGAGAATGGAAGAACAGATGACGAAAACAGTCTGACATCTAGAAGGCATCACTGAGACACTGAATCAACCCTGGGGCTGCTAGAGGAACTGGTAAGGTCCTCACTGTTTGTCGGTTTTGCAGCTCAAAGCATCCTTGCTGAGACATGCAGCAATATTGACATTTCTCGTGATAACTCAGAGGAGATGCATTGGCAACCCATAGACATGTTTTGTATTGTTTACACAGTGTTAAAACTGTAGTTACCCTCTCTTTAAAATAAGTTGATTTCACAGGGAGAAAATATTCTCACTTCTTTTGAAAAAATCAGCAGATCTGTCAACACTTGGCCCACAGGTCGACCTGCCAACAGTCAACTGGAGCTGGGTAGCAGCTGCCACTTTTAGACGAGATCTGTGCTTTGCTCTTCTTTTCACCATAGTTCCCACCCTGGCTGGCTTCATGCATTTATATTATCTCTATGAACCTTGTAGCATCTGTGAAAAAACCTTCATAGCTGGGTTTCGTTTAAGGCAAGTCTTCTAGATGCCCCTTTTGATTTTTTTTCAGTTTTGCATAAGAGGAGTGGCCCTTAATTTTGGAAGAACGTGTGCAATGAAAATCATAGAAATATGGCTCTGACAAACTTTGCAACTTCTTTGTGATGCCACACCTCCTTTTCTGCTCTCCCTCTCCTCCTCACCCTCTGGCCTCCCACAGTGCTGCTGAGGAAAAATGAGTTAAGATTAACTTTCCAACTAACATATTTCAGATGCTTTATTTTGCCTGGAAGTTCCTATAGTCAGTCAGGAAAAAAAAGAGTAAACCTCTCATATATCCATTTACCCTCCATAGAAACTCACCTAACTGATCTAGACTTACCCTTTGGATAGAGCCTAACAAAGTTTTATCGTTGCTATGTTTTGAGTTTGTAGTTCACAGTTCCTAACTAAAGAAACGCAGTGCATGGCCCATGAACCACGCTCCAGGGCTGAACGCATACATACGACCCATGGATTACAGCTTTTTGCTGGGGCATTTCCCATAGCTACAGAAAGAGTGGCAAAGGGGAAATCCAGCAAAATGTACTCAGCCTTCAATGGCATGTGTATGATTGGAAAGGTAAATATGATGAGTTTGTATAGATAAGGCAACTTGATAGGAGGAAGGCAAAGTTTATTATTACTTCCATAGAGGGTAAGCATGAGACTTCTCTGGAGAGAAACTTTTGAGACTTGCCTCAAGATTTCAGAGCCACCTTCTTCAGGGTCACCCCCTACCCTTAGCAGCAGCATCACTGCAACAAATCCAGGAATAACATGCCCCTCCGTGCATCACCTACAGAAGTCACGAGCACAGTGCCACAGGAAATGTGATGAGTGGGGCAAGCTGGAAATCAATGCTTCAGCAAGCACTGTGTGGATGGTGGAACCTGAAAGATGTAACCCCAAGCCTTGTTCAAAGGGGCACTGCCAGTCAGCGGTAGCCTCATTACTAGGCAGGACTATGAGCTCAGTTGTAGTTTAAAGTAACTGTAACAGGTCTCTAGGCTCAGCTGATTTCTGATGAGAAAGTTTTATCACTTTAACCATCTAACCTGATGTTCATTGCATTGTAAGAAACAGAGCTGGATAGAGGCAGGACTTTGATTCAAAATGATCTCCAGCGTATGTCTTCTCTATTACTTCCAACAACAACTCCCATGGAACAGGTTGGTTAATTATTTCGGCTCAAATGTCAGTATCCAATGTTTTCAAAAATTATTTCTTATTTAACTTTAATCTGCTTTTAATTACTAGTATTTCAAAAAGAATCAATTCCTACTTTCATTGCAAATACTTTTTGTAAAGGTTCCGTATTTTCAATATAGTGTTTGTCTGGAAATTATAACATAGGGCAGGTTGCACTGAAGGCAGTCATATGTTTCCATATGAATAATGTTATAATGAGGAGGAGGATATGCCATCTAATGAATAATAGTAATAACAAACATTTATAATGATAAAAAGGATAAAAATAACAAAAATACGGGCTTCCCTGGTGGAGCAGTGGTTAAGAATCTGCCTGCCAATGCAGGGGACACGGGTTCGAGCCCTGGTCCAGGAAGATCCCACATGCCGCGGAGCAACTAAGCCCGTGCACCACAACTACTGAGCCTGCGCTCTAGAGCAAGCCACAACTACTGAGCCCACGTGCCACAACTACTGAAGCCTGCGTGCCTAGAGCCCATGCTCTGCAACAGGAGAAGCCACCACAATGAGAAGCCCGCGCACAGCAACAAAGAGTAGCACCCACTCGCCACAACTAGAGAAAGCCTGCGTGCAGCAGCGAAGACCCAGTGCAGCCAAAAATAAATAAATAAATAAATTTATTTTAAAAAATATAAATAATTACTATGGGCTTATTTTTATGGTAAAATTGTACTTCCAGTCACATAAAATGGGCATAAAAGTAATATACAATGGTTTTATATATATGTGTATATATGTACACATATATATATGACAAGCATACAAAGGGCCTCAATATATCTATATATCTCTCTATATATTTAACTAAACAAATAAACTATATCATAAATTTGACCTAAAATTAATATATTACCTCCAGTAAATACTAATCAATAATTCAATAATTTTGTTTAACTTCTTAGCATTTAGAAGAGATTTACCTTGGATAACTTATAAATCATCCCAAGCAATATGTGTCACAAAGGTATGAATTTATACATTGCTTTTCCTTTAAAATTTTTCCGTTTAGTTAGCGGAAATGTTTTCCATTCTTTTTCACCTCATTGCTTTCCTAAAGGATGGCATGGGTATGGAGCTCCTATATATTTTCCTTATTGTTGTATTTCTTGTTATTGATGATGATAATGGTGATAATGATAACAATGCAAATAACTTGTTTTTGTTCTATGTCCTTGGTTTGGGTTTTCAGGAAAAAAAATCTTTAAAAATCTATAGGTAATCCCGACATTTAAAAAAACACACAAAACTATTTAGTAGAAACATATTTTTATAAGCTCAAGTTTTTAAAATGTTACTTATTACAGACTGGTTCAGGGGGAATGCTAGGTGTATTCAGTTGAATGCAAAAATATGAAAATAGGAGAAGTTAATAACAGCTTCACTTTATATCAACTTCAGCATCTAATTTGTCCCTGTGTTTCTGTGATATATTTCCGGTTGCATAGCATTATGAAAATAAAATATGTAGGGATGTAAATGCCAATAGTTAAAGTGATAGATTGTAATTTCAGGATTTTTTAAATCAAAGTTATCTAAAAGTTTGAAGGACGACTAATAAGAATCTTTTTGTTAAAAAAATAATTAAAAATAGATAATAAATCAAATTTAAGCTATAATAGCCACTTATATATTAATCTACACATTGTAAATAATACTACACACATATATTCCTATATGCAATAAGGTATTATTACCACACTACTTGCGAGCTTGCATACTGTGAACATCAGCCAAGCAGAGGCTGGTGTTTTGCCCATCACATGCATGCTGTGGCAGTGTATTTTCTTTTGTTATTATACAGAAATTGCAGAGCTGGAAAATGCCTTTATTTATTAGTTTTATCTAGCACAGAGCTAGACCATAATAGGCATTCTTGTTGAATGAAATGAATAAAACTATTAAAGCTCTGATGAGACCTCTCAGATCATTTCATAAATGTGAAAATCCAACACGCCAATTACCAAGTCATTACAAAGAACCAATGTAAAAATTAATAAAATATTATGTATAGTTAAAATGCACAGTGTAGACATGTTTGCATAAATTTTGTTGTCTGTTAAAACTTTGCAAAAGGGGATACCAGTTGTGAAACTGGCCATTAACCCAGCTGCATCAAGTGATTAAGTTGCAGTGTGTGAAGGAGCAAATGGAAGGAATTTCTTGCCTTTCACTTACATTGTGGGTTAAATAGGATTATTGTGCTCTAACCTGAATCATCAACACAAAAATATGCATTCAATGAATGTTTTATGATGGTTCTGTTGATTAGTAACATTGTTTATTTGTGAAAATGTGCTTATGAGATTCAAATAATGGATTTATACATACATTTTTGCACCAAAGCCTATTTGTAACTTGAGAAATTTCTTTATCATCCTCGGTGTTGTATCTACTTTAAAATATTGCTCCACAGAACTAAAGTATTTGGCATTTGTTTAAAGTTTTTGAATTTTACTATTAATAATTTTGGTTATGGCAATGGTTTTAAAAGCTAATGAATGTTAGTGAATGTTCATGGATTTAAAACCATGTCAAATGCCAGGAATTGTATCAACACATTAAATGCTGTCTCATTTAAACCTACAAATTGCCTCATTATTACTGTCATTTCACAAATTAGGAAACGGAGGTCCAGGGAAATTAAGCCACTTTTCAAGGTCACAAGGCCATTGAGTGGGTAAGCCATGATTTAGACCCAGGGGTGATCAGTCCAAGACACTGCCATTCCACTTTGCGTCTTACCCACGAATGCAAAAAAGATCATGAAATGAGAACATTGTGACACTTGGATCTTACGATTACTTCTATGTAATGTCTCTGAAGGGTCTTAAAAAATGACTTGGAACTGATAGATACTGCAAGTAAGTTAGACTCTGCAGCAGGGGCTTCCATGTTCTTTAATCCTCCAGTCTGGACATGATACCCTCTATGTGTTCCCCATATTCTCTGAATTTATTTTTAATATGTTATACTATAATTGTCCATCTACTTTTTCTTTGTTATCCATTAGACTGTGAATAATTTGAAGGCAGGAATATTTTGTCATTTACCTTTATAACACCAATGCTTAGCCCAAGCCTATCAACACATAGTGCAGTGCTTGGTTGGTACTTAATAACTGAAATGAATGAATGAATGGGAAGTCAGAAAGCATTTACCTTTATTTAGGCAGATCAGTCTCTGCCTATATAAACAGGATAAAATGCAGAAAACCTACTTCACTTACTATTTAGCCTTTAAAAGACACCAAATTTTGCCTGCTATTTCTACTTCCTTCCTGTAGATCACTGATTCCCTTTGTCTAAGGATTTAATGAAGACTGGTGCAATAAGTACATTGGAAAAAAATCTGAAACAAAAGTAAGTTATTATGTTTCTTATTTTAGTTCAATAATAACTAAAACAATTATTCTCAGGATCACACAAACATATTTTCCTTTCTTTTTTGGAATTTCATACCATCACCATGTAATGTAACTAAGCAGAAGGAAATTTTTCTAGTAATGTAAGAAGACATCCCTTTTTAAAAGTTCTGTTACAAAATTAAAACTTTTTTGCCAAAACATTACTAAGCAGTTTCTCACTATGTGCCAGTGAAATGAAAAACACAAAAATAAAAACACTTTTGAATAACAAAGCTATAAAAACACATTGCTATTTTAGATGGCTAGTTTTCTGAAATCTTCTTTCCCTATACTATTCATCTATCTCCACCTACAGAATTTTACTAATGGCTCCTTTTAGATTTTGTTAATTGCAAGCTACATAAATCCTCAATAGAAAGTGACCCTTTTCATTCTATATTTTGTGGTAAGAAAGTGCTATTTAACTGGAAGAAAGGTACAGATGCTCAACCTAAACTTTTCACACCATAGTCCCCAGGAATGTGGAATCATTAAGATACATGGAATCCAATATCCACCTACACAACTTTTTACTTCTAGGTCTTTGAAAAAATGTTAAGAACATACTCAAGTATAAATAATTTAATTAAATAGGAATATTTAAAATCAAATTTCTTAGGTACTCATTTTTTTATTCTAATCACTTATGGAATACAGTATTGATCATTCTTATGACAGCTTTTGTACCCTTTGGTAATCCATTTCAAGTACAGATGTGTGAGAATTCCCTAGGGTAACTGTAAACCAACAGGTATCCTCCAGGCTTGTATTATTAAGAATCATTTTCTGAAGAGCAACATGTTGTGAGTGGGGAAAAGCACTGATCTCAAAAGAAGTCAGAACATTTGAGTTCAATTCTTGGGTCTCTCATTAACTAGTTATATACCCTTGAAGAAGTCATTTAAGCACTCCTGACCTTGGCTTCTTGATCTGTGAAATGATGGTATCAGGCCTGATAAGTTCTAAGATCCTACCCAATGTAAAATTAAATTAAATTAATAAAAAATCTTCCTTTAAGATTCAGAAAATATTTGTATTTATAGGAAATAATGGATGTTAACTAAACATATTGTGGTAATCATTTTATAATATATTTAAGTCAAATCACTATACTGTATACCTTATACAGTGCTATATGCCAATTATATCTCAATAAAGCTATGAAAAAAAGATTCAGAAAATAATAAATACATGTACAATAAAGGGATTATCCTTACGAATATCAGTTCTCATTCTGTACAGGCTAAGAGTTGATTTAAAAGAAAGAGTTCTGTTTAGTGAGATTCAAGTGTTAAAGTTATAAAAACTAATATTTGTAAGGACCATTGAAATTACAGTCTTTTATTATTTATTTTAAATATAAAACCACTTATTCACTTAATAAACAGCATTCTAGTCAATGAGTTTGTGACAATTGAGACTGCTCTAACCAATGCTGGGACGTGGCTCAGATCTGTGATTTTAACATAACCTCTCATAAGATTAGACAATATTTTCAGAATTTTCTTTGCATTACCTTAGCAATTAGGCTGACATGGAAAACTACCTCTCCCATCTCATGTATCTATAAATGCTGGATCAACATAAGCATACCCCCATTTGTATACATTTAAATAAGATGTAAACTAATAAAAGTATCCACATGCGAAAGAATGCAGTTGGACCTCTACCTCAGATCATATACGAAAATTAACTTAAAATGGTCCATATACCTGAGTATAAGAGGTAAAACTCTTAAAATCTTAGAAGAAAACATGGCATCAAAATTTTCATAACTCTGGGTTAGGCAATGATTTCTTAGATACGACACCAAAAGCATAAGCAACAAATGAAAAACTAGATAAATTGGACTTCATTAATATTAAAAACTTTTGTGCCTCAAAGAATACCATCAAGAAAGTGAAAAGACAATTGACACAACTGGAGAAATATTTTCAAATCATATATCTAATTAAGATGTTTTTTATCCAGAACATATAAAGAACTCACAACTTAACAATAAAAAGATAAATTATACAATTAACAATGGTCAAATGATTTGATTAGACATTGCTCCATGGAGCATACACAGATGGGCAGTTAGCACAAGAAATGATGCTCAATATCTTTAATCACTGGAGAAATGCAAAAAATGCAATACCACTTCACACACACACGCTAGGATGGCTATAAGCAAAAAGACAACAATAAGTACTGAGTGTTGAGAAACTGGAAACCTCACACTTTACTAATATGAATTTAAAATTGTGCAGCCACTATGGGAAACAGTTTGGCAATTCCACAAAATACTGAACATAGATTTACCCCATAACTAAGCAGTTCTACCCCTTGGTATATACCCAAGAGAAATGAAAACATACATCCCACATAAAAACTTGTCTAATAATGTTTATAGCAGCAGTGTTTAAGATAGCCAAAAAATGCAAACAACCCATGTCCATCACCTGGTAAACTAGATAAACAAAATGTGGCATATTCACACAATGGAGTGTATTTTGACAATAAAAAGAAATGAAGTATTGATAGAGGCTACAATGTGGATGAACCTTGAAAACATTATCTTAACTGAAAGAAGCCAGTCATAAAAGACTATATATTGCATGATTTCATTTGTACGAAATGCCCAGAATAGGCAAATCCATAGAGATAAAAGTATCTGGGGGTTCCCTGGGGGAGGGAGGAGAATACAGAGAGTAACCGTAAATGGATACCAGGTTTATTTTTAGTGTAATGAGAGGTTCTAAAACTAGATAGTGATGATGGCTGCACAATTCTATGAATATACTAAAAATCACCAAATTATGCAATTTAAAAGGATAAAATTTACGGTATGTGAATTACATCTCTGTGAAACTGTTGAAAAAATAATTTACCTAATCTAAAACAAACCAAAAAAGGATGGGTAGTTTTGACACTAAATCAGATATGTGAAGAGAAAAACAGTCAAATGGAATCTAGATATAAATAAATCATTAAGGATGAGCTAAATAAATAGAAAATTATAAAATGAGCAATTGCGAGAAATAGATGCTGGAATAAGAAGGTCAAATATATGTCTAATAGAAATTCAAGAATGAATATAAAATGGGAGAAAGGCAAGATTCACAGGAGGTAATGACTGACAATTTTTCAGACTTGAAGAAGGGTAGTTTGAAAAGGTACAAGTCCTGAGCAAGACAACAAAAAACAAATTTAGGGAAATTTAAAAAACAAATTATGGGGACAACAGAAATCACTAAAATTTAGGAGAAAGATTATATAAACCTCCAGAAAGAAATTTATGAAAAAATGAGTGAAAATCAATGTAGGATTTGGCCTGTATAAACTATAATTCAAAAGTTGTGGTGAAAATAGACTTTCTTGGCCAAATACTGAGTTTATTACTCACAACACTACCAGAAAGAAATATTAAAGTAGGTACCACAAAAAGAAAATTGAACCAAGAAGGAAAACATAAGATAAAAGGAGGAATGGCATGCAAAGAAAGTGATAAATATATTTTGAATCTCAATTATATTTAGTAGATTAAAAAAAATAATTATATAAATAACTTCTAATTAGGAAATTAAAAATAAGGTAGAACTAAATACTAGACAGCAATAACCCAGAATACAGAAGATCAGTGTTAAAGCAATCCAAAGCTGTCATATTGTTCAAGAAATAGATAAAGATACAGATTACTTTTACATCGTGGTTAATTATTATATACATATGTTTAAATTTTAAGAGAGGCTGTCAACAAAATAGGAATAGAATATATAATTTTTAAACTCAGAGGAGGAAAAATACAATAGAGAAATCTATTCATCCAGAATGGGAAATGAAAAGGGTAAGAATAGGCAAATAAGTAATACGATAGAAAACACAAAATAAGTTAGAATAAATAAGTCCAAATATTTTAGTAATTGCAATAAGGTAAATGCTTTAAATGTATCTATTAAAAGACAGAATATTAGCATGGATTTTACAATTTAGGTATATCCTTAAAAGGGATACAATAAATTCAAACAAAAAAAAAAGACATACAAATACTGAAAATAAAATAATAAATACAATGCAGAGTACTAACCAAACAAATATTGCATTAATATTAATACTGGATAAAATTGAATTTTAAAATCCGTTACAAAGGTAAGAAGTGACACCATGAAATTTCACAATGATAAAAGAAACATCAAACAAAGTGTTAGAATACAACAAGCATGTACTTGTTTACACAAAATAACCTGGCCTCAATATATAGAAAGTAAAACTAACAGAATTGGAAAAACTAAATCCACAGTTAGAATGGGATACTTTAGTATACCTCTCTCCAAAACTAAGAGATGAAGCAGGCCAAACAAACAAACAAAACAAGGATATAGAAGATTTGGATAATCTCATTTAGCCCTCATTTAACAAACCACTCAACTCTGCCCTTGTAGCACTAAAGCAGCCACAGACATTACGTAATAAATAAGCATGTCTGCATTCCAATAAAACTTTCTTTATGAACACTGAAATTTGAATTTCATGTCATTAACATGTTTTGAAACACTATTCTTTTGATTTTTTAACCATTTAAAAATGTAAATAATATTCTTAGCTTATAGGATGTATAAAAAGAGCAGTGAACAGAATCTGGCCCACAGGCTGCAGTTTACCAAGCTTTGTACCAGACCACACATAAATGCTTACAAATTCCAAATGCAATAATCTACTTTTCATAAAAAACATATAATTTCTGTTAGCATAGAACCAGTTTATTACTGTTACTTTTAAATGAATTAAATAGCTAAATATATTTTTTCAATTTGTGAGTTTAATACAATATACTGGCAGATAAAACTGACATTAACAAAAGTCTTTGGGGCTCTGAGTATTACCTGAGTGTAAAGGGATCTTGAGACCAGTAAGTTTGAGAACTACTACATATAAAGTGTTTTTTGTAATAATGGAAAAAAGTGGGAAAATCCTAAATGTTCATTATGGTAATAAATAAATGTTAGAGTAGATTTATTTAATAAGTAATAGATGGTTGTTGAAATGAATAAACAGGACATATTAGAAACACAGATACATCTCAATACACATTTGGCTGGCATTTAATAAAACACAGTGTGGGGCTTCCCTGGTGGCACAGTGGTTAAGAATCTGCCTGTCAATGCAGGGGACACAGGTTCAAGCCCTGCTCCAGGAAGATCCCACATGCCACGGAGTAACTAAGCCCATGTGCCACAACTACTAAGCCTGCGTTCTAGAGCCCATGAGCCACAACTACTGAAGCCTGCACCCCTAGAACCCATGTTCCGCAACAAGAGAAGCCACTGCAATGAGAAGCCCATGCACCACAATGAAGAGTAGCCCGTGCTCCCCGCAACTAGAGAAAGCCTGCGTGCAACAATGAAGACCCAACGCAGCCAAAAATAAATAAATTTAAAAAAAAAAAAAGAAAAAGAAACTAACCTCAAAAAAAATCCACATTGTAGTTATTTTGGCATTGCTTAATTTTTAAAATCATATATAAATGCTATATGTTTCAAAGATATATGTCTATATATATGCTATTTGCATAAAATATACATTTATTTTCATAATATAAATATGAAAAGTAAGCCAGAAAGATACTCACAAAATTCTTTATACTGGCTGCTTGTAGAGACAGAAGAATAAACCTAGGAAGCAAGAATAAAGTGGATTTCAACTCTTTACCAAAAATATATATACACATGGCAAATATGATCAAATGCTAACATCTGTTAATTTTCTATTCTATGTGGTGAGTACACAGGCAAATTTATCCCCTTCTCTAATAGGGATAAATCATCAATGTAAATCATGCATTAAAGTCACAAAATGAACTACAAATACCACTTTAAAATTTCAAAACTTGAACAAGTGAGAGCAAGGAAGGCCTGGGGATTCATTTAGTATAGGACTAACTCTGAGGTGTGTGGGGTTATTCATAGCTTTCTTAAAATGCGTAGTCAGTAAAAACATTAGAAAATATAGCCAAATGATGGGAGATGCAGGTCTTTGAGGCACAGCAATTCCACAAGGTGATGCATTTCAACCTATGGAGGAAAATGCCACTATTATTATTATTATTATCATGTTTCCAGGTGCTCCTGCGTGTGGCTGGTTCATGTTGTCCAGCCATTCTGAGATCCCAGGACAATGGAAAGCCCTCAGCTTCTCAACTGGTGGGGCCAGGATTAGGTCTCAGCAGAATGATGCCAGGGTCTGTGGCATCAAACAAAACAACTTCTATGCCTTACATTCCTTATGTATAAAATGGAGATAGTAACATATAGGCATTAAAGCTATTATGAATCCTAATGAAATCATGTATTTAAGCATTTAATGCTTGGCACATGGTAAATTCTAAATAAATTTTAGTTATTACTGAAGAAATACTCACAAACCACAGACTGGGAATAAACATTAGCTACAAACATGTGACGTTTTTACAATGTAAAAACTTATACTGAATGAGATTCCCCTCCCCTGCCTTCTACATGTAGAAAAATCAAGAGAATAAATGTATAGAGGATATGGCTAATAAATGTGAAACATATCCAGACTCACTTACTAGATAACTGGAACAAAGGCATGCGAATTATAAAAACTTAACACAATACTATATTTAACTACCCAAACTGACAAAGGTGTTTTGTTTATTTGTTTAAGTCATATTTACTTATGATGTGATGAACCCAGCATTTTTGGTAGAAGGCAGGTGAAAAGTTCTTTCAGCTGGGTTAGGAGACAATTTCATAATACATATCAAAATTAAATTTTATTTGATAAAGTAATTCCACTTTTAGATATCTGTCTTAAGGAGATATTCAGAGCTATGAATCAAAATATATATACAACTCAGTGTTTCCAATTTTTCACTATTATAAATACTTCCATTTAACAACAGAGTATGATTAAATGAAGTGTGGTTCATACAAATAATGAATTTTCATGCAGACATTTAAAATTGTGCTCTCAAATAGTTTAAATGACATGGCAATATATAATTAAAATACTAAGAGAAACAAAGCAATACAAACACAATACTTAACCAATTTGTTGAATAGGTATAGAATACAAAAACAATGCATCAAAATGTGATAGTTCATCTGTGTTTTATTATACAGCTAGTTTATATTTGTTTAGTAATAAGAAAACAAAGAAAAGATATATATATGTACATATATATAAGGGGGAGTGTTAATTTACGTGTCAATTTCACTGGACCACAGGGAGCCCTGTTATTTGGTCAAACATAATTCTGGTGTTTTTGAATGAGCTTCACAGTTGAATTTATAGACTAAATAAAGCAGATTGCCCTTCCTAATGTGGGTGGGCCGCATCTAAACAGTTGAAGGCTTGCATAGAACAAAAAAGTTGACCTTGCCCCAAATAAGAGGGAACTCCTCCTGCCTAACTGCCTTCAAGCTGGACCTGAAACATCAAGCTAGAACTGGTATTTTCCTGCCTTCAGACTTGAACTAAAACATCAGCTCTTCCTGAGTCTCAAAACTGCCAGACTTTGGACTAGAACTACACCATCAGTTCTCCTGGGTCTCCAGCTTGCCAACTGCAGATCTTGGGCCTTATGCGCCTCTATAATCTCGTGAGCCAATTCTTTATAATAAACCTCCTTCTATATATAGATAGATATTAACCCTATTAGTTCTGTTTCTCTAGAGAACTTACACTAGTACATACACTTTAAGAAGGGTACATAAATTTATACTGCTACCAGCAGCATATCAAAGTTCCCAACTGCCTGCACCAAAGCCAATGCTGTGTGTTCTTAATTCTCTGTATTTACCAATTTGGTACAATAAAAATACTATCACATTGTTGTTTTAATTTACAGTTATACTAGTAAAAATAGATACTGTCATATTATTAGTGTTATTTCAATTTTTATCTTTAATAAATGTTCTTCATTTGTCTATTTTTCTATTTATGTATACTTTGTAAAGAAGCTTTGTGACGGGCGTCTTGAAGATGGCAGAGGAGTAAGACGTGGAGATCACCTTCCTCCCCACAAATACATCAAAACTACACCTATATGTGGAACAACTCCTATAGAACACCTACTGAACTCTGGCAGAAGATCTCAGACTTCCCCAAAAGCAAGAAACTCACCAAATACCTGGGTAGGGCAAAAGAAAAAAGGAAAAACAGAGACAAAAGAATATGGATGGGACCTGCACCTCTGGGAGGGAGCTGTGAAGGAGGAAAAGTTTCCACACAATAGGCAGTCCCTTCACTGGTGGGGACAGGGGATGGGCAGGAGGGAAGCTTTGGAGCCATGGAGGTGGGCGCAGCAACAGGGGTGCAGAGGGCAAAGCAGAGAGATTCCTGCACAGAGGAGCGGTGCCGACCAGCACTCACCAGCCTGAGAGGCTTGTCTGCTCACCCGCCGGGGCAGGTGGGGCTGGGAGCTGAGGCTCGGGCTTTGGTCAGATCCCAGGGAGAGGACTGGGGTTGGCTGCGTGAACACAGCCTGAAGGGGTCTAGTGTGCCACAGCTAGCCAGGAGGGAGTCAGGGAAACAGTTTGCACCTAAGAGTCAAGAGACCACTGTTTCGGGGTGTGCAAGGAGAGGGGATTCAGAGCACCACCTAAACAAGCTCTAGAGATGGGTGCGAGCTGTGGCTATCAGTGTGGACCCCAGAGACAGGCATGAAATGCTAAGGCTGCTACTGCAGCCACCAAGAGGCCTGTGTGCAAGCACAGGTCACTAACCACACCTTCCCTCCTGGGAACTTGTGCAGCCCGCCACTGCCAGGGTCCCATGATCCAGGGACAACTTCCCTGGGAGAACACATGGCATACCTCAGGCTGTTGCAAGGTCACACTGGCCTCTGCCAATGCAGGCTCACCCTGCATTCCATACCCCTCCTTCCCCCCAGCCTGAGTGAGCCAGAGGCCCCAAATCAGCTGCTTCTTTAACCCTGTCCTGTCTGGGTGGGGAACAGATGCCCTCAGGCAACCTACATGCAGAGGCAGGGCCAAATCCAGAGCTGAACACCAGGAGCTATGTGAACAAAGAAGAGAAAGGGAAATCTCTCCCAGCAGCCTCAGGAGCAGTGGATTAAATCTCCACAATCAACTTGATGTACCCTGCATCTGTGGAACACCTGAAAAGACAACAAATCATCCCAAAATTGAGGTGGTAGACTTTGGGAGCAACTGTAGACTTGGGGTTTCCTTTCTGCATCTAATTTGTTTCTGGTTTTATATTTATCTTAGTTTAGCATTTAGAGCTTATTATCAATGGTAGATTTGTTTAATGATTTGGTTGCTCTCTTCCTTATTAAATTTTTAATTATATATATATATATATATATATA
>NW_020175017.1:4809627-5040030 GCF_003031525.2 Neophocaena asiaeorientalis asiaeorientalis | reverse complement strand
CTCTCTCTTTTTTTATATTTTTTTTTATATATATATATATATATATATATATATATATATATACCTTTTTTTCCTTTTTCTCTTTTTGTGAGAGTGTATGTGTATGCTTCTTTGTGTTATTTTGTCTGTATAGCTTTGCGTTTCCCATTTGTCCTAGGGTTCTGACTGTGCGTTTTGGTTATTTTTGTTGTTGCTGTTATTTAGTATAGTTTTTTTTGCTTGTTATCATTGGTGGATTTATTTTTGGGTTTGATTGCTCTCTTCTTTCTTTCTCTCTGTTTTCTAAATGGCTTTTTATTTTTATATTTTTAATATTTTTTTCTATTTTAATAACTTTATTTTCTCTCTTTCCTCCCTCTCTCCCTCCCTCCCTCCTTCCCTCCCTCTCTCTCTCTCTTTCTCTCTTTCTCTCTCTCTCTTTTCTTCTAAGCCAATCTTGGTGCTCTGGCCAAGTGTCAGGCCTGAGCCTCTGACTGGGGAGATGAGCTCTGAGTCTCTAAGGTGGCAGAGCCAACTTCAGGACATTGGGCCACCAGAGACCTCCCAGCCCCACATAATGTCAAATGGCAAAAGCACTCTCAGAGATGTCCATCTCAATGCTAAGACCCAGCTCCACTCAATGACCAACAAGCTACAGTGTTGGACACCCTATGCCAAAAAACTAGCAAGACAGGAACAAAAACAACCCCATTAGCACAGAGGCTGCCAAAATCATACAAAGCTCACAGACACCCCCAAAACACACCACCGGATGTGGTCCTGCCCACCAGAAACAAAATATCCAGCCTCATCCGCCAGAACACAGGCACCAGTCCCCTCCATCAGGAAGCATATAAAATCCACTGAACCAACTTTACCCACTGGGAGCAGACACCAAAAGCAATGGGAACTACGAACATGCAGCTGGCGAAACTGAGACCCCAAACACAGTAAGTTAAGCAAAATGAGAAGACAGAGAAATACACAGCAGACGAAGGAGCAAGGTAAAAACGCACCAGACCAAACAAATGAAGAGGAAATAGGCAGTCTACCTGAAAAAGAATTCAGAGTAATGATAGTAAAGATGATCCAAGATTGCCTAAAATCATAATAAGGTCACAGACACTCAAAAACACACCACTGGACATGGTCCTGCCCACCAGAAAGACCAAATCCAATGTCATTCACCAGAACAGAGGCACAAGTCCCCTCGACCAGGAAGCTTACACAATCCACTGAACCAACTTTACCCACTGGGAGCAGACACCAAAAGCAATGGGAACTACGAACATGCAGCTGGCGAAACTGAGACCCCAAACACAGTAAGTTAAGCAAAATGAGAAGACAGAGAAATACACAGCAGACGAAGGAGCAAGGTAAAAACGCACCAGACCAAACAAATGAAGAGGAAATAGGCAGTCTACCTGAAAAAGAATTCAGAGTAATGATAGTAAAGATGATCCAAGATCATGGAAATAGAATGGAGAAAATACAAGAAACGTTTAACAGGGAGCTAGAAGAACTAAAGAGCAAACAAACAATGATGAACAACAAAATAAATGAAACTAAAAATTCTCCAGAATGAATCAATAGCAGAAAAACCGAGGCAGAAGAACAGATAAGTGACCTGGAAGATAAAATAGTGCAAATAACTACCACAGAGCAGAATAAAGAAAAAAGAATGAAAAGAATTGAGGACAATCTCAGAGACTACTGGGACAACATAAAACATACTAACATTCAAATTGCAGAGGTCCCAGAAGAAGAAGAGAAAAAAGAAGGGACTGAGAAAATATTTGAAGAGATTTTAGTTGAAAACTTCCCTAATATCGGTAAGGAAAGAGTCAATCAAGTCCAGGAAGCACAGAGACTCCCATACAGGATAAATCCAAGGAGAAACACACCAAGACATATTAATCAAACTATCAAAAATTAAATACAAAGAAAAAATATTAAAAGGAGCAAGGGGGGCTTCCCTGGTGGCGCAGTGGTTGGGAGTCCGCCTGCTGATGCAGGGGACGAGGGTTCATGCCCTGGTCCAGGAGGATCCAACATGCCGCGGAGTGGCTAGGCCCATGAGCCATGGCCGCTGAGCCTGCACGTCCGGAGCCTGTGTTCAACAACGGGAGGGGACACAACAGTGAGAGCCCTGCGTACCGAAAAAAAAAAGAAAAAAAAAAAAGCAGCAAGGGAAAAGCAACAATTAACATACAAGGGAATCCCCATAAGGTTAACAGCTGATCTTTCAGCAAAAACTCTGGAAGCCAAAAGGGAGTGGTAGGACATATTTAAAATGATGAAAGGGAAAAACCTACAACCAAGATTACTCTACCCAGCAAGGATCTCATTCAGATTTGCAAGGGAAATTAAAATCTTTACAGACAAGCAAAAGCTAAGAGAATTCAGCACCACCAAACCAACTCTGCAACAAATGCTAAAGGAACTTCTCTAGGCAGGAAACACAAGAGAAGGAAAAGACCTACAATAACAAACCCAAAACAATTAAGAAAACAGTAAAAGGAACATACATATCAATAATTACCTTAAATGTAAATGAATTAAATGCTCCAACCAAAAGACAAAGAGTGGCTAAATGGACAAAAAAACAAGACACAATATATGTGTGTACAGGAGACCCACTTCAGACGTAGGGACACATACAGACTGAAAATGAAGGGATGGTAAAAGATATTCCATGCAAATGGAAATCAAAAGAAAGCTGGAGTAGCAATTCTCATATCAGACAAAATATACTTAAAAGATTATTACAAGAGACAAAGAAGGACACTACATAACAATCAAGGGATCAATCCAAGAGGAAGATATAACAATGGTAAATATTTTTCACCCGACATAGGAGCACCTCAATACATAAGGCAAATGCTATAGCCATAAAAGGGAAAATCAACGGTAACACAATCATACTAGGGGACTTTAACACCCCGCTTTCAGCAATGGACAGATCATACAAAATGAAAATAAATAAGGAAACACAAGCTTTAAATGATACATTAAACAAGATGGACTTAATTGGTATTTATAGGACATTCCATGCAAAAACGTCAGATTACACTTTCTTCCCAAATGCTCTTGGAACATTCTCCAGGATAGATCATATCTTGGATCACAGTTCAAACCTTGGTAAAACTGAAATCATATCAAGTATCTTTTCTGACCACAATGCTATGAGACTTGATATCGATTACAGGAAAAAATCTGTAAAAAATACAAACACATGGAGGCTAAAAAATACACTACTTAATAACCAAGAGATCACTGAAGAAATCAAAGGGGAAATCAAAAAACACCTAGAAACAAATGGCAATGAAAACACTACGACCCAAAACCTATGGAATGCAGCAAAAGCAGTTCTAAGAGGGAAGTTTATAGCAATAAAATCCTACCTCAAGAAACAAGAAACATCTTAAAGAAACAACCTAACCTAACACCTAAAGCAATTAGACAATGAAGAACAAAAAAAACCCAGTGTTAGCAGAAGGAAAGAAATCATAAAGATTGGAAGTGAATGAAGAAGAAATGAAGGAAGCAATAGCAAAGAACAATAAACCTAAAATCTGGTTCTCTGAGAAAATAAACAAAATTGATAAACCATTATCCAGACTCATCAAGAAAAAAAGGGAGAAAACTCAAATCAATAGAATTAGAAATAAAAAAGGAGAAGTAACAACTGACACTGCAGAAATACAAAGGATCATGAGCGATTACTACAAGCAACTATATGCCAATAAAATGGACAACCTGGAAGAAATGGACAAATTCTTAGAAAAGCACAAGCTTCCGAGACTGACCAGGAAGAAATAGAAAATATAAACAGAACAATCACAAACATAGGCAGAACACTGTATGACATAAATCACAGCAAGATCCTTTTTGACCCACCTCCTAGAGAAATGGAAATAAAAACAAAAATAAACAAATGGGACCTGATGAAACTTAAAAGCTTTTGCACAGCAAAGGAAACCATAAACAAGACGAAAAGAGAACCCTCAGAATGGGAGAAAATATTTGCAAATGAAACAACTGACAAAGGATTAATCTCCAAAATATACAAGCAGCTCATGCAGCTCAATATCAAAAAACAAACAACCCAATCCAAAAATGGGCAGAAGACCTAAATAGACATTTCTTCAAAGAAGATCTACAGATTGCCAACAAACACATGAAAGGTTGCTCAACAACACTAATCATTAGAGAAATGCAAATCAAAACAACAATGAGGTATCACCTCACACCAGTCAGAATGGCCATCATCAAAAATCTACAAACAATAAATGCTGGCGAGGGTGTGGAGAAAAGGGAACCCTCTTGCATTGTTGGTGGTCATGTAAATTGATACAGCTACTATGGAGAACAGTATGGAGGTTCCTTAAAAAACTAAAAATAGAACTACCATACGACTCAGGAATCCCACTACTGGGCATATACCCTGAGAAAACAATAGTTCAGAAAGATTCATGTACCACAATGTTCATTGCAACTCTATTTACAATAGCCAGGACACGGAAGCAACCTAAGTGTCCATCGACAGATGAATGGATAAAGAAGATGTGGCACATACATACAATGGAATATTATTCAACCATAAAAAGAAATGAAATTGAGTTATTTGTAGTGAGGTGGATGGACCTAGAGACTGTCATACAGAATTAAGTAATTCAGAAAGAGAAAAACAAATGCCATAGGCTAACACATATATACAGAATCTAAAAAAAAAAAAAAAGAGGCTCTGAAGAACCCAGGGGCACAACAGGAATAAGGACGCAGACATAGAGAATGTACTTGAGGATACAGGGAGGGGGAAGTGTAAGCTGGGACAAAGTGAGAGAGTGGCATGGACATATATATACTACCAAATGTAAAATAGATAGCTAGCGGGAAGCAGCCACATAGCCCAGGTAGATCAGCTCGGTGGTTTGTGTCCATCTGAAGGCGTGGGACAGGGAGGGTGAGAGGGAGATGCAAGAGGGAGGAGATATGGGGATGTATGTGTATGTATAGCTGATTCACTTTGTTATAAAGCAGAAACTAACACACCATTGTAAGCAATTACACTCCAATAAAGATGTTTAAAAAAAAAAGAAGCTTTATAAGTCACAGATATTATTTTTTTTGTCACATACACTAAATATACCACAAATGTTCTCAGTTTTTTTTTTCCTGTAATTCCGTTTATATTTTATTATTGTATAAGAAACTACTTAGGTATGCTAAGTCAGCATTTTTCCCCATTTTAGTTTCTGGTTTAGTGTCTTTCTAAAAAGGTTCTTCCTCAAAGCAAGACTATCTAAATATTTACCTATATGGCCTTCTAAAACTTCTATTATTTCCTTTTTATAACAAACTTTTCAATTCATTTGGAATTTATTTTGGTGTAGAACGTGAGATCTAACTTTTTTCTCCTTATTACATAATCTATTTTCATTCCACTAAAATGAGATGCTTGAGGTGATCCAGTATTCGATGCCATTCATTTTTATCAGGAATAGCATTATCAAAATCAGGCAATAGAACAATGACCCCTTCCTTCAGTAAGTCTTATATGGTGGGTCTTAATTTCTGTAGGCCTTTTTAAAATCTATATTGAACTGTTTTAACTTTTTAACCTGGGAGGGCATTGGTCACAAGAGAGAATCTAAGGAGTTCTATTTTATCAGGCCAAATGTAAATGACAAAGAATTTTATTTTATGACTTTTTGGGTCAGAACATCCTTGCCTACTGTGGGATATTTTCAGATACTGGGTACCATGATCATGAGGAATTTAGACAAGGTAATATTTCTGATGGTTAGGATAAGGCATACCTGTTTGCCCCCTATTTTATGTTCAGTAACTCCCCTAAAAATATAGGGGGTACCTTGTTTAAATTTAGTAGAATCCCAAGGTCTAACTGTAATTCAAACCACAGTATCAATTTAGACCATGAATGTTTGCCAATTGGTACATCTCAGCTGATGTTAAAGTTAAGTTAGAACCTATATTGTAGGTTCTAAACACAATAGCCAGTGTTTTATCTTTTCTTGCATAAATTCTTTCAGTAAATTTTGAACTTCCAAATAGGTCAAATCACAGACCCCTGCTACAGTTCCTATTTCCTTCCACTACATGTAGAGATCATTTTCTTTTATCTTGTTTTGCTTTGGTTTTTGGTTACTGGATACACTATATGGGAGAGGGGAGTCCTCTCTATCCTAATAGTATTCATAAGTCTCCCATCTCCAGAGAGTTCCAAATCAGTAACATTGAGGCTAGGGTCCTCTCCCAGGATGAATGTTGGTTTTTTGGGTTTAGGGACCTTAAGATTAAGTTGGGTTTGAATTAACCACATGAAGTTGGTAAGTTCCGTACTCAGTTTAACCCACAGTCTTTGTCAGTTTGTATTACAGTTAATCAATAGAGCGATGGTATCCTCTGGTCCACACCGTGGGGTACACTGGGAATTTTTACCCTATAATCTTAAAGATCAAGATCTTTGTAACAATAGAGGCATAGGCAGCAGCAGCAGAGGCATTGTAAGGCTTTAATGCATCCTAGTGAGCTCTCTGAATTTAGGAATGTGGACTTGGGCATGCAACATGGTGACCGCTCTTCCTCACACAGCAACCAACCTGGGCCCATATATTGCACAGGAGGTCAACGTCTGGTTCAGACATGCAACCAGGGATCACAGTATAAGAGTTGCTCCCCTGAGCCTAGAGGCAGTCATGGCTTATGCTGCAAATGAGACACATGGATAGGTCCAGGCCAAAGTCCACAACCCAGGGCCACTTTACGGACGGCCTCAAACCCCATACTCCTGTCCCTAAATGCTTATTATTGAAACTTCTAACTTGATTAGTTTAATCTATGAGACATTTGGTAGGACTCAGCAAATGCATCAAAGCACAGCACAACTCAAAATCCAACAAAATGTAAGCTTCCTGGCACACAGCAACACAACTCAAAACACATGCTCACCAGTAGGCAGTCGAGGCAATTGGCAAGCCTTAAGCAAGAGAAGACCCCCAGGTCTCACAATGCCAATTGTTTTGTAGTTGCCCTGCAAAGGGTAGGATCAATCCCCCGCCTAAAATTCGTTCCGATAACAAGAGACTGATGATGTCACATGTGCAACAAGACAGCATGAAAAGATTTATTAGGCTCTTGGGGAGAGCAAGGCTGGCCCCAGTGCCAGTCCAAGATGACTTGAGAGAAGAAAGGGTCAATTTTTATTATGTTATATATTCCAGATTATTCTATTTAGGTCACTTATATTTGAAAAACAATTTAAAATTTCCTTTATACCAGGGGGCCCCAACCCCTGTACCAGGGATCGGTACTGGTCCACAGCCTGTGAAGAACCGGGCCACACAACAGGAGGTGAGCAGCGAGCGAGGGAAGCTTCATGTGCCGCTCCCCATCACTCGCATTACTTCATGAACCATCTCCCCCATTGCTCCCATTACCGCCTGAATCATCCCTGCACCTCCCCACTGCGCCCCTCAGTCCATGGTAAAATTGTCTTCCGTGGAACCAATCCCTGGTGCCAAAAATGTTGGGGACCACTGCTTTATAGGACTTTCCTGTTTTCTAAGTTTCTTTTTGTGCTTGTGGGTGAAAGTACCTCAGATTCAGAATATTGAGTTAATCATAAACTAATTTCATGGTGTATTACAGTTATTGGTCCATTCCTTTAATTTATTGATTTATTTAATCCACTGCATTCATTCACTTCCTTCCCATTTTCTCTCTCTCTCATAGGAAAATAATATGTTTGATGTATATCCTTTATATGTATGAATTATTGTGAGTCTTCTATTGTTATGTGCATGTATTTTGATTTATAATAGCATCATTCTGTAGATACCATTCTGAGTATTACTTTTAAACTCAGCCCTATATTTTTAAAGATATGACCATATTTCTGGACATCTATCCATTGCTTCTGAGTGCTGCATAATAGTCTGTAATGTGCATCTACATTATGCTACTTATCCATTCCCCCAGTGATGGACAACTACCTGGTCTCCAGCTTCTCATTACCACAAATAAGACTGTAATAAAGATTCTACTACATGTCCCCTCATGGGCCTGTGTGCGAATGTCCCTGTGATGTGTAACCAGGAAACAGGCTGCTGGAACCCACGGTAAACATCTACTCATTTGACTAAGTATACCCAGATGTTTTCCTAGAATGGCTGTACCAGTCAACGATCACAATTTTTAGTTGAAAAAAATTGTTTGATTTTATAAATCAAAATTAATAAAAAATTAATAAACTGATAAATTAAAATTTATAAAAATTAATAAATAATTTTAATAAACTGATTAATTAATAAACTGATAAAATTAATAAACTGATAAATTCTTCAAAGTTATAGAAGTAAAATACTAATGAGAAGGGCGCATCTTCCTTATTCAATCATTCGTTCATCACGTATTTAATGAGCACTTATCAGTAAGTGTCATGTGTAAGATGGTATGCGCTGAGGTTACAGAGATGTCCAGACAGTTTCTACTCTAAAGGTACTTAGAGTCAAGTGGAGGGTACAGACGTGAAACCTATTGTGACAGCTATTAGCTCATACATTTGTAGAAAATATGTAAGTTGGGACATCAAAAAAGATGTTATCATTTCTGTAAGTCATCAAGGAGAAGGCCAAACTTGAGCTAGGCAGCGAAAGACATGGAGATAATTTCCATGCACAAAGATGGGCACAAGATAGAGAATGAAATTGCCTGCTGCACTCAGGACTGCAAGAAATTAGATGCAGCTGGAGCACAGGGTAGACATGAGAGATGAGATTGGAACATTAGGAAACAACAGATAATGGAAGGATAGCCTTGTAGGTGCTAAAGAATTTGAATGTGAGCTGACTTATGCTATAGGAAAAGCTCTCTGATATCACCAGGTACCCAAGGATATGAGTCCTGTAAATAGTTATATACATAAGACTAGGGCTCAGGAAAAAGATCTGGGATTAAAAAAAGAAATTTAGGGCTTCCCTGGTGGCGCAGTCATTGAGAATCTGCCTGTTAATACAGGGGACACGGGTTCGAGCCCTGGTCTGGGAAGATCCCACATGCCGCGGAGCAACTAGGCCCGTGAGCTACAACTACTGAGCCTGCGCATCTGGAGCCTGTGCTCCACAAGAAGAGAGGCCACAATAGTGAGAGGCCCGCACACCACGATGAAGAGTGGCTCCCGCTTGCCACAACTAGAGAAAGCCCTCGCACAGAAATGAAGACCCAACACAGCCATAAATAAATAAATAAATAAAAAGCCAAGCATCTGAAGCCCTTAAAAAAAAAAAAAAGAAATTTAGAAGTTGTATGTATATACACAGCAGTTGTAGTCAAGGGTTTGAATGAAACTGTACATTATATAAAATGTAATATTTATAAATAGTATATACCGAAGATAAAACGTAGTAGAAATAATTCTGTAGAGGCAAGAAGACGCCAAAAAGAAGGTAAAATTTTCATATTTTAACTTTAATTTGTACCTTAAACTGCTCAATCTATCCTCATCAACTCAATTTGCACTATACTCTGGTATTTGTTCACATGCAGCTTTGAAAGTGTCTTTAAGTCTTATTCAAAAGTTTTACTACACTAATTAGACAGTCATCTCTTGAAGAACTTTACAATAACCATAAATTAAACCTTAAAAGTGTAAATGCATATATAAAGTGGCTCTGATAACCGTATTTCTTTGTTTTACATCCATAAATATCTGGTTGGGAGTAATGAAATAGTATGCTATTAAACAGTGATACTAATAAGGCACTGAGGGGCTTCCCTGGTGGTGCAGTGGTTAAGAATCTGCCTGCCAATGCAGGGGACATGGGCTCGAGCCCTGGTCTAAGAAGATCCCACAGGCCGTGGAGCAACTAAGCCTGTGCATCACAACTACTAAGCCTGCACTCTAGAGCCCACGTGCCACAACTACTGAAGCCCACTCACCTAGAGCCCATGCTCTACAACAAGAGGAGCCACCGCAATGAGAAGCCCACGCACTGCAACGAAGACCCCAAACAGCCAAAAATAGAATAAAATAAATTTATATAAAAAAATAAGGCACTGAGATTCTTAAGAATTTCACCTGATTAAGTCAGATCCATCCAGGATAATCTTCCTTTTGATTAACTCAAAGTCAACTGATTTAGGACCTTAACCAAATCTGAAAAATCTTTTCATCTTTGCCATATTCTATTGGCTAGAAGCAAATCTCAAGTTCTGTGTACACTCAACGAGAGGAAATTATGCAAGAATATAACTCATTGGAGGTCACTTTAGGGTATACCCACCATGCATGTCCTTGTTCAATGAATATTTATTGAGTGCCCATTCTGTTCCGGGTGATCAAGACAGAACGAAGTCCTTGAGCTTACATAGATTATGTTTAGTTATGGGAGACAAATAAAGGATAAATAAATAAATATATATACATATTTATGTAATACTTATATATTTACATTATATGTGTTTATGTAATATTTATATGTTTATATAATATCTATATTAAGATGTAATAAGTGCTGTGAAGGAAGTATAGTAAGACAAGAAAGGATGGGAGTATATATAGAGAAAGTTTGGCCTCATATTCCAATGAAAGATGCTCTGATTGAGTTCAGACCTCGAGGAAGACTCACTTTTTCCAATCATAATTACACTTAAAGCATGAAGAAATTGTATATCTGCTCCTTTCATACTACCCCTAGTTGGTAGTTATGACTCCAGACCAAGAAAAAACCCATTGAAAGCATGTCTTCCACTCTAAAGACAAAGGACTGAGAAATAAAAATTTGTCCCAGTTTCTAGAACTCTGCTTGACTATGCTGATCATCCAAGTCTATTTTGGGGTAGGGATTATCCAAAAATAGGAATTACCCACTTCTCTTTGGGAGTAGAGGCAGAAAAGGGACTTAATTACAAACGTGCTGACATTTGGGAAAAGGATTTCTATCCCCAGAAAATAAGGTCTAATCAGAGTATCTTGATACATCTCTTCCTTTGAGAGTATCATGAGAACAAAGAGGAAGTTTGAGATCTCCCTGGAGTAAAAAACTAGAGTAACAACAGAAAAAAATTCAACAGAAAAAAAAATTAAATTACTATAATAGTAGTCATTTATCTTTCAATATTCAGCAGTATTGGTATGGAACTGTAAGACTTAGAAGTTGTAAATAATGTCAGTCTTTATTAGAAGAGTTAATACCAATCAAAATAAGTTAAGGTCCACTACCCTTAGAAGTTACTTAAATATGTGCATGTTTTAAAATGCTGCCTCGATCCAACTGACTGATAAATATTTCATGGACCTTAGAGAGTAATTGATAAAGTTATGGAACTTTAAATTTGTAATCTCACTTTGGTTCAATCCACTTTATTGAAATGAAAGAATATTAAGTAAAAGCACATTGCTGAGGAATAAAACACTTTAGCACAGATTTTTAAAATATTTTCACTTTTATCTGCAATGAATTAAGCATTAAAAATATTTCATAAAGTTTATGAGCAGAATTACACAACTTGGTAATGAAATGCAAATGTCTCTGTTCATTAAGGCTCAACTATTTCATCAATCTTGCATACATAGTTCAGAGGGAACTGATAATTATATTTCAATGTGAAAAAATGTTTATTAATTATCAGTATGAGGCAGCTAGGTGTATCCAATTATACCCATATAATGCAGTTTCACAAAGTGATTTGATTTTTATTTATTACTTCACAGCCTTGATTTTACTGGATTTGATGGAGTTTGGCATATTCACAAAGTGAATTACAAGTTATAAAAACACTTAAATAAACATCCAGAGTCCTTAAAATTAGGAGTCTGATTTTATTGGTATTGTGTGTATGTGTGCAACACAACCCACTTTAAGATTATATAGAGAAGAATCACTGAATTTTTAAGGTTGTGGGTGTGCATACCATATTTGTTCATTTACTAAATACTTCTGTAAATTTAAACTCTAAATTTTAACCATTTAGAGTTTTGATCTTAATATTAGAAGTTTTGTTTTATAAATTAGTTATGCCAGATTCCTTTTTCAACTTCATTATACCAATTCCATAAAATAAAGTATGTACTAAAAGGAAAAATTGTGGTATCAAGATGGATCTTCAAATACGTGGGATTTCCCCTATAATACAATAATGATATTGCTTATGGGAATTTGTAACTTGATGTGCTAGTCAACCACATTCATAGTCATAGTTGTCAGACACCAGCCAATTATTCAAGGAGATGCTTTGGGGAATATCCTGGGATTGCATCTTATTCTTTAACAACCATACCTAACCAGTTTTTACTAACTTGCTCCTAAAGTTACAGAGATTTTCCTCTTTCCTTCAACCCCCAAATCAACTCTCCTACATACATGCAAACAAAACTGGGCAGATGGCTTCACCACCATGGATAGATCTGCCCTTCTTCAGAGTAACTTCTTATCTGAATTTATCTTGCCTTTCTTTCTGATTTTTACCCTTTTGTTTTTTAGAGGTATACATTCTTCTGATCTAGCTTACTTAGTCCCATATATTCTCCATCTTTTATTCACATCATCAGTCTTTTACACTCATTTAATTGTCCTTTTTCTCAAACATACATAACACTCCCCATTAAAAAAATCAGAAATAAAACCCTCACTTTATTCTACTATTCCTTTCACTACATGTTACTTTTGTGTTTTCCTTTACAACCACTGTCCTTGAGTTTTTAAATAAACTGCTCCATTTCCTTACCTCCTCTTTTCTGCTTAAAAACCTGAAATTTAATTTTCAATCTAATGCTCCACTGAAGCTACCATTTGGAGGTCATCTCTTACCTCCTAGGTAAATTTAAACCCATTTCTCCGTCCTCATCTTAACCTTGCTTCTTTCTCTGATCCGACCAATCGGTCCCTTCTCTTCTACCCTCTCTTGGTTTCCATGATATTTTATTCTTCTGGTTCTTCTCCTACTTCTCTGATCATGATTTCTTTGTCTTCTCACTGGTTTTACTTCCTCTTTCAATCCCCTTTAAACAGTTATTAAAGTATAACAAAAATAAACAAAAGACAAAAAGCATAATTGTGCAGCTTCATATATTTTCACAAATTATACACTCCAGTGAAACTAGCATCTAGATCAAGAAACAAGGTATTGACACCATCTCAGAGGCCAGTCACTACTCCATCCCCAGCTATCCTAACAGTCAGTCCTTAACTTCCATTCTTCTCCTTCAACAAGTTAACTTTTGCAAATTCATTCACCATGTCCATATTGATAAATCCCACATTGCTATTTCAAGGACTGATGTATTGTTTGAAATATTTTGCTCCTTCCTCTCCTAACCCCTCTTATTCAAGCAGATATGAAAATGTGATAGTATTTTTTCAACATCTCAAATTGTTTCTTTCTTTTCATTTCCATGTCACCACTATGGTTTAGACCAAAAGTCAGTAAACTACAGCCTGCAGGCCAAATACAGCCCTCTGCCGTTTGGTTTTTTTCTAAATAAAGTTTTGTTGGAATGCAGCCATGCTCATTCATTTGCATATTGTGTCGAAGAGCGTCCACAGAGACCATATGGTCTAAAAAGTCTCAAATGTTTACTATTTTATCCTTTACAGAAAAAAATGACCAATCCCTGGTTTAGGTCTTCACTATTTTACACTAAATTGCTGCAGTAACTTCCTACGTGGTCACAGTAATTCTAGTTCCTCTCTCCTGCACCTTTGGGTAATGGCCTTGCTATGCCTCCTCAAACACATTTCATTTTCCTCATGAATTCCTTTGCTCAGTATAAAATCAAACTCCTTTCCCTGGAAGTCAAAGTCTCTGTTACAACAAAAAGTAAGAAGTACAGACGTTAAAGAAGGGAGCAGTGGTGTACAACCTTTAAGCCGCACACCGCAACTTCCTTCCTCAATGCCTATACTTCGAATCCCCTATACCTTAATCCCCTTCACACATGCCTCACTCGTAGCTATAGTTTGCTGTAACTGAGATGCTCCCCTCCTCATTCCCTATAAGCATTTCCCTCTTCCTTCTCATAAATGCCTTCATGGATTATACATCTTTCACAGCTGCCTCAAGTTCTACCTCCACCTCCTCCAACTCCAAAGCCGTAATCTTCCCCTTTTCTGTATCCCATTACCCTTGTAAGTTTTAACACAGAAGCTGCCTCTTGATTCTCTATTATCTTAAACTATTTAATCATTGACTTGAAGCTCCCCCATAGCAGAGCACATTACTTCTGCTTTCTAGAACACACTGGGCACACAGCAAAAACTTAACAAATACAGGTAGCTTTGATTTCTAGGCTTCATAAGTAAATTACTATCAGCAACCAGAATCCTTGTTCATAAAACAATGATAGAGTCTCTGTTACCATGGCAGACTCACGAAACTACATTTTTGATTATGCCCCCAAAGCCTTAGCACGGACTAGAATCTAGAAATTCGGGGGACTGAGCACAACTGATGAAGAAGAATATTCTACAGAAGTTTGTAGCTCAAAAAGCCTTCACTTTCATACCTTAAATCACCTCTAATTTGTCATTCTAGGTAGAGTAACTTAGAAATGGCATATTTCACATTCAGTAAGTTTTCATCTTTGCCAGAATGTTCATTTTCTTAATACTTATTCAATATGTCTCAAAAATCATATTGAGTTTTTTTAATCATTTTTTTTCTGGTCTCCAAATCTAAAAACAAAGACTTTATTGCAAACAACCACAAAAGTAATTTAGAACTTGAATTCAAATGAAATATAAAACCTTAAGGCAATACATATACACACACTTGGAAATATTCATCAAAAAAAGAAAAAAGAACAGGTAAGAGTTAAGAGTCTGGAAACTTAAAAATATCCAAGGATGAAAACTGCCATAAGCATTGTCTTGTTTGAAAAGGCCACTGTGAATAACTTTACAAGTTTCTCCATCTCAATTGCAAGAAAAGATCTTACTTGCAATGAGTCTAAATGCTTAGTCTGAAGTTCTCAGGACTCCAAATTGCATGGTTACCCTTCAGAGAGAAAGCAAACTCCCCATGCCAGTCTAAGAATAATGTAGTCAAGGCAGAAGGAATAGCAGACCACAAGGATGCATCAGTCTAGGCTATTTGCCTACAATTGTGCTATCCAAGAAAATATTCTGAAAGATTCATTGTGACCTAAAGATATTGGCTGCAGTCCAGTAACAGTACCAACTATAAGTCCAAATAATAGTAATAATCATAATAATAGCAATAATAGTAGTAGCAGTAACTGGTGATCCAAGAGAGTGGGCACAGAGCATTCAGCATCTATATGAGAGATCTTTCTACTCTTTGCTTCTCGCAGCAAAATTAACACATATAAACAAAAAACGTCATTAAAAAATCCTAAATTACAAATAACAAATACCATATATTAACGCATATATGTGGAATCTGAACCAGTTTTCAAGGCAGAAATAGAGACACAGATGTAGAGAACAAATGTATGGACACCAAGGGGGGAAAGCGGGGGGTGGGGGAGGGGTGGAAAAACAAACAAAAAAAATAACATTTACTTTCTAAGCCTGTTTCTTCTTTCCTGCCATTTCATGTTTTCTTTTGGAGTTTTATGGAATAGGAAACTATAAACCATAAAGAAAAACTCACAAGTGTTTAGGGTATAGTGATTAGGATGAAGCAAAAGTTTATGGCAATTTAAATGGCCTCTAGGACGGACTAGTTTACTGTGATTTCTTTTTGTTGATGGCAAAGTATTGCAATTTGTTTTCTGCTCCATGATTACTTCAGAGCCTAATCTCTCTCTTGCACTCTCAAGGCTCAGGAGTGACCCGTTTTCAAGGGCTTTGGGGCCTCTGTTCACTGACTGTGTAGAGGAAACATGACACCAAGATGATGCCCCAGAGCAAATGTAAATTTTACCTGGGTTCTGCTCTAAAAGACTTCTTGTCACTTAGCAGCACTATGAATTTTAATATGATTCTTATTGAAACTCAGTGGCTTACTTTTAATCTTCAATCTTTTGAGGGTATTGATCATATTCATCAGGTCATAGAGGTGCCCTTGCTGCAGGCATCAAGGCTTTTATAGAGTAGCATATTCAGTTTCTGCTTAAATTCGTTATTTCATTCTTCTCTCTCTGAAAATTACTTCCTGATTTCAATTTTCAGCTTTTTTTGGTTTCATCTTGATTGTTACTAGCCTGAAATTAACTTCAAAAATATTGTCACCTATAATAACTGATCAACGTAAACATTTATATAACCAGTATGTAACCAAATATTCCATTCAGAAGCATTCATTCAAATCACATACATTAAGTAGTTACTGCATACACAGACAATGAGCTCAGAATTGGGAACATCATGATAATTAAAACCAAATAAAACATTTTTCTTTATGCAGTTCAAGGCTTAGTGGAGAGATATAAACCCTAATCAAATAATCATAAAACAAATGTGAAATTTCTACTACATCAAGTATTATGTAAAAGAGGCATATCATTCTGTGAGAAACCATCATAATATTTTTTGAAAGATTAGATCATTCTTCCCTGAGGAATTGATGTTAGAACTTAAATCTGAAGGATGATTAAGAGTTAAACTAGGCAGAGTGGAGAAATGAGCATACTAGGTATAACAAATGGTATAACAAAGACCCTGTGGTAGACGGGTGCCTGGTGAGTACAGGGATTGAAAAAGTAAGTGAAGCTGAAGCAAAGAGAACAAGAGGGATGTTAGTGGAAGAAGCTAAGTCTTGTTGATTCTACCCTCAAACTATTGTGTTCATCTCCCTCTGTTCTCACTCCTACCACCCTACTTGAAAGTAGAATCAAATACAGGTCTCTCCTACAATAATGGATCTGTCTACTATCTGCTTTTAATTCCCTTTTGCTCCATACAATTGATTCTCTGCACTGTAGTCAGTGATCTTTTCCAAATGCAAATTACATATGTCACTTCTCTACTTAATACCAATCAATGACATTCCACTTTTCATAGGATGATAGAACTACCAGGACTATTCAAATGGTCTGTCCCTACCCACTTCTCCAATCTCATCTCTCGCTATTTTACCCTATGCCTTCAATGCTTCTGACACTCTGACCTTCTCTCTGTTCCAACAGAGAATATTTATGCAAGCTGTTACCTCTGCAAGGAAGCTCCTTTACCTCTTTACCTGGTAACCAAATATGGCTTCCCTAAAGAAAGCCTTGGTAATGAAAACCCTACCCCCAACTTGATTAAACCATTTATATATTTTTATGGTATCCTATAAATCTCCTTCCTGATTTATATGATACATTGCATTTTGGACTCCAATTTTTCACTCTTCCCTATGTCCAAACACTTTGCCATGTAATTTTATAGCTCCTGCTACAGAAGAATGTGTACATCTCTACTTCCTTTGGGCTTAACCATGTAATTTGCTTTAGCCATTGAGATATTAACAGCCAGCCAGTAAGCTAGGACATGAAAACGTCGTTTGTGGTTAGATTGCCCCCACTGTTAAAAGAACATATCATGGTTAGCCCACTGGTCCAAGAAGGATGAGACATGTGGAGCAAACACAACCTGCAGCTTAATCCTCTTCAACTGAGCCCAGCAGAGCCACCAACCCATGCCAAAGCCATGTGAAAATTAATGGTTTTTGCTGTATATGTGTCAGAGATTTTTGTAATTATCTGTTAGCAATAACTGACTGATACAACTTATAACAGGTGTGAACTGTTTTAAAATGGGAAATATAAGGCATGTCACATTATTTGTCTAAATCAATAAAGTGCAATCAATACTATAGGTAACTACTGAGTAATTTTTACAGATGATGATTTTAGCTACCTGGAAGATGTTAGTGATAACCAGAAAAACAGTTTACTGTCACTACCTGGATGATCATGAACTAGTCACTTAACCCCCCAGGTACTCTGTTTTCCCATCTTTAAAATGAGGGGAATGGACTCAGCAGTGGTAGTAAATAGGTCTGTCTTGAGAACTGACTTCAGTTAATTGTTGGGACTTTCTGTAATGCTATGCTGACAATAGCCCTAAGGCCAAATTTAAGTTCAGTCGACTGAGTGCCATGAGCAATTAGCAATGTCTTCCCTGGACAAGAGAGGGGGGTGCTGCAGCACTAGAGCCACCTATATGACACCCTTGGATGAGAGAATCTCCTACCTTCATTCCATATTTGACACCCCATCACTCAAGGAGTCAATAAATTGATAGAGACAATAGAAGTGAGATCTAACTATAGTTTTGGACAGGTAAGAATTACCTCTTTTCTTTCTTTTTTTTTTTATGTTTCTCAGCAAAGTGCTAATTACACAGAATTGTTTAATAAAGAATTGTGATTGTTTTATTATTTGTGGTAGCTCCATAGCTTGGGAGTTTACTCAATGGGCTTATAAACCAGAAGCCTCTTAGATGCAAGTGACAAACACTCACCTTAAACTAACTTACAGAGGGAAAAAAAAGGTGAAACTTACTGACTTACATGATTGAGAAGTCCAGGAGTTGTTGGCTTCTTGTATGGCTAGATTTGGGGCTTAAAATCATGTCACAGGACTTAGGCCTTTTCTATCCATCACTCAGTTCAGCTCCCCTTAGTGACCCTACATGGTAATCCTGGCAGTTCTAAACTCCCTTAATAGTTTCAGGAATAAAAATGAAGACTGAGTTTTATTGGACCTAATTTACTGATCTTAAGTCATATACTTACTCCTAAACTAACCAGTTTTTCCAGGGGAAGTGTGGTATTGCATTGACCATGCCAAGGACCCAGTTGTGCCTTTTTGGAGGGATTGTAGTTGATTTTGATTTTCTTCTCCATATTTTTCCTATATATTCTGAATTTTCTACAATGACTATGTGATACCTTTATAATCAGAAAATTATTCATAAAAAGAGAACAAATAAGGAGGAGCAGAAGTTCTGATTGGCTCTTCTTTTGGACAATATATGACATTACCACCTTTGAACCTGTCTGTTACACTCAGTTCTGGTGAAATGAGATCTTAGATCTACCTCAGTTTTCTAAGCATTATACTAAAAATTAAGACTTCATTTGATCTAGGCTGTTCTTCATTCTGCTAAAAATAATTTTTGCATGAAAGCTACTAGACAGCCTGACATGAGAAAACTTGATTTAAAATGTTCTTGATGTGCTAACAAAAGATCCTGGACACAGTGGTGTATATCTTTGTTCTACAGAGATGACTTGGTTATTTCTTGTGTTTTACATGCCACACTTATTTGCAGGGTTAAATGATGCTTCTAAGTATAGACCTTCCACATAAACTTTGAGACAAACAAAAGGATAAAGTTAATTATAAATTTGGGAAAATCTGGTGTACCAAAATCAAATCTATGATGTAATGAGTCCACCATAACGATACTAACTTTGAAAATGTATTTTTGATCCAAAGCCACATACTGTATGAGATTTCCCCCAAGACCAAAGTGCACTGTTCAGCTCTCAAAAGGAGTTAAGAAGATTTCTCACTGTACAAGAACCGTAAAATAAGACTCCTGTAAATGTGCAATAAATTTGCAACTAACAGTATAATTAACAACGTTAACTATTTTTATTTTTAGGCCACAATGAACTAAACAAGCAGATCTACATCTCGCTTATCCTGAATACTAGGACACCTCTTCCTTGACTACTTTCCTTCAGTCAAATTCTAATGTTGCACCCATGACCCCCACCCCACCCTGCCTTCAGCCAGTTCGATTTCTTCAGGTCCTGCTTCTGGAAGGGATCAGAATAAATCAACGATGCTAAGGTTAAAATAAATAATTCAAAAATGTGGTTCATTTTGCCTCTTAATATATTTTTTATGTTTTGTAACAGTTTTTTTCTTTTCCTTTGGGGAAGACAGTGCTTTTATTTGTCTAAGTCAATATCTTAACCAAAATAAATGGATGAAAATTTCATCACCTTAGCACATTAGTATGCAAAATCATATATATGTAAAATGTGGATTTCAGGGTACTCAAATCACATGAAAAGCCAACACCTTAAGACATACACATATTATTAAAAACTGCTTCCTCTGTGCATATTTGACTCAAACATCTACATAGATATATATATCTAGATTTTATTCTAGAGAGACACAATGAAAATAGAATCAAAGAAATTATTTTGTTTCAGGAATAGCAAAAAGTCAAACTTGAACATTAAAACTCACCTCCAGTAACATTTCTCTTTTTAACAACAGAAAAATTTTCCATGGAACACAGAAGTGGACATAAATCGGAATCTTTTTTTTTTTTTTTTTTTTCGGTACGCGGGCCTCTCACTGTTGTGGCCTCTCCCGTTGTGGAGCACAGGCTCTGGACGCGCAGGCTCAGCGGCCATGGCTCACGGGCCCAGCTGCTCCGCAGCATGTGGGATCTTCCCGGACCGGGGCACGAACCCACGTCCCCTGCTCAACCACTGAGCCACCAGGGAAGCCCATAAATCAGAATCTAGAAAGGAGAAGTTAATTTCTCTAATCATTTGTCCAATGTTCTCTCTTCTCTGTTATCTGCAACTGAAAAGTGTTAACTTTTTAGTTACACTTTGGAGTCACTGTAGTCTGTCACACCAAAATAATGATACTGTGGATTTTGCATTATTGTGCAAAACCTAGGACTGCTGCATTTCTGTAGCTTAGGTACTCAGTTAAAATACTTAATTTAAAATGACATAATTTAGAAATAACAAGCTTCTTTTAAAGCAAGATTGCTTTAGTAAATTATAGCAAGCACCTAACAGTACAGTGTGCAACCATTAAAAAGGGCATTTAAAATGGTATGTAGAAATAATAAAAATGTTTATGATATGATTTTATGGATAAAAAAGCTGAATTAGTGGGTATATTTAAATCTGGAAGGTTGCTTTATGGAAGAGGGGCTGGAAGAAGTTACTGCTGCAGGTGGCCCAGCTTTAGGAAGACCAGTTCTGGAGGATGGGAACTCTAAGATGAAAAGTGCTGGCCAATTCAGTTCCTGATGTCATCTTGTGCTACTGACCATGGATATGTTCAGGAGACCCTGAGGTCCAGCAGAGTTAGCCATGGGGCTGACAGGGTCTTGGTGCTCCAGCTGGGTGTCAGGCATGAGCCTCTGAGGTGGGAGAGCCACCAGTTCAGGACACTGGACCATCAGAGACCAGCCAGCCCCACGAAATATCAATACGTGAGAGCTCTCCCAGAGATCTCTGTCTCAACGTTAAGACCCAGCTCCACTCAATGACCAGCAAACTCCAGTGCTGGACACCCCACACCAAACAACTAGCAAGACAGGAACACAACCCCAACCATTAGCAGAGAGGCTGCCTAAAATCATAATAAGTTCACAGGCACCCCAAAACACACCACCAGATGCAGTCCTGCCCACCAGAAAGACAAGATCCCGCCTCATCCACCAGAACACAGGCACCAGTCCCCCCCATCAGGAAGCCTACACAACACAATGAATCAACATTACACACTGAGGGCAGACACCAAAAGCAACGGGAACTACAAACCTGCAGCCTGCGAAAAGGAGACCCAAAACACAGTAAGTTAAGCAAAATGAGAAGACAGAGAAATTAACAGCAGATGAAGGAGCAAGGTAAAAACCCACCAGACCAAACAAATGAAGAGGAAATAGGCAGTCTACCTGAAAAAGAATTCAGAGTAATGATAGTAAAGATGATCCAAAATCTTGGAAATAGAATGGAGAATATACAAGAAACGTTTAACAAGGACCTAGAAGAACTAAATAGAAAACAAACAATGATGAACACAAAAAGTAAAATTAAAAATTCTCTAGAAGAAATCAATAGCAGAATGACTGAGGGAGAAGAATGGATAATGACCTGGAAGATAAAATAGTGGAAATAACTACCACATTTCCACTAGTTGAAAATTCCCTAATATGGAAAAGGAAATAGTCAATCAAGTCCAGGAAGTGCAGAGAGTCCCATACAGGATAAATCCAAGGAGAAACATGCCAAGACATATTAATCAAACTATCAAAAATTAAATACAAAGAAAAAATATTAAAAGCAGCAAGGGAAAAGCAACAAATAATATACAAGGAAATGCCCATAAGGTTAACAGCTGATCTTTCAGCAGAAACTCTGCAAGCCAGAAGGGAGAGGCAGGACATATTTATAGTGATGAAAGAGAAAAACCTACAACCAAGATTATTCTACCCAGCAAGGATCTCATTCAGATTCAACAGAGAAATTAAAACCTTTACAGACAAGCGAAAACTAAAAGAATTCAGCACCACCAAACCAGCTTTACAACAAATGCTAAAAGAACTTCTCTAGGCAGGAAACACAAGAGAAAAAAAGACCTACAAAAACAGGGGCTTCCCTGGTGGCACAGTGGTTGACAATCTGCCTGCCAATGCAGGGGACACGGGTTCAAGCCCTGGTTTGGGAAGATCCCACATGCTGCAGAGCAACTAGGCCCATAAGACACAATTCCTGAGCCTGCGCGTCTGGAACCTGTGCTCCGCAATAAGAGAGGCTGCAATATTGAGAGCCCCACGCACAGCGATGAAGAGTGGCCCCCACTTGCTGCAACTAGAGAAAGCCCTCACAAAGAAACGAAGACCCAACACAGCCAAAAATAAATAAATAAATAAATAAATAAAATTAAGACCTACAAAAACAAACCCCAAACAATTAAGAAAATGGCAATAGGAAGATATATACAGATAATTACCTTAAGCGTAAATGAATTAAATGCTCCAACCAAAAGACACAGACAGGCAGACTGAATACAAAAACCAAGACCCATAAATATGTTGTCTACAAGAGACCCACTTCAGACCTAGGGACACATACAGACTGAAAGTGAGGGGATGGAAAAACATATTCCACACAAATGGAAAACAAAAGAAAGCTGGAGTAGCAATTCTCATATCAGACAAAATAGATTTTTAAATAAAGACTATTACAAGAGACAAAGAAGGACACTACATAATGATCAAGGGATCAATCCAAGAAGAACATATAACAATAGTAAATATTTATGCACCCAACATAGGAGCACCTCCATACATAAGGCAAATGCTAACAGCCATGAAACGGGAAATCGAAAGTAACACAATAATAGTAGGGGACATTAACACCCCACTTTTACCAATGGACAGATCAACCAGAGTGAAAATAAATAACAAAACACAAGCTTTAAATGATACACTAAACAACATGGACTTAATTGATATTTATAGGATATTCCATCCAAAAACAACAGAATACACTTTTTTCTCAAGTGCTCATGGAACATTCTCCAGGATAGATCATATCTTGAGTCACAAATCACCTTGAGTCACCTTGGTAAATTTAAGAAAATTGAACTTGTATCATGTACCTTTCCCGACCACAGCGTTATGAGACTAGATATCAGTTACAGGAAAAAAACTGTAAAAAAATGCAAACATATGGAGGCTAAACAATACACTACTAAACAACCAAGAGAGCACTGAAAAAATCAAACAGGAAATCAAAAAATACCTAGAAACACATGACAATGAAAACACCATGACCCAACACCTATGGGATTCAGCAAAAGCAGTTCTAAGAGGGGAATTTATAGCAATACAATCCTACCTCAAGAAACACCTCAAAGAAACAACCTAACCTTACACCTAAAGCAATTAAAGAAGGAAGAGCAAAAAACGCTGAAGTTTGCAGAAGGAAAGAAATCAGAAAGATCAGATCAGAAATGAATGAAACAGAAATGAAGGAAATGATAGCAAAGATCAATAAAACTAAAAGCTGGTTCTTTGATAAGGTAAACAAAATTGATAAACCATTAGGCAGACTCATCACGAAAAAAAGGGAGAAGACTCAAATCAATAGAATTAGAAAAGAAAAAGAAGTAACAATTGACACTGCAGAAATACAAAGGATCATGAGAGATTACTACAAGCAACTACATGCCAATAAAATGGACAATCTGGAAGAAATGGACACATTCTTAGAAAAACACAACCTTCTGAGACTGAACCAGCAAGAAATAGAAAATATAAACAAACCAATCACAAGCACTGAAATTCAAACTGTGATTAAAAATCTTCCAACAAACAAAAGCCCAGGACCTGATGGCTTCACAGGCGAAGTCTATCAAACATTCAGAGAAGAGCTAACACTTGTCCTTCCCAAACTCTTCGAAAATATAGCAGAGGGAGGAACACTCCCAAAACTCATTCTACGAGGCCACCATCACCCTGATACCAAAACCAGACAAAGATGTCACAAAGAAAGAAAACTACAGGCCAATATCACTGATGAACATAGATGCAAAAATCCTCAACAAAATACTAGCAAACAGAATCCAACAGCACATTCACCAGATCATATACCATGATCCAGTGGGGTTTCTCCCAGGGATGCAAGGATTCTTCAATATAAGCAAATTAATCAATGTGATACACCATATTAACAAACTGAAGGAGAAAAACCATATGATCATCTCAAGAGATGCAGGAAAAGCTTTTGACAAAATTCAACCCCCATTTATGATAAAAACTCTCCAGAAAGTAGCCATAGAGGGAACTTACCTCAACAAAATAAAGGCCATATATGACAAACTCACAGCCAACATCATTCTCAATGGTGAAGAACTGAAACCATTTCCTCTAAAATAAGGAACAAACCAAGGTGGTCCACTCTCACCACTATTACTCAACATAGTTTTGGAAGTTTTAGCCACAGCAATCAGAGAAGAAGAAGAAATAAAATGAATCCAAATTGGAAAAGCAGAAGTAAAGCTTTCACTGTTTGCAGATGACATGATAATACTATACCTAGAGAATCCTAAATATGCTACCTTAAAACTAATAGAGCTAATCAATGAATTTGGTATAGTAGCAGGATACAAAAGGAATGCACAGAAATCTCTTGCATTCTTATACCCTAATGATGAAAAATCTGAAAGAGAAATTAAGGAAATGCTTCCGTTTACCACTGTAACAAGAATAAAATACCTAGGAATAAACCTACCTAAAGTGGGAAAGACTTGCATACAGAAAACTATAAGACACTGATGAAAGAAATTAAAGATGATACAAACAGATGGAGAGATACACCATGTTCTTCAATAAGAAGAGACAACATTGTGAAAATGACTATACTACCCAAAGCAATCTACAGATTCAATGCAATCCCTATCAAACTACCAATGGCTTTTGTCACAGAACTAGAACAAAAAATTGCACAATTTGTATGGAAACACAAAAGACCCCGAATAGTCAAAGCAATCCTGAGAGCGAAAAACGGAGCTGGAGGAATCAGGCTCCCTGACTTCAGACTATACTACAAAGCTACGGTAATCAAGACAGTATGGTACTGGCACAAAAACAGAAATATAGATCAATGGAACAGGATAGAAAACTCGGAGATAAACCCATGCACATATGGTCACCTTACCTTTGATAAAGGTGGCAAGAGTATTCAATGGAGAAAAGACAGCCTCTTCAATAGGTGGAGCTGGGAAAGCTGGACAGCTACATATAAAATGAAATTAGAACACTCCCTAACACCATACACAAAAATAAACTCAAAATGGATTAAAGAACTAAATGTAAGGCCAGACACTATAAAACTCTTAGAGGAAAACATAGGAAGAACACTCTATGACATAAATCACAGCAAGATTCTTTTTGACTCACCTCCTAGAGAAATGGAAATAAAAACAAAAATAAACATGTGGGACCTAATGAAACTTAAAAGCTTTTTCACAGTAAAGGAAACCATAAACAAGATGAAAAGACAACCCTCAGAATGGGAGAAAATATTTGCAAACAAAGCAACTGACAAAGGATTAATTTCCAAAATATACAAGCAGCTCATGCAGGTCAGCAGCAAAAAAACAAACAACCTGATGCAAAAATGGGCAGAAGACCTAAATAGACATTTCTCCAAAGAAGACACACAGATTGCCAATAAACACGTGAAAGGATGCTCAACATCACTAATCATTAGAGAAATGCAAATCAAAACTACAATGAGGGATCACCTAAAACTGGTGAGAATGGGCATCAAGAAATCTAGAAGCATTAAATGCTGGAGAAGGTGTGGAGAAAAGGGAACCCTCCTGCAGTGTTGATGGCAATGTAAATTGATACAGCCACTATGGAGAATAGTAAGGAGGTTCCTTAAAAAAACTACAAATAGAATTACCATATTACCCAGCAATCCCACTACTGGGCATATACCCAGAGAAAACCATAATTCAAAAAGGGACATGCACCTCAATATTCACTGCAGCACTATTTACAATAGCCAGGTCATGGAAGCAACCTACATGTCCATCGAAAGACTAATGGATAAAGAAGACGTGGTACATATATAGCATGGAATATTAAAGGAACCATAAAAAGGAATGAAATTGTGTCATTTGTAGATGTGGATGGACCTAGAGACTGTCATACAGAGTGAAGTCAGAAAGAGATAAACAAATATCGTATATTAACGCATATATGTGGAATCTAGAAAAATGGTACAGATGAACCAGTTTGCAAGGCAGGAATAGAGACACAGATGAGGAGAACAAACATGTTGATACCAAGGGTGGGAAAGGGGAGGATGGGATGAATTCCATATATATGGAATCTAAAAAAAAAAAAAAACAAGGTTCTAATGAACCTAGGTGCGGGACAGGAATAAAGACGCAGACATAGAGAATGGACTTGAGGACATGGGGAGGGGGAAGGGTAAACTGGGACAGAGTGAAAGTGTAGCTTTACACATATACACTAGCAAATGTAAAATAGATAGCTAGTGGGAAGTAGCTTCATCGCACAGGGAGATCATCTCCGTGCTTCGTGACCACTTAGAAGGGTGGATAGGGAGGGTGGGAGGGAGACGCAAGAGGGAGAGGATATGGGGATATATGTATACGTATAGCAGATTCACTTTGTTATACAGCAGAAACTAACACAACAATGTAAAGAAATTATACTCCAATATAGATGTTAAAAAAAAAAAGCTGAATTAGAAAATGTGTCACAACCATAAATACAAACGGTTAAAGACAAGGCTTAGAAAGAAACTTGCAAAAAGATGAAAAGCTGTGATTGAGTACTGGGATTAGATATGATTTATTTTAATATCTTCTTCAATATTGGTAATAATGATTTCAATTGAAAGGAACAAAGTTAACATCTTCATACTTAGCTATGGTTGTTTCCATCGTTAACAGATATTCATGGATATGCTTGTGAGAATTCATAATATCAACTGTCTTTTATTTCTTAAACACCTAGTTGTGGAACATAAATCCCCCTGTTAAAGCATCCTCTATTTAAGATTTCTCATCTGACTTCCCCATGTCTTCTTAGTCAGTGAATGCTATCAGCTGATGAATTTGATTCATTTTCCTTCAGTTAAGAGCAAATATTTTTGTTATTCAAATTATGTTCATCATGCTACTAATTATATACAAAGCATTGTTCCTTCAAACTCTTTCATGACATTATTGGTATAAAGTAAGCATATGCACATCTTCACCAAGGATTTCAAGCTAATGCAGCTTAAAAAACATCAGTCTACCTAGAAATATGCATATGTTGACTTTACTTTGATTTTGTAACTACAAAGGAAAGTAAAAGGACAACAGATTTGAAAATGTTGTCTTGCATACATAAAAATGAATAATTAAGTATCAGACTTATGAAACATTTATATATATATATATATATGTTACACATACACACACATATGTATACAATTTAGATATACAATTTAGATTTGAATATTCATCTATTGCTTCATGCCATTGAATAGGGGAAAATAATCTTCCTGCAATCATTAAAGCAAATTTTGGTATCTGTCATGACATAACACTCAAAAGGCAGCTACAGGGATGCAGAACCTTGTGTGTCAGGGAACACACAACCCTACCACCAGATAACTCCCAGAAGTCATTATCATGGTCTCAAGAAAGATCCCTAGAGGTCCTTCTCTTTCTCTCATGTTGCCTTTATCACCATCACCACAGCCCAACTTTCTCTCCTTTACCAAGCTACCACCTACCCAATAATGAAAAACTCATCTCAACTTGAGTTCTTAAAATTGAAGGTCACAATGCAAAAATGTGTGAATTTGATTTTTTCAATAGCTTAGTCCCACAGTGGACTTCTGCATATCCGAAATTTAAACAGTAAAATTTAAAGCCCACAGCATCACATTCTTCTCCCACCATACTAAATTTCTATTACATCTCAAAATGGCAAGAACCATGGTCCATAGTATGCAGAATCATCACTTTGTTCTAGCCACCTTCTCTCTTGAGAGAAACCCCTGTGATCTTTGATGTTTTCTCAGCCTCACTCATGTTCCTGCCCAGACCCTATTATGGTCAGTATGTGCCTATTTATATCTCATTTTGATAATCAGGGTCCCAAAGGACTTTTGTCTCATCAGTATCAGAAGTAATACTAGAAATTTAATTTTAAAACCTATCCTAAGCAAGAAGAGATGAATGGGTTTAGTATGCTGTGTCATTATAATAAGAGTCATGATTTCTTGAGAACTTGGAGGCCAGGAATTATGCAAAACACTTTTAATCTAATTTGATCCACACAAAAGCCCAGTCGACAGATAAAAACATTGAGGAATATTCAAATTCAAGTCTGACCGACTCCAATGCTCTAGCACTGTACTCCACTACCATCTAATACCTATACTGAATAGGTCTATACCTAAATCCAGCCCCCATGCCTAAACTGCCCTGTTCACCATCTCTATGCTCAGGCCATAGGTCCTGCACTCATATTTATTAAAGACCTTTAAACAAACACAATGTTGGCTATAAAATGAGACCATTTTCAGAAGGGAGTCAGGAACTTGAGCCCAGGAACAATGACTAAGAGAACAACAAACATGTCTTCATAGCCCTGTGATAGAAAGAACAGTTGTGATTTGAGACACAGGGGTATCAAGCAGCTGTCTTTGAGTGGATATATATTTTCATTTCTCTTTGATATAAATACCTAAGATCTGAATGGCTGGGTTAAACACTATATGCACATTTAACTTGTGGAGAGACCTACAGTTTCTCCAAAGTGATTTGCAATTTTACATTTCCATCACCAGGATATGAGAGATATACAAACTGACAATTTGTATATCTTATTTTGTGAAGTCAATATTCAAGTAGTTTGTCAAATTTTCTATTGGGTTGCTTATCTTCTTGTAACTGAGTTGTAATTGTTCTTTTTCGGGATACAAGTCTTGTCAAATATACATATTGGAATATTTTCTCCCATTCTATGTCTTGTCTTCTCATTTTCTTAATGGATACCTTTTGAAGAGTAAAAGTTCTGAATTTTTATAAGGTCCAATTTATCCGTTTTTACATTTTTCATGAATATTTTCTAATTTTTAAATAGTTTTACAGCACTAGATTTATATTTAGATTTATTATGCCTTTAAAGTTAATTATTGTGTATGACATGAAGTAATGGGTAATAATGTTCCTATTTAAAAATATATCTTTCTAATTGATTCAGCATCATTTGTTTGAAAAGACTTTTTTCCCCCATTGAATTGTCTTGACATTTTTGTTGAAAATCAATTGACCATGTATTTGTGGACTATTCCTGTGCTTTCTACTGTTTCATTGATCTATGTGCCTATCCTCTTGACAATACTCCAATGTCTTAATTGCTGTAGTTTACAGCATATCTTTAAATCAGAAAATATAAGATCTCCAAATTCGCCCTTAAAAAAATTATTTTGACTATTCTAGGTCATTTAAATTTTCATATAAATTTTAGAATTAGCTTATCAATTTCCAAAAACTCTTGCTATATTTTGTTGGAATTGCATAGAATTTAAAGATCAATGTCGGAAGAATTGATATTTTAACAATATGAAGTTTTCCAGTCCATGAGCACAGTACATTGTTCCATTTATTTAGAGTATCTATAATTTCTCTAAGCAATATTTTGTGAGTTTTAGTGTAAGGTCATAAATGAATGTTATTACATTTCTTTAATACTGAATAATTAATTCAACTTCAATAATCTCATTTTCTAATTGTTTCCAATTGTTTGCTGTCAGTATATAAAAATGCAGTTAACTTTTATCCTACAAACTTGATAACTTCATTTATTACTTTTAATAACTGTTTTATCGATTTCTAAGAATTTTCTACATAAACAGTCATGTTGTCCAAAAAAACCACAACAGTTTTACTTCTTCCATTCCTAAGTTTATGCCTTTTTTGAAATTGCCTTGTATGGGAATAGAATCTAAAAAAGAGTGGACATGTGTATATGTATAACTGACTCACTGCTATGCAACAGAAACTAACACAACATTATCAGCTATACTCCAATTTAAAAAAATATCTTGCCTTATTGTAACGGCTAGAACCTCCAATACAATGTTGAAACAAGTAGTAAGAGTAGACATATTCATATTGTTCCTGATTTTAAGGGAAAAGCATTTAATATTTAATGATTAAATATAATATTAGCCAAAAATTTTCCATAGATGTCTTTTTTTAAGACTGAAGTAATTCCCTACTGTTCCAGTTTTAAAGTTATTTTAAAATCATGAGTAAGGGTTAAATTTTGTATAGTGTTCACTCTTCATTTATTGAAGTATCATACGAATTTCCCCCTTTTTATATTAACATTTATTTTTGAATGTTAAATCAACCTTGCATTCCTTGAATAAACCTCACTTGATCTTGTTGTATTACCCTTTTAATATACAACTGGATTCAATTTTTAGGAATTCATCTGTATATATGTTCATGAGGGCTACCTGTCTAGTTCTTTTTTCTTTAATACTAATGTCTGCTACGTGGACGATGAGTACAGCATGCAATACAGTGCCAGGGGCTCCCAGTCCTACTTCACAGTGGCCCATGCCATCTCTGAAAGGGTGGAGAAACAGTCGGCCCTCCTCTTCAATGGGACCCTGAAGCATTATCAGGGCCTGGAATGGATGGTTTCTCTGTATAATAACAATTTGAACAGAATCTTTGCTGATGAAATGGGGCTGGGAAAGACAATACAGACCATTGCACTCATCACTTATCTGATGGATCACAAAAGACTCAATGGCCCCTATCTCATCATTGTCCCCCTTTCGACTCTAACTGGACGTATGAATTTGACAAATGGGCTCCTTCTGTGGTGAAAATTTCTTACAAGGGCACCCTCGCCACGCGTCGCTCCCTTGTCCCCAGTTACGGAGTGGCAAATTCAATGCCCTCCTGACTACTTATGAGTACATTTTAAAGACAAGCACATTCTTGCAAAGACTCGGTGGAAATACATGATAGTGGACGAAGGCCACCAAATGAAGAATCACCACTGCAAGCTGACTCAGGTCCTGAACACTCACTATGTGGCCCCCAGAAGGATCCTCTTGACTGGGATCCCCCTGCAGAATATGTTCCCGGAACTCTGGGCCCTCCTCAACTTCCTCCTTCCTACAATTTTCAAGAGCTGCAGTGCGTTTGAGCAGTGGTTTAATGCTCCATTTGCCATGACTGGAGAGAGAGTGGACTTAAATGAAGAAGAAACTATACTGATCATCAGGCATCTGCATACGGTGTTGAGACCATTTTTACTGAGGAGACTGAAGAAAGAAGTTGAATCCCAGCTTCCAGAAAACGTTGAATATGTGATCAAGTGTGACTTGTCAGCTCTGCAGAAGATTCTGTATCGCCATATGCAAGTCAAAGAGATCCTTCTCACAGATGGTTCGGAGAAAGATAAAAGGGGAAAGGAGGTGCTAAGACATTTATGAACGCTATCATGCAGTTGAGAAAAATCTGCAATCATCCATCTATGTTTCAGCACATTGAGGAATCCTTTGCTGAACACCTGGGTTTTTCAAATGGGGTCATCAATGGGTCTGAGCTGCATCAGGCCTCAGGAAAGTGCGACCAACTTGATCGTATCCTACCAACACTGAGAACGACTAATCACCGCGTCCTGCTTTTCTGCCAGATGACGTCTCTCATGACCATCATGGAGGATTACTTTGCTTTTCGGAACTTCCTTTACCTGTGCCTTGATGGCACCACCAATTCTGAAGATCATGCTGCTTTGCTGAAGAAATTCAATGAACCTTTGTCCCAGTATTTCATTTTCTTGCTGTGCACAAGAGCTGGAGGCCTGGGCTTAAATCTCCAGGCAGCTGATACCATGGTCAATTTTGACAGCGACTGGAATCCTCATTAGGACCTGCAAGCACAAGACCGCGTCCACCACATCGGCCAGCAGAACAACGTCCGCGTGCTGAGACTCTTCACCGTGAATAGTGTGGAGGAAAAGATCCTCACAGCCACAAAGTACAAGCTTATTCTTTTTGTTGCAGTGGTAAATGGGAGTGTTTCCTTAATTTCGCTTTCAGATTTTTCATCATTAGTGTATTGGAATGCAAAAGACTTCTGTGCATTAATTCTGTATCTTGCTACTTTATCAAATCATTGATTAGCTTTTGTAGTTTCCTGGTAGCATCCTTAGGATTCTCTAGGTATAGTATCATGTCATCTGCAAACAGTGACAGCTTTACTTCTTTTCTGATTTGAATTCCTTTTATTTCTTTTTCTTCTCTGATTCCTGTGGCCAGAATGTCCAAAACTACATTGAATAATAGTGGTGAGTGGGGCAACCTTGTCTTGTTCCTGGTTTTAGAGGAAATGGTTTCAGTTTTTCACCACTGAGAACAATGTTGGCTGTGGGGTTGTCATATATGACCTTTATTATGTGGAGGTAATTTCCCTTTATGTCTACTTTCTGGAGGGTTTTTAATAAATGGGTGTTGAATTTTGCTGAAAGCTTTTTCTGCATCTATTGAGATGATCATATGGTTTTTATCTTTGTTTGTTAATATGGTGTATCACACACTAATTGATTTGCATATTTTGAAGAGTCCTTGCATTCCTGGGATAAACCTCACTTGATCATGGTGTATGATCCTTCTAATGTGCTGTTGGATTTTCTTTGCTAGTACTGTGTTGAGGATTTTTGCATCCATTTCATCAGTGATATTGGTCTTTAGTTTTCTTTTCTTGTGACAGTTTTGTCTGGTTTTGGTATCAGGGTGATGGTAGCCTTGTAGAATGAGTTTTGGCAGTGTTCCTCTCCCTCTGCTATATTTTTGAAGAGTGTGAGAAGGATAGGTGTTAGCTCTTCTCTAAATATTTGATAGACTTTGCCTGTGAAGCCATCAGGTCCTGGGCTTTTGTTTGTTGGAAGATTTTTAATCACAGTCACAATTTCAGTGCTTGTGATTGGTCTGCTTATATTTTCTATTTCTTGCTGGTTCAGTCTCAGAAGGTTGTGCTTTTCTAAGAATGTGTCCATTTCTTCCAGGTTGTCCATTTTATTGGCACAGAGTTGCTTGTAGTAATCTCTCATGATCCTTTGTATTTCTGCAGTGTCAGCTGTTATTTCTCCTTTTTCATTTCTAATTCTGTTGATTTGAGTCTTCTCCCTTTTTTCTTCATGAGTCTGGCTAATGGTTTATCAGTTTTGTTTATCTTCTCAAAGAATCAGCTTTTAGTTTTATTGATCTTTGCTACTATTTCCTTCATTTCTGTTTCATTTATTTCTGATCTGATCTTTCTGATTTCTTTCCTTCTGCGAACTTGGGAGTTTTTCTTCTTCTTTCTTTAATTGCTTTAGGTGTAAGGTTAGGTTGTTTCTTTGAGATTTTTCTTGTTTCTTGAGGTAGGATTGTACTGCTATAAACTTCCCGCTTAGAACTGCTTTTGCTGCATCCCATAGGTTTTGGGTCATCATGTTTTCACCGTCATGTTTTCTAGGTATTTTCTGATTTCCTGTGTGATCTCTTGGTTATTTACTAGCATATTGTTTAGCCTCCAAGTGTTTGTATTTTTTACAGTTTTTTTTCCTGTAATTGATGTCTAGTCTCATAGAGTTGTGGTCGGAAAAGATACTTGATACAATTTCAATTTTCTTAAATTTACCAGCCTTGATTTGTGACCCAAGGTTTGATCTATCCACGAGAATGTTTCATGAGCACTTGAGAAGAAAGTGTATTCTGTTGTTTTTGGATGGAATGTCCTATATATATCAATTAAGTCCATCTTGTTTAATGTGTCATTTAAAGCTTTTGTATCATTATTTATTTTCATTTTGGATGCTCTGTCCATTGGTAAAAGTAGGGTGTTAGAGTCCGCTAGTATGATTGTATTACTGTTGCTTTCCCCTTTTATTGCTGTTATCATTTGACTTATGTATTGAGGTGCTTCTACGTTGGGTTCATAAATATTTACAATTGTTATACCTTTTTGTTGGATTGATCCCTTGATCATTATGTAGTGTCCTTCTTTGTCTCTTGTAATAGTCTTTATTTAAAGTCTATTTTGTCTGATATGAGAATTGCTACTCCAGCTTTCTCTTGATTCCCATTTGCATGGAATATCTTTTTCCATCCCCTCACTTTCAGTCTGTATGTGTCCGTACGTCTGAAGTGGGTCTCCTGTACGCAGCATGTATATGAGTCTTGATTTTTTTGTCCATTCAGCCAGTGTATGTCTTTTGGTTGGAGCATTTAATCCACTTTCATTTAAGGTAATTATCAATATGTTATGTTCCTTTTACTATTTTCTTGTTTTGTTTTTGTTTTTGTAGGTCTTCTCCTTCTCTTGTGTTTCCTGCCTAGAGAGGTCCTTCAGCGTTTGTTGTAGAGCTGGTTTGGTAGTGCTGAATTCTCTTAGCTTTTGCTTATCTGTAAAAGTTTTAATTTCTCCATCAAATCTGAATGAGATCCTTGCTGGTAGAGTAATCTTGGTTGTAGGTTTTTCCCTTTCATCACTTTAAATATGTCCCGCCACTCCTTCTGGCTTGCAGAGTTTCTGCTGAAAGGTCAGCTGTTATTCTTATGGGGATTCTGTTGTATGTTATTTTTTGCTTTTCCCTTGCTGCATTTAATATTTTTTCTTTGTATTTAATTTTTGATAGCTTGACTAATATGAGTCTTGACGTGTTTCTCCTTGGATTTATCCTTTATGGGACTCTCTGCACATCCTGGACTTGATTCTTTCCTTTCCCATGTTAGGGAAGATTTCAACTATAATCTCTTCAAATATTTTCTCAGACCCTTTCTTTTTCTCTTCTACTGGGACCCCTATAATTCAAATGTTGGTGCATCTAATATTGTCCCAGACGTCTCTGAGACTGTCCTCAATTCTTTTCATTCTTTTATCTTTATTCTCCTCTGTGGTAGTTATTTCCACTATCTTATCTTCCAGGTCACATATCCATTCTTCTTCAGTTATTCTGCTATTGATTCCTTCTAGAGAATTTTTAATTTCACTTATTGTGTTGTTCATGATTGTTTGTTTGCTCTTTAGTTCTTCTAGGTCCTTTTTATTTCTTGTATTTTCCCCATTCTTTTTCCAAGATTTTGGATCATCTTTACTATCATTGCTCTGAATTCTTTTTTAGGTAGACTGCCTATTTCCTCTTCATTTGTTCGGTCTGGTGGGCTTTTACCTTTTTCCTTCATCTGCTGCGTATTTCTCCATCTTCTCATTTTGCTTAACTTACTGTGTTTGGGGTCTCCTTTTCGCAGGCTGCAGGTTCGTAGTTTCCATTGCTTTTGATGTCTGCCCTCAGTGGGTAAGGTTGGTTTAGTGGGTTTTTAGGTTTCTTGGTGGAGGGCACTGGGGCCTGTGTTTTTGTGGATGGAGCTGGATCATGTCTTTCTGTTGTGCAGGATCTCATCCTGTGGTGTGTTTGGGGTGTCTGTGAACTTATTATGATTTTAGGCAGCCTCTCTGCTAATGGGTGGTGTTGTGTTCCTGTCTTGCTAGTTGTTTGGCATGGGGCGTCCAACACTGGAGCTTGCTGGCTTTGGGTGGAGCTGGGTCTTAGCATTGAGACAGAGATATCTAGGGGAAGTCTCGCCAATTGATACTACATGGGGCTGAGAGGTCTCTGGTGGTCCAATATCCTGAACTCGGCTCTCCCACCTCAGAGGCTCATGCCTGACACAAGGCTGGAGCAGCAAGACCCTGTCAGCCGCATGGCTCAGAAGAAAAGGGAGAAAAAGAGAAAGAAAATAATAATAACAATAAAATAAAATAATTAAAATAAAAAAGTAATAATAAAAAAGGGAGAGATCAACCAAACCAATAAACAAACCACCAGTGATAACAAGCACTAAAAACTATACTAAGATAAATATAAAAATCAGAAACCAGTCAGTCGCAGACCAGTCAGTCCCAAGTCTACAGTTGCTCCCAAAGTCCACCTCCTCAATTTTGGGTTGACTTGTTGTTTAATCAGGTATTTCACAGATGCATGGTACCTCAAGTTGACTGTTGGGATTCAGTCCACTGCTCCTGAGGCTGCACGGGGAAAATTCCCTTTCTCTTCTTTGTTCATACAGCTCTTGGGGTTCAGCTTTGCCTTTGGCACCACCTCTGCATGTAGGTTGCCCTCAGGCATCTGTTCCTGCTCAGACAGGATATCGTTAAAGCAGCGGCTGTTTAGGGGGCTCTGGCTCACTCATGCCAGGGGGAGGGAGGGGGTATGCTAGTTATAATTGGAATGCGGGGCAAGCCTGCAACAGCAGTGACCAACATGACTTTGCAACAGCCTGAGGCATGCCGTGTGTTCTCCCAGGGAAGTTGTCCCTGGATCACAGGACCCTGGCAGTGGCGGGCTGCACAGGCTTGCAGCGGGGTGGGGGCCACATGTGGATAGTGACCTCTGCTTGCACACAGGATTCTTGGTGGCTGCAGCAGCGGTGGTAGGGTTTCATGCCTGTCTCTGGTGTCCAAGCTGATAGCTGCAGCTCATGCCCATCTCTGGAGTTCGTTTAGGTGGTGCTCTGCCTTCTGTGGGCAGTCAGGGAAGGAATTCCCTCTCCTCACGCACCCCAAAACAATGGTCTCTTGCCTGTTAGGCAGGTCCAGACTTTTTCCCAGACTCCCTCCCAGCTAGCTGTGGTGCACTCGCCTCCTTCAGGCTGTGTTCACGCAGCCAACCCCAGTCCTCTCCCTGGGTTCTGACCTCTGAAGGCTGAGCCTCAGCTCCCAGCCCCCACCCACCCTGGTGGGTGAGCAGACAAGCCTCTCAGGCTGGTGGATGCCGGTCGGCACCGATACTCTGTGTGGGAATCTCTCCACTTTGCCCTCTGCACCCCTGTTGCTGCGCTCTCCTCCATGTCTCTGAAGCTTCCCCCACCCCCCAACCCCCATCTCTGCCAGTGAAGGGGCTTCCTAGTGTGTGGAAACTTTTCCTCCTTCACAGCTCCCTCCCAGAGGTGCAGGTCCCATCCCTATTCTTTTGTCTCTGTTTTTTCTTTTTTCTTTTGCCCTACCCAGGTACGTGGGGATTTTCTTGCCTTTTGGGAAGTCTGAGTTCTTCTGCCAGTGTGCAGTAGGTGTTCTGTAGGATTTGTTCCACGTGTAGATGTATTTTTGATGTATTTTTGGTGAGGAAGTTGAACTCCACGTCTTACTCCTCCACCATCTTGAAGGTCCCCTCATATTGTGATTTATATTCTTTCTCTTTTTGTCTTGGTAATTCCTATTAGGTATATTTCAATTTCTTTTTTTATTATTATTATCATTAGACTTTATTTTTCAGAGCAGTATTAGGTTTTTTTTTTAGAGCAGTTTTAGGTTTAGAGAAAGCTGAGTGGAAAGTACAGAGTTTCTATAAACCCCCCACCTCCAGTTTTCCCTATTATTAACATCTTGCATTGATGTAGCATTTTTGTTGCAATTGATGAGCTAATATAGAGACATCATTATTAACTTAAGTCCATAGCTTACATTATGGTTCATTCTTTGTGTTTTATAGTCTATGGGTTTTGATAAATGTATAGTGACATGTATCTACCATTACTGTATCATACAGAATAGTTTTAATACCCTAAAATTCTCCTGTGCTCTACCTATTCATCCCTCCCTCTCTCATTCTAAACTGTTTGCAACCACTGATCTTTTTTACTGTCTCTATTGTTTTTGCCTTTTCCAGAACATCATACAGTATGTAACCTTTTCAGACTGGCTTCTTTTACTTAGCAATATGCATTAAAGTTTCTTCCATGTGTTTCATGGCTTAATAGCTCACTTTTTATTGCTTACTAATATTCCATTTGATTGATGTACCAGTTTACCTATTCACCTATTGAAGGACATCTTGGTTGCTTCCAAGTTTTGATAATTATGAGTAAAGTTGCTATAAACATCCAGGTTTTTGTGTGAAAGTAAGTTTTCAACTCATTTGGGTAAATGCTAAGGAGCACAACTGCTGGATCATCTTATGAGTATGTTTAGTATTACAAGAATCTACCAAACTGTCTTCCAAAGTGGCTGTACCATTTGCATTCCCACCAGAAACGAATAACATATGATGCTGAGCATCTCTTCATATGCATATTTGTCAAATGTATATCTTCTTTTGTAAGATGTCTGCTCAGATCTTTTGCCCATTTTAAAGTGGGTTGTTTGTGTTGAGTTTTAAGAGCTCTTTGGGTATTCTGGATACCAGTCCTTTATCAGATATATGTTTTGCAAAGATGCAAAGATTTTCTTCCAGTCTCTGGTTTGTCTTTTCATTCTCTTAACAGTGTCTTTGCAGACAAAACATTTTCCTATTTTAATGATGTCCAGCTTATCAACTCTTTCTTTCAGGGATCATGCTTTTGCTATTATCAGATAGGTCACTGCCAGACCTAAGGACACCTAGAGTTTCTCCTATGTTATCTTCTAGGAGTTTTATAATCTTGCATTTTGCATTTAAGTCTACTATCCATTTTGAGTTAATTCCTGTGGAAAAGGTAAGTTCTGTATCTAGATTCATTTTTTTGCATGTGTACGTCCAGTTGTTCTAGCACCATTTGTTGAGACGACTACCCTTTCTCCATTGAACTGTCTTTGCCTCTTTGTCAGAGATCAGTTGATTCTATATGTCAGGGTCTATTTCTGTGTTTTCTGTTCTGTTCCATTGATATACTTGTCTATTCTTTCACCAGTACCACCCTATATTGATTACTGTAGCTTTATAGTATGTCGTGAAGACAGGCATGGTCAGTTCTCTGACTTTGCTCTTCCCCTTCAATATGTGCTGGGTATTCTGGTTCTTTTGCCTTTCCATATAAACTTTAGTATCAGATTGTTGATATCCACAAAATGACTTGCTGGGATTTTGATTGGGATTAGAGTCCTATAGATATCAAATATTCAAGATGACTGATAGAAGAAAGAGAACTGTCAACCTGAAATTCTATATCCAAAAGAATTATCAAGTGAAAATGAAGATGAAATAACCTTTTAGGTGAATGAAAAACAGCAATTCATTGCCACCAGAACTACACTAAAGAAAATGCTAATGGAAATTCATCAAGCTGAAGGGAAATGATACCAAAAGGAAGACTGAATCTTTAGAAATGAATAAAGAACACTGTAAATTATAAATACTTGGGTAAATATAATAGAGTATTTTTATAGCTTATTTAAAATATATAGGACTATTTAAAACAAAGTTATAATACTGTCCTGTGGGGTTTATAGCATATATATATAATATATATAACAATATCATTCATTTACTGAACTTCAGTTGCAACAGGAAAAAAAAATAACTAAACTTGGTTCTTTAGATGAACAGTATAAAATCTTCAAAGTTTCTCTAAATGATGCTAACTCATGAATTTTCACCAACTTCAGAAAAAAATTTTGTTAAAACAATTTCTACACTGACCATTAACCCAAATTGCAAATTTTACATAACCATGGGAGTTTTAAGATTCTCTAGTGTTTAGATGATAATTTTAAGGCCCAGCTAGTGTAGGCAGCGGATCCCAGTTCACAGCTGAAACTAGGATCTAGGTTCCCAGACTCCTCATCAAGTACTCTGTATCCCTTTGGTTTCTTTTATCCTTATTTGCCTTCATGTCATGGTCCATGTTATTTTTGATTCTCTCTTTTAAAGTTTTTTTTGAAACCTGCTTTCTGAGAGTTTTCCATACACAGGAACTGTTTCTTCTACTCCTCACATAACCCTTCCAATGCCTACACCTAAGAGGGTTCTACAAACAGTGGCCTCAAAAATTCTTGTTGAGTAAATGAACCCTTGTAAGTGAATATAAGCCATGTGAAAGTTCAAAGGGACTTCAAGGAAGTGTACGAAACAGGAAGCGGCACTTGCACTGCTTAAAAAATAAACAGAAAAAGCGAACTCTGAAGTGACCCAGACACTGTCCCTTCCCAAGCCATCCCTGACCAGATTTGCTGAAACATAGGCAGCCTTTCATCCTTCCTGGAGTCAGCATGTGTTCCAGTTGAGCTTATTGTTTTCCTTTCAGCTTCCCTATAACTCGGCCTCTGTTTACGTTTAATAAACTAAACGTGTTTCTCTAGGCTGAGATTTAAACCAGAATTTGATCCCTAGCGTTTTGCACAAGAAACGATGCAAATGGTGATACAGCTGCTTGTGCCAGCTTCAAGTAACAGCAGCATAATTCTCAACAAATCATCATTTAAGCAGAAAATGAAATTGTTTTATTTTTAGATGATCACTTAGACTTTGATTCTTTTTAACATCATAATAAGCCTCTATATTGTGGAAGACATGAGTCCTCCAGATAAATTTCCCTCTCTCAAAGGTTTATTGATTGAGAGTAGAGAACCCAAAACACAGAACAAAAAGCTTGGCCAATTTGCAATCCATCCAAGTAGCAATCACATGGAATTGTATGATTTGTAGAGTACCTAGAAACTTTTTAGTACACTGTAGCTATAAAAATTAAATAATGATTTATGTTAAAGAAAGTAACAAGTTGAAAAGTTTACTAGTAATTCAAAGGTGCTGTTTGTGCCATAAATTACTTAGTTCCCTAGTATTCTTAATTTAAGGTAGTAATTATATAGTACTGGTAGAATTCTCAAGCTAAATAAAGATTCATAACATCTCTCTACCTATCCCTTCCTTTTCATTTCCTCTGTGTGCATCTTTTTCCAATCTTCTCCCTTTTGTTCATGGTTGGTTGTAGTAGCTACCTCGCTTGTTTCCTAAAGTCCCTCTGCCCACTTTAACCTGTGCTGCCAATTATTTTTCCAAACACATTTTTTTCACCAGTTACTTCCTTGCTTAAATTATCTTAATAACTCTGGTTATCTACTTTATATATCCCAAATTCCTTAGCTTCACATTCCAAGTCCCATGACCTAACACCCAACTCCCCTATTTAGCAACTGCAGCCCCCCGCCCCCAACGCCTGTTCCTTCCATCTCAGCTGGACACATTTATTCTCTCATGTATTCCTCCTCTTCTCTCTGATCCCAACTCACCCCCATGGGAAGCAGACACCTTGTGCCCTCTTGTCAACCCATCCAAACACTACAGCCCACAGCATATCCCATACTCAGTATCACTTGATAATAGATTCGTAACTCTTGCTGAGTTTTCCTTTTCAGTGTTTAATTTATATTTGGTGACCTCAAAAGAAAGTTATTCTCTTAATCATAGCCTCAATCTTCCCTAAAGATGATTGAGGATCAAGGGCCACACACTCCACCCTTTCTTTTTCCTGCCCATCCACAGAGTTATGAACTAAAGAGGCCCAGGTCTGGCTCCAAGCAAGGCCTAATCATTTCTCTGAGCTGTAGTTTCCTCATGTATGAAATGGAGACAGCACCCACCTCAAAGGATTATTGTAAGTATCAAATAAGAAATCTATAAAAGGTATTTAAAGCATCTGCTGCAGCATAAGCACTTAGTAATAGCTATTATTATTTTTCATATTTAAATTATTACCACTCCTTCTTGTTTTTGTTTTTTATTCTATGCGACTTTTAAAGGCCTGGAGACAGTTTCCAAGAAGACGTGAGGGTGGCTGAGGCATGTGTAGCTGTGGACAAATGGGCCTAACTCACCTTCTTTTGCTCTCCACATTTCTCTGTCAATTTCTTTGAACCCTAAGAAGTGAGGTCATTTACACCATGACAGTAAAAGGATATGACACTCAGAGTTGGACTTTTATTGGAACTAGAAAAATCAGGCCCTTATCCTGCTTTAATCTGGGTCTACAGAACCAACTAAGTACTGTCAAAAAAGTCACTGGATGGGATACTTGCAATAATTAGATCCTAGTAGTTCATGCGTGGTGAGTACTGTTAGGACCTTGTTAACAAAGATATTAGCTTGCTGACGGCCACCAGCAGATAAGGTCAAAAGAACTGAGACTAGGCTGTGTAGCACTGAGGATGCAGCATTGCTACCTGCTTGGAAAGATCAGAGTCACCTTCTATTCCATACACTCTACTGAAAGCCGAACCACTACTATAGGAAATCAACTGCTAAGTCACTTCTATTTTGCCAAAATTTGTCAGTTTTAGACTGAGCTAACTTCAGGGAAAATAGTTCTTTCACAGAGACTCTCTAGGGACATTTTTTTCCTTTTCCTTTGCTGGTGGTCTGGACCTGTTGCTTGAGGTAAAGAAACATGATTCTGTAAAAGTCAATGCCTCCCTTTCTTCCTCCACTCCGTTTTCCTGCCTTATCAACATATGACTATCAACAGCTCATGGGTATTCTGTGCACAATTCGAAACTGTTTACCAAGAGCAACTTTCCAACCAACTGTTTGAATGTGGGTAGGACACTCTGTACTCTGAAAACTTTCAAAGGTTCTTCAGGGCCTAGAAAAAGGCCAAACTCCACTGGCTTGTATTCAGAACACTCCAAAATTTTATTCCAGCCTATCTCTCGAGTCTAATCTCCCAGAACCTCCTATAGCATACCTCATGTTTCAGCCTAATTAATTCATTCATCCAAGACATAGTTATTGAACACGTACTTTGAGCCAGACCCTGTACTAGGTACTGAGGATGCATCGATGACACAGTTTCTGAGCCAGTGGAAATTAGAATCTAGCAAGAGACAGATATTAAGAAAATTAATTACTCAAAAATTTAAATACAATTGTGGTAAGCACAACACAAATATATTGTACAAGTGCGCAATGACAGTGTATAACAACAGGAGTGCTTTACCAAGCCACTGGACGTTAAACTTTGTGAAAATCATGTATAATCTGGACTGTAAGATTCAATAGATGTTAGTCAGGTGAAATTAGAATGGACAAAAGGAATGTTCCAAGCTGAGGGATGGGTGTGGTTGAGCAGAGTATCAGCAGTTAAGTCTGAAGAATAAGTCAATCATGGGGGACTTGTGAAACAATTTAAATATTTGACCATTTTTCTTTCACATCATGAGATTTCCTGCTTTGGGTTTTTGTGCCCTGCGTTCCCTCCTCCCCATGTATCTAAATATGATTGATCCTAAAAAGCCAACTTCACGTGCTGTGCCCTCCATCTAGGGATCCCTGTTCATTGAAACTGGGCACACCAAGGTAGAAAGGGGCTCCTGTGGTCCTCAGTCCTCAGTGGCTTCTGTTTAAATGCCTTGACTACATCGTTCCTACACAGCTCAACTTCTGTGCCTCAGAAATCTAGAAATTCATAGAAACCCAGCCTCCCTATGCACACAATGCAGGAGTTTTCTATAATGTTGATCAGATAAATATCCTTAGGGTGCTTCCACCAAACAGTTTGGGAGTCCCCTTTTCTCTGAACCCTCTTTACCCCCCAGATTTTTTATTAGTGTCAGCTAAATTGCTCCCCTCTGTTTTCACGATCCTCAAATGTCCTTGGCATGATCTCAGTAAATCCAGGCTTTGAGAAAGCAAAGCTGGGAAGACACAATGTTTTACAATCACCTTTTGCTTTTGGCCCCCTAATTTAGGCACTGGAAGGTCTGAGGAATAAGTAAAAGGAAAACATAAATATCCTGCTGTATTTTCACTTATCAATTAGATGGGAACCCTATCTATGATGTGAGTAGGATTTTCACAGCAGTAGTTCCAACACACAGAAAAATGCTGATATCTTCCCCAGGTTTTCCAGGGGACCAGTTGATGAGTCTGTGAAATGGACAATTTTCTTGCCCCTCCTTGGGTATCTCTTGCTTTCCCAACACTGACCACAGAATATCCTCCAGTCCGGATAAGGCTTAATGGTCTTACTTTACCATGGGATTAGACAAAAGCAACACTATGAAGATTCAGTTCTGGCAAATCATGGGGGCTGCCCTTCTACCCAGACTCCAGCCACATCTTTAACTTTTTCTGTGGTATCACTTGGAAGGATGCCCATATTATCATTCAAACTCACTTTGGACAGTGAAAGAGCTATATATAATTATGCTGGGCAACAGGCATAAACAGACTGTTCTAAGTAAACTACGACTTAGGTCATCATATCAGTCATTCCCCAGGCTCTAGGCCCCAGATTCCAGGCACCTACATTACAGGACAGAGCAGGAGGGTATCTGCTATGTAAGCACTCAGGCCTTCCCCTACCCAGGGATCCATGGGCAGCCTGATAAGTGTTCCATCCTCTTTCTTCCCCTCTCTTCTCTTCTAGTTTGTGATGTTTGATTACAGTCATGGTCCTTCTCTGGTCTCTCAAACCCAAAACATGCCTTAACTCCCATGTTACTAGCAATAGATTCTCAGAAGGCTATCTTAGAAACATTCACCCTTCAAGACTAAGTAGCCATCTTCTAAGTTGCTTTTTGAAGTATTATCTCCAATTTTAAGACCCATACTCTCAGTCTTAAGGCACCATATTAGTAGCTGATATAAAGGTAAATAACTTTGATGATATTCCCTGCTCCTTTCTCCTGGCCATCTGGCTCTCTGAAGACTATGACTAGGATTCTGACCTGATATCCCAAAAATACACTATAAAGTGGCTGTTAAAACATTTAATATTTCAGTAAGTTTTTTCTTTGGGCGGTGGGGTACATGGGCCTCTCACTGTTGTGGCCTCTCCCATTGCAGAGCACAGGCTCCAGACGCCCGGCCCAGCGGCCATGGCTCACGGGCCCAGCCGCTCCACAGCATGTGGGATCTTCCCGGACCGGGGCACGAACCCGTGTCCCCTGCATCGGCAGGCAGACTCTCAACCACTGCGCCACCAGGGAAGCCCCACATGGTAACATTTTAATAAATAATCTGTCACAGCTATAAATAATCAATTCTTCATTTTCATAACCATAGCACACTGTACCTTATTACTTTTGGCTTTCTGTGTATGAATATGTTTGTATATATATACATGTGTATCTTTATTTGTCAGTTAATAAGATTTGTAAAGGAAGTAATACAACTTATTCTTCTTCCTTTAATGCCTCATAATAACCAGCATGAAGTAGGCTCTGAATAACCATTTGAAAAATGAATGAATGAATGTTTATAAAGCAATGATAATGCTATTTCAAATTTTAAATGGAAATTATGATTTCCAAAAGTAAGATTAAAAATGCTGATACAGGGCTTCCCTGGCAGTGCAGTGGTTGAGAATCCGCCTGCCGATGCAGGGGACACGGGTTTGTGCCCCGGTCCGGGAAGATCCCACATGCTGTGGAGCGGCTGGGCCCGTGAGCCATGGCCGCTGAGCCTGCGCGTCCGGAGCCTGTGCTCCACAACGGGAAAGGCCATCGCTAAAAAAAAAAAAAAAAAAAAAAAAAATGCTGATACAAGCAATTTATTTTATTCCCGAAGTCATTCAACTGCTATCAAACATCATTCTAACTATACGTGCTCGAAAGGCTAGATGTGGTTTAAAGTATTAGATTTCTGACTAAACTAAGGAACAGGCCAGGAATCATCATTATTTAGTATTAGTAACTCACTCCTTGGGAAGATATTCTTGTCTCAAGACTACTAAAGAAATGAATTGACATTCTTATCTCCCAAACCTAAGTATCTTGAATTGTTGTCAGCTCAGTATGAACTGACATACTCAGTATGAACCGTCAGCTAAGTCTGAACACTCAAGGTCTAGGTCTACAGACCTAGACAAAGGTTATACTACAAGTTTGTTCCCAAGGACAAACATTGGGTTTTAGCCACCAAAAGATAATTAGATGATAGCAATATGTGGGTATATTATAGATGCATTGCACAAATCTTCACAGTTGCAAATTGCACTGCTTATGGCTTTTCTTAATAATTTTTATATGCTCAATCCACCCTACTGAGGCTAGCAAATACCTTGCTTTAGAGAACTGAAATTAGTTCACATTCAAATCAAGTGATGAGTAACATAACGAAATACTTCACAGAAACATAAAATTCCTTAAGGCTTTAGAGCTCAAATTTTCTTCCTTATTTTATGCTCTTAAAACATTAATTATTACAGGGCACTCATATAGAAACACACAGGGGAACAAGACCAACTGTGTTTGCCTTAGAAATACATTTGCTTCTATTAAAGGACCATGTTCATTTTCTATTTAAACCCAATTTATCTTGTCACATTGTTAGATTAAGGCATTTCCTAAATATTTTAGTGTCAAATAAAACCATCACCCTCATTAGCTTGAGGAAATTGGAAAGATCAAATTGATGAGAGGTGTCAAGAGTTCTAAGTTTTTAATTTTGATTGTGGCAAATAGCCCAGCCCCATGCTATTCATTAATAGCATAAGCTAACCTGGAATGTACCTGTCCATACACACACACACACACACACACACACACACACAGTGTGTGTGTGTGTGTGTGTGTGAGAGAGAGAGAGAGAGAGAGAGAGAGAGGGAGAGATTGTGGTGTTGTTTTGGATTTTCCCTCAGGCACTCTAGTATTCAAGCCTTTTGAATTCTTCTCAGCATTTTTTGCTTGAGAAGAAATCATTTTGGGAAAGCATTAAAAACATAGCAAATGTCATTGTAACATAAACAACATTCTTAATCCTATAGCAATGTCCTTTGGCCCTAGACACCTGCTCTCCAATAAATAAACCGAGATTACATTCTCCTTTGAACCCACTAAAATCCGATTTTATATCATTGATTTGGTCAAGGACTAAACATGCAAATCCTGGAGGTATTCACCTTCCCACTCCAATACCAATACCAATAACAACAACAACAAAAAATTCCCTTGACTCAAGCAGGACCTATTAATAGACAGTAATAGTGATTATTGCTGACCACAAAATATCACTCTTAATAACATTCCAGGAACCAAAATATGTTACTGGGGCTCTGGAAGAAGCTAAATTCTAATGAGTAATTCATGCAAGGAGATAAGATTGAATAACGACAAAAAGGGATTTCTAAAGAAAATACATGGGCCTTATATTTTATAGAAAGACCAGGACAAAAGCATAAGGACCTCAGTATCAGTGCTTTATTTTACTACTACAAAGATGATTTTTTTTTTTTTTTTTGCAGGGCCTCTCACTGCTGTGGCCTCTCCCATTGTGGAGCACAGGTTCCAGACACGCAGGCTCAGCGGCCATGGCTCACGGGCCCAGCCGCTCCGTGGCATGTGGGATCTTCCCAGACCAGGGCACGAACCCGTGTCCCCTGCAGGCGGGGACTCTCAACCACTGCACCACCAGGGAAGCCCCAAAGATGATATTTTGAGGACAGAGTTAACCTTTAGCTGCACATTCTCCAGCTCTGATTTCACCCTGTAATGTCAAAGAATGTTCTCAAAGAAGAAAGCCAAAAGATCAAATTGATGAGAGGTGTCAAGAGTTCTAAGTTTTTAATTTTGATTGTGGCAAATAGCCCAGCCCCAAGCTATTCATTAATAGCATAAGCTAACCTGGAATGTACCTGTCCATACACACACACACACACACACACACACACACACACACACACACAGTGTTAAGTGTTCAACAATTTTCACTGACACTAGCTCCTTCATTTGCATAAATTGTTAGGTAGCCAAAACAATCAATCAACAAATATTTATTATGCATCTGCTTTATTCAGGGTCCTGTGCTAGCTACAGAGGGTACAAAGATGTATAAAGCACAATCTCACCCTCTAAGAGCTTATACTTTAACTCCAGAATTGCAAATTTATGGCACATGTGCCATTATTCCCTCCTCATAGATTTTGACTGACACAAAGTTCAACTCTTTGTTAAAGAGGCATCAACCATATATTATTCTGCCTTACTCCAACTTGGTGCATGAAGAATTGAATAGCTCTGCACCAAAGGTTTAACCCCTTTGTAGCTCCATGCATGTGCAGCCTATGAACACCTTAAGATGGAATGGAGAGTTGGTTCATCATATGTGCCAACTATAGTAGGTGGGTATCAGAAGCCTATGAAGCGGACTTCCCTGGTGGTGTGGTGGTTAAGACTCGGGGCTCCCAATGCAGGGGGCCTGGGCCTTGTCAGGGAACTAGATCCCACATGCATGCCGCAACTAAGAGTTCACATGTCACAACTAAGGAGCCCACCTGCTGCAACTAAGAGGTTACACCTTACCCTGTGGATCAGGATGGCTACCTGATGTAAGGGTGTAAAAAAGACCCCCTTGCCTTTGGGAAGGACAACTTCTGCAGCAACATTCACACTCCAGAGCTCCCCGTGGGAAGAGGCCAAGGCTAGATTTCTCTTGCAACATATGTTTGCTTGACTTCTGCTCTATTATGCTTCCTTCATTCCCTTACAGGTTTCTCTAGAGAATACTCCCTCTATAAATAACTTCCACAAAAATCTCAAGCTTCTAGAAACCTTACCAAAGACCATTGGTACCAGGAGTAGATCTACCGGGGATGAAGAATATAAAGTTGGTTGAGGGAGAATTTTTTTTTACTAGTGCAACTCTCTTCCTGTTTCTCAGTTTAATACCATGGGAAGGGATTCTTGAGTTGGCTTATATACACTTGTGGGATGGCTCTTAAAATCTTGAAAAAGGTGATGGCCCACTTTAAACGTATGCCAGAATTTCTGTGACAGTCTGTGGAGGAAGAAATTAACAGGTTCAGAGTAGTGGATAGAATAGAACTATCATATAAGGTCATAAAATCCACCAGTTGACTACATTTCTGAAAACAGCCAGGGAACATTCCCCTTGCCAAGGCAATAAGGAACGCTCAGGTGAGGGGTCACCAGCATCACTGAAAAGTCAAAGTTCAAGTGTGGTGGTTCTCTGGAGACCAGTACTAATCGTCAGAGAAACTGTTGCAGAACTGGGCGCCTCAGCAACAGTAGGGAATCCAAAGTAGGAAAAGCCAAAAGGTAGCATTTAACCATCATTGACAAGGAAGAAGTAATTATTCAAAATGGGGAACAAGTTGGAATGGTAGCCAAGAAAGCCTGACTCAAAGGGACCTATGGATATCGCTCATACTCACTTCTTATGTATCCCTAAAGGCAAGATAGTCAAATATCCAACAAGCGTATTGCATAATATAATCAACAGAGATTAAGAAAGGATGAGGAGAAGGCTGAGATCAGGCCTCCTAGAAAAGTCACGAGCCCTTTCCCCATTTCCAGACCTAAGCCAGCTCTTTGACCCAGAACAAATCTACTGAAAGAAAGCTGGTTCCCCTTGAAGGCCCTGCAACATCATAGCCAATATACAAAGCAGTGACTCCCCCAGACTTTCTGCCAAACAGACCTATGACCATTTACTTGGTTGGCTGTACACTGGAGAAAGGGGACATTCAGCTCTTTCACATTATCTGAATAACCCCATATCAATTAAAGAAATTAAATTCATTCATTCACCAGTTGTTTCACTGGCAAATTCTATCAAACAATTAAGGAAGAAATGATATCAATATTACACAAACTTCTAGAAAATTGAGGAGGAGAGAATACTTCCCATATTCCCACATCCATAAATACCAAACCCAGGCACTAACATGTGAGGGCTCAAAGCTCCATTACGGCCTCCCTATTAGAGTAGGGGTATATGGAAATTGAGCAATAAATGGATTTCTGGACTAACGTCATCTACGGTGAGTCCACTAAGTCCACAGACACATCCAGTGGTATTTTCCCAGTTTCCAAATGTATAATTGGACTAGCCATCTCAGACACTGACATGACCCTAATGTAGGCTCTTTTGAGCCTAATGAATAAAACCACTATACTAGTGAAGGCAAAGCAGAAACCCCTGAAATTGCCACTCCCTGGTCGCAACTAAGATAGTAAATAAAAAATATATTGCACCCTCAGTAGAACAGCAGACATCAGCATCGCCCTCAAAGACTTAAGGGATGCAGGGGTGATGGTCCCATTTTGTTCCCCTTTAATTCACTAGTCTGTCCCCTGCAAATACCAGTCTGGATCACAGTGTGTGACAATTAAGTAGAAGCCTCAACTGCAGATAATGCACCAGATGTGGTATCAGGTGGTATGCCCCAACTGAGCTCACAGATGTTCTTCTTCATTCCCATCAGGCAGGAGAATCAGAAACAGTTCTTATGACCACCGGACGAACAACACTCTACATTCACGGTTTCACTCCAGGGTTCTGTTTACTCTCCTGCTTTTGGTCACAATATTCTCTTCCTCATCACGAGCAAGAAAGGACTAAAGGGAAGAGGAACTATAGGTTGGTTTATCTTTTTCTTTCCTTCTATGGCATTATTTTCAGTGCAAGTGGTTGGCTAATACAAGAAAGTAACATGAGTGAAAAAGGATATGATAGGGTTTCTTGGTTGTTCACGTTTCTCAGAAAAATATTACCTTCTGGGCTTGCCTGGTGGCACAGTGGTTGAGAGTCCACCTGCCGATGCAGGGGACACGGGTTCGTGCCCCGGTCCGGGAAGATCCCACATGCCGCGGAGCGGCTGGGCCCGTGAGCCATGGCCACTGAGCCTGCGTGTCCGGAGCCTGTGCTCCACAACGGGAGAGGTCACGACTGTGAGAGGCCCATGTACCGCAAAAAAAAAAAAAATTACCTTCTTTCTTCATTGGAAGCAAGTTCTGGCACAAACATAAAGCATGGCCGCTTGGAGCTGTCACCTCCCCCTACTTACTCAATTATAGATGTATCATGCTTACCTTGTACTCACTTTGAGTCTCCCTGAACTTGTATGCATCCTGGGTCCTCCAGAATGCTGTACTCATGGAACATCACAAACTCTGGGCGAATGGAGTGATGAGGAAGAGTGGACACGCCTATTGCATATATTTCTTCTGCTCTGCTCATACATATATTCATTGCATTGTCCCATCAAACTTCACTTACAAAACATAAGTTCAAAGATAAAATTCCAAGATGGCGACAGCAGAGCATTAAACCAAGCACAATACCTTTCTGAGCTTTGGAGTCTCACGCAACTGTACAGGTCACACTCCACTGAAGCCAGTCCTGCCAACATGATGCTTTGTAGAAATTTTAGTGAAGAAATGCACAAATGAATCTCACTAAAAAAGAAAAAAAGGAAAGAAATTCAAATTAATATAATGAGTTTTTTTAATCTATCAAGTTATCAAACTCATTTTTTTCAGAGATAATACCAGTAGGGGTGAAGGTACAGTGAAGTGGGAATTATTAAACCACACTGGTAGATTGTTTCTACATTTCTGCTGTAAAGACTCTAAGCAGGGTTTGCATTCTTTAACATAGCAATTCTACTTATGGAAATCTAATCTAAGGAAGTATTTCAAAATTGCAAACAGATTCATATTTGATCATGTTCATTGCAGCATTATTTTTAAGAAGGAAGAACTGAAAACAACCTTAGTGCCCAAGAGTGGCAGAGTAACTAGAAAAAGTTTAATATTTCTATGTGATAAAATATTAGGCCATCATACAAAGCACGTGTATGAAAAATATTTCTTATTATGAAAATGCCTCATAATATTAGTTAATGAAAGGGTAGAAAATTATGTACACATTATAATTGTTTTAATAATTACATATTTAATAAATACATAATAAATATATACATCTTAAAGACCAGAAGGATTTCAGGAAAACACAAACAGTGCTGACCCTGGTAGTGGTATTACAGGTGATTTAGCTTTTTTATATGTTTCCTACTTCTCCTTCCTTCTACCATCCTTGACTTCTTTTGAAATTAAAAATATACATATTAAACAGCTATCAGAGGAAAAGCTTCAAACTAATTCTAAGCCTTTTTGGACTTTGTTAATATTGTAGAATGCATTCACTTGTATCTGGTACATTTTTAATAATTTGTATTTCTCTTCATCCCTTCAATTGCTTTCTGAAATCAACTGCTTTTAGCTCATGCTATTAAGCCTAAGAGAGGGAGATAAAACAGTGCGAAGGTAATAACAGTTATATTGACAAAAGAAGAGAAGAGCCAGGCATTCAAACAGCTTGTGTATTTGCTATTTTTACTCATGTACAGAACTGAAATTTCAATTGATCCTTGAGCCCAACACTTCTTACCTCATCTCTCTATGAGATGAACTCTGATAAAACTGATATAATTAGGTACTTGAAACACTGTAGAAACGGCCTCAAGGATGCTATTGCTGCTCTTGTATACAATTATTGCCTCTGTAATTATCATTATGTTTTCATATAATTTAAAATAGTATTTATTCTTTTACATTTCCTATTTGTGCTTATGTTTCACGGTTAGGAAAAGAAATACAGATATATCACTATCATAAATTGATCAATACTTGAATATTCATGACAAAGATACACACAAACAAACACACACATACATACATATATACACACTTCTACTGATATTAATAGAAGTCCAAATGGTCATCTCTAACCATATATTTAATTAATAGGAAAAGCAACGAATCTAATCTCCTAATTTATTCAAGCCATTGTAAGCAACTGCCTACGGAAAAACAGTTTGTGTATTATTTTGTAAAGAACTTTAAGTTGTGTTTGAACTTTTTAATGAACAGAGAATGCATCATGTCCTCTTTCCTAAACAGATAAACATTTCAAAGGACAACACTCAAATTGGAAATACTTAGGTCTAGATGACCTGCCTGCCCTTTGCTGGACTGATTGAATTAAAAGAAAGTTTATATCCTCAGGGCAGAGCATCTCCCTGCATTGCCCCTCCACACATCAAGATTAGGAAGTTTGCATCAACCTAAGATTCTCAAGGTTGGAGGTAAACCTGCAGGTCATTGAGTCTATCGGTTCTCAAATGAGTCTTCTTATGTTGTGGTTCTAGTGATTCTCTGTGAAATAAGTAAAAACAGAGACAAAATAATGTGTCTTTCATAAAGCTAATTTATTCAATTCAAAGTCATGTCCTTTAATGTCAGACAATATCCTTTTAACTTTTTTGGTATTAAAATATCTTTTTTTATGAAAATTAAGTGGCTGTCTTCTTTGATTTTTAATATTCTTACTGAGAGAATAGATGACTGGGGGTTAGTTTTATTAGAAAATTCTCTGTTCCATGAAAACCTAAAGTCCTAGATCAGGTAAACAAAATTCTTGTTTCTACCCAAGACTGAGGCAGCTGGTGAGCAATGACCTGTGGGCTGTGGTGGGTGGGCAGCTTTGGAGACAAATGGAATAGGATTTGAAGTCTGTGTAACTTTAGAGAAATGACTTAACCTAGTTAAGCAATTCATTTCTTTGCCTATACCAGTTGAACTAAAGTTACCTTTTCCTCAAGTTGTGAAAATTACAAAATGAGTGGTTGGCTGGCTCTTTAATAGCTCAATGCAAATGTCACCTTTTCAAAACGGTCTTGCTTGTTCCACCCTATCTTATGGGCACCCTCTCCTCACCCACCCACCCAGCCATTCTCAGTCCTACATCAGGGTACTTATCATTCTCTAGATTAATTTTATTTTCCAACCAGGATATGACTCATGAGAGAAGGGACCTTGTCTGTCCTATTCCCATTGCATCCCCAGCAATTAAAATATATGGCCAAAACATGGTACTACCCAATGAATATTCATTGAATAACGAATGAATATTAAGTGTTCAACACAGAGAAGACTCAATTCCTTCTGACTGAGAAAAAAAATCCATCTCCCTAAAATATCATCTTGGTCTTCATCCTCTGAGGCCATCAGCACCCAACCCCAATACATAAGGTATCTCTCTTTCCAAACATACATTCCCAAATAGGGAGTAATTCTTTAGGTAACTTATTTGATGAGGTCATCTTTATTTCAGAGCTGGCTACAATTAAGAATGATTATGGGATGGCAACTTCAAATTGGGCTTTGGATGCATATTTAGTTTGTTGAATAAAGAGAATGCCTAATCTTTGAGATTTATACAGATTGCCAGGAAAATGTCATTTAAAGCCTTCCATTTTAAGACTATGTATAGTATCTGGTAATTGCTTATATTAATTTGCATTTCAAATCAGTATTGAAAAGATTCACCAGGCAATTGTCTTCAGCTAAATTTTCCTTTTCTGCTAAAAGCTAACATTAATGAGGAAAACATTTAACTTAACATAAACATGCTAAGTACTAATATTGAAAAGGAAAAGGAAGGAGGGAGGGAGGGAAGGAAAAAAGGAAGGAAGGAAATAAAGAAAGAAAGGGTGAGAGAAATGTATTCCCACACAGCAAAAAGCAAAACCATAAATAAGAAAATTAAAGTCTTCAGAGTGTCTCTAAATCTCAGAAATCAAGCCTCAGGGAAGATCCTATACACCTGAGACACCAGAAATGACCCTTCCTGAGTAGGCCAAGGCTCCAGCCCAACAGAGAAGTGTGGATTTTTTTTGGATTTATTGTTCTTTTTTTGGCAATAATGCAAATATACATGTCTGGGAGAAGAAAACAGGAAGCTGAGTGGGACAACCCCACTTGATCTCTGCTGTCATCCATCACTCACTCTAAGTATGAAATTAGTGCCTATATTTAAAGGATTGGCAGCCATTAAAACACACATGCTAAAGCTCCAACTAGTTTCCCCTGGCAAAAAGAGTGCCCTGTGCAGCTGTGGAAGTGCTGGGGAAATGGGCTGAGTAGCATTGGTGAAAACACAAGCCAAGACATGGTGTGCCAATTCCTGTTTAGCACAGTGCTAGGTACTGTAAAGGATACCTAGACTTCCAGTTTGGGATTCAACATGTTAAAAGCTTGGAAATCATCACTTCCATCCTTAGGAAAAGAAAATGTTAAACAAACTGATAATCAGTGACTTTTCTTGGAAACATCAGAGAACTGAGGTTTCAGGGCAAGCCACCATGCCAGATTCTGGAGAGCCACAGCTGAGATCTGAAGCAGAAGCACTGGGGCCATAAACTGGTAGAAACATTTAAGTGGTAATTTTGATGAATTGCTGGAGACTGAAAATGGACTAGCTTGAGAGTGAGAGAATCCTGGGACTGCAGGGTCTTAGGGGACCCTTACACGTTCATGAATTTCACCTCCAGGAACCTAACCAGTTTCTTCCGACCAGTGAAGAGCCAAAAAAGATCACCTTGTGGCTATAGCGAGGGATAGGCAATCATAATCCTTGTGAAATACGTCAGAATTGCTCTCCATAACAAAGATCTACTTTCCAGAGCTTTATCCCATCTGGAAAAAGGGCATTTCTCCCCTTCTAGCCTTCATCTCATTCGAAGGTTGGGAGAGGGAAACTAAGAAACACACATGAGGGTCATAGCCCAGAGACACAGGGCCACTAAAAGACTGAAATTTAATAATAAGACTATAAAATGCTACCCCTCCTGCATTCCTTACCACCACACCAACAGGGTTTTAGTACAATAATAGTGAATTCAGGTCTGTTTAAGAAGAAATTTTTAGTGAAACCCAAGAACAACAGGGGAGACCAAAACTAAGATACGAGAGGAATTGAAGCCTGTGGTATCTATAGCTATGACATTAAACACAGTCCAACCGCTAGCCAAATTAACATAAAAATTTACACTAAAGTCTACGTACCTCATTTCCTATTACTCAATACATCATGTCCGGCTTTCAACAACAAAAATACAAGGTAAGAAAGAACACAGTGTGAAGAGACAAAGCAAGCATCAGAATCAGACTCCAGTATGACACAGATGTTGGTTTTATCAGGCTTGGTCTGGAATTTTAAATAACTATGATTAATATGCTAAGTGCACTAATGGAAAAAGCAGACAACATGCAAGAACAAATGGGTAATATAAACAGGGAGGTGGAAACTAAGAAAGAATCAAAAGGAACTGCTAGAAACCAGAAACACTGAAACATCAACTCATACCAGTCAGAATGGCCATCATCAAAAAATCTACAAACAATAAATGCTGGAGAGGGTGTGGAGAAAAGGGAATCCTCTTGCACTGTTGGTGGGAATGTAAATTGATACAGCCATTATGGAGAACAGTATGGAGGTTCCTTAAAAAACTACAAATAGAACTACCATATGACCCAGCAATCCCACTACTGGGCATATACCCTGAGAAAACCATAATTCAAAAAGAATCATGTACCACAATGTTCATTTCAGCTCTATTTACAATAGCCAGAACATGGAAGCAACCTAAGTGTCCATCAACAGATGAATGGATAAAGAAGATGTGGCACATATTTACAATGGAATATTACTCAGCCACAAAAAGAAATGAAATTGAGTTATTTGTAGTGAGGTGGATGGACCCAGAGTCTGTCATACAGAGTGAAGTAAGTCAGAAAGAGAAACACAAATACCGTATGCTAACACATATATAGGGAATCTAAAGAAAAAAAAAAAAAAAGGTTCTGAAGAACCTAGGGGCAGGACAGGAATAAAAACGCAGACGTACAGAATGTACTTGAGGACACAGGGAGGGGGATGGGTAAGCTGGGATGAAGTGAGAGAGTGGCATGGACATATATACACTACTAAATGTAAAACAGATAGATAGTGGGAGGCAGCCACATGGCACAGGGAGATCAGCTTGGTGCTTTGTGACCACCTAGAGGGGTGGGATAGGGAGGGTGGGAGGGAGATACAAGAGGGAGGAGATATGGGGATGTATGTACATGTATGGCTGATTCACTTTGTTATAAAGCAGAAACTAACAGACTATTGTGAAGCAATTATACTCCAATAAAGATGTTAAACAAAACAAAACAAAACACTGTAACAGAAATGAAGCATGCTTTTGATGGGTTCATTAGTAGACTGGACACAGCTGAAAAAAGAATCAGTGAGCTTGAAGATAGGTCAATAGAAACTTACAAAACTGAAATATAAAGAGAAAAGAGGATAAAAAAGAAAAAAGAATGTAACATCCAAAACTGTAGGATAATTTCAAAAGGTGTAACATGTAATAATTGAAATATCAGGAGGAAAAGAAAAACAGCAGGATAAATACCCGAAGTAATATTGGCTAAGAATTCCAGAATTAATGATAACAAACCACAAATCCAGGAAGCTCAGAGAATACCAAGCAGGATAAATACCACATATATACATATGCATACACACTCCCCTAGGCATACCATATTCAAATCACAGAAAATCAAAGACACAGAGATAATCTTGAACAAAGCTAGAGGGCAATGTGGAGGTCACGAAGGGCCTCGACTAGGGTAGTCTCTGCAATGTGATAAGGACAAAAGTCTGAATGGAGTCAGGTATGGAAGAAAGTGAGGTGAGAATGTGGAGACACTGACTCAAGAAGTTTTGCTATGAAAGGGGGTAGAAAGATGAGCAGTCTCTAAGGGGCATCTGGCATAGAAAGAAAAATCCATTCAAGTTTAGAAAGCATCATATATTTGGCTTGAGCCAAACCAGGTGAGAAGGACTGTGTGAGCAAAGACAGAAGACCTGCATTTTTCACAGAACTAGAAAAAAAAAAATCTTAATATTTGTATGGAGACACAAAAGACCCGAATAGCCAAAACAATCTTGAGAAAAAGAAAAGCGGAGCTGGAGGAATCAGGCTCCCTGAATACAGACTATACTACAAAGCTACAATAATCAAGACAATATGATACTGGCACAAAAACAGAAATATAGATCAATGGAACAGGACAGAAAGCTCAGAGATAAACTCACGCACCAATGGTCAACTAATCTATGACAAAGGAGGCAAGGAGGCAAGGAGGCAAGTGACTTCACACTATACTACAAAGCTACAGTAATCAAGACAATATGGTACTGGCACAAAAACAGATCAATGGAATAGGATAGAAAGCCCAGAGATTAACCTTTGCACATATGGGCACCTTATTTTTGATAAAGGAGACAAGAATATACAATGGAGAAAAGACAGCCTCTTCAATAAGTGGTGCTGGGAAAACTGGACAGCTACATGTAAAAGAATGAAATTAGAACACTGCCTAACACCATACACAAAAATTAACTCAAAATGGATTAAAGACCTAAATGTAAGGCTGGACACTATCAAACTCTTAGAGGAAAACATAGGAAGAACACTCTTTGACATAAATCACAGCAAGATCCTTTCTGACCCACCTCCTAGAGTAATGGAAATAAAAACAAATATAAACAAATGGGACCTAATGAAACTTAAAAGCTTTTGCACCGCAAAGGAAACCATAAACAAGATGAAAAGACAATCCTCAGAATAGGAGAAAATATTTACAAATGAATCAAAGGACAAAAGATTAGTCTCCAAAATATACAAACAGCTCATGCAGCTCAATATCAAGAAAACAAACAACCCAATCAAAAAATAGGCAGAAGACCTAAATGGACGTTTCTCCAAAGAAGACATACAGATAGCCAACAAACACATGAAAAGCTCCTCAACATCACTAATTATTAGAGAAAGGCAAATCAAAACTACAATGAGGTATCACCTCATACCGGTTAGAATGGCCATCATCAGAAAATCTACAAACAATAAATGCTGGAGAGAGTGTGGAGAAAAGGGAACCCTCTTGCACTGTTGATGGGAATGGAAACTGATACAGCCACTATGGAGAACAGTATGGAGGTTCCTTAAAAAACAAAATAGAACTACCATATCACCCAGCAATCCCACTACTGGGCATATACCCTGAGAAAACCATAATTCAAAAAAGACACATGTACCGCAGTGTTCACTGTAGCACTGTTTACAATAGCCAGGACAGGGAAGCAACCTAAGTGTCCATCGACAGAGGAATGGATAAAGAAGATGTGGCACATATATACAATGGAATATTAAAGGAACCATAAAGAGGAATGAAATTGGGTCATTTGTAGAGATGTGGATGGACCTAGAGACTGTCATACAGAGTGAAGTAAGTCAGAAAGAGAAAAACAAATATCGTATATTAATTAACACATATATGTGGAATCTAGTAAAATGGCACAGATGAACCGGTTTGCAAGGCAGAAACAGAGACACAGATGTGGAGAAGAAACATATGGACACCAAGCAGGGGAAGGGAGGACAGGATGAATTGCGATATTGGGATTGACATATATACACTAATATATATAAAATAGATAACTAATGAGAACATGCTGTATAGCACAAGGAACTCCACTTTGCTGTACAGTAGAAACTAACACATTGTAAAACAACTATACACCAATAAAAAATAAAATTAAATTAAAAAAAAAAGAAAGGCAGAAGACCTATTGGAATACAGCCAGCCACTCTCTGTCTCCTTCCCCCATTGGTTTTGGTCCAAAGCTTCCTTTTTCTGAGGTAGTAATGCTGTCTTACCTTTGGGGAAAGAAGACATGGGCCATCATATTTGTTTCTTGTTTACATTATGATGATAAGCCCTCTGCGTCTAAACACTAGGACATTTAAGCAAGTGTAATGTAAACTTTGTACTCACAACCGAAGTTTCATTACTAACACCAATAAATGGCTCACATTTGGGGAAACTGAGGGAAATGTGGCATTCTGTTAGCATTAGCTTTGGAATCTAGAGGAAGACCCATTTTCTCCTCAGTAGAAGTTCGCCCCCAACTTTCCCTAGCCAAAGAATCATCACAGAGAAAATGAACAAATAGGATGGATAGATAATAGATTCAGTAAGTAGATGGAAAGATAGATAGATAATTTATTTAAGGAATTGGCTCATGTGATCGTGGAGACTGACAAGTCCAAACTCTGCAGGGTGGGCCAGCACGCTGGAGACACAGGAAAGAGTCGACATCGCACTTCAAGTCTGAAGGCCATCTGCTGGCAGAATTCCCTCTTCTTTCAGGGATTTCAGTTCTTTTTCTACTAAGATCTTCAACTGATTAGATGAGGTCTGCTCACATTATGGAGGGCAGTCTGCTTTACTCAATGTCTACCAATTTAAATGTTAATGTCATCTACAGAATATTTTCACCGAAACATCTAGACTAACGTTTGGTCGAATATTTGGTTACCATGGCCTAACAAAGTTGACACATAAAATTAAGCATCACAAGTCCACCGCTTGTCAACTTGGCACCCATACAGATCTCCTCAAATCATACTGAATCTCCAAATAAAAACAATAACAAGGTCATACTTCCACCTGACATGATATAACTATCTTGCCTACACCAGAAATACACTAACCCTTTCCCCAGAAGAGGATGCAAAGTCCTTAGGTGATTTGCTCATTTTGCCAACAGACCTCAGGTCTCAGAATAGTGCCCAGGGAGGAGCCTCACTAAAAAGAACAGTAATGAACACATGGGCTCCCACAGAATGTCAATTTCATGGCTATTTTAAGAGGTCCTTTAATTACTTGTTTTCTGGGGCAGTAGGTCTGCCACATAAAACCATTTTCTTTTAGCTGGTGAATTATCAATTTTAGCTGGGCTTATTTCTGTACCAATACTATATAAAAGAAAAAACTCATGAATTAGAATTCCTCTTGCATTTTCTTTCCCTTCTCCATATGATATTTTAGCCCTTTGGGGGAGGGACAGAAATCTACACTACAAAAAGGATACTTGGTACAAACACCATGAACAGTAAGTATTGATAACTGATTGCAGGCTTGGGAAAAAGCTAAATACTAAGTTGATACCAATGAATTTTCCACCTAAAAGACTGTGGTTTCACTAGTAAAAAATTCGAGAACCCAGTTCATTGGAAGAAACTTGCCAATGGGAAAGGTACAGTGTTGATAACTTTGTACACTATTGACCATAGCTTGCCTCCTGTCCTGGTTCACATATATTTTTGGCTTATAGAATTTTTAATGATATCCAGACCTCCTGCTTGGTAAATGTAAGTACTAATACTGTTTCTATAAGAGCATTTAGATATGTTCTATCCCTTGCAAATAGTAGGTGTTAAATCATATTTCTGGAATGAATATAAGAAATGAGGGAACTAGAAATAACAAGTGTTGGTGAGGATGTGGAAAAAAGAAACACTAGCACACCACTGGTAGGAATGTAGCTGGTGCAGCCACTATGGAAAACAGTATGGAGATTCCTCAAAAAATTAAAAATAGAACTATCATATGATCCAGCAATTCCACACCTTGGTATTTATCTGAAGAAAATAAAAACACTAATTAGAACAGATATATGCAAGTCCATGGTCACTGCATTATTTACAATAGCCAAGATATAGAAACAACCTAAGTGTCCACTGATAGATGAGTGGATAAAGAAAATGTGGTGTATATATACAATGGAAAATTATTCAGCCATAAAAAGAATGTAGTCTTGCCGTTTGCAACAAAATGGATAGACCTTGGGCATTGGGCTAAGTGAAATATATCAGGCAGAGAAAGACAAATACCATATGATTTCATTTACATGTGAAATCTAAAAACAAAACAACAACAACAAATTTAAAAAAATGAACAGATTGGTGACTGACAGAAGCAGGGAGTGGGGAGTGAGCAAAATGGGTAAAGTGGATCAAAAGGTACAAATTTCCAGTTATAAAATAAATAAGTCATGGAGATATAATGTATAGCATGGTGACTATAGTTAATACTACTGTATTGCATATGTGGAAGTTGCTATGACAATATATATTGAAACTTCTCATCACACAAAATAATTTATAACTATGTGGTGATGGATGTTAACTAGACCTATAGGGGCTATCATTTCACAATAGATACAAAGATTGAATCATTATGTTGTACATCTAAAACTAATAAAATGTTATATGTCAATTTTACCTCAATTTAAAAAATAGTAACAATAATAAACATTTTATTTTAAAAACTATATTAAAATAAAGAACTATAGGTTCCTATTTCTTAACCCACAATCACTCACAACATGTGCTTATCTAGTGTAATGGCAGGAAGATTTGCCCAAATTTCTTTTGCTACCATATATCATTGAATCTGAAGACATTAACTGTAAGATGTGTAATTTATTTACCACTAAGAAATTTTAAATGCTGTCAGCTGAACTATGCCATGCCTGAACTATACGAAGAACCTCAATTTTACAAAGGTTGATGTGTATCTTTCAATCAGTAAGTACAGTATTAATGAGACAGGCTGGGACCTGGCACCCTTTGCTGCAGCGCTACAATGCTTGCACCTGGACATACCTCTCCTCGAGCAACAAAATACAGAGAAACTGTATGGGACTAAAAATAACTGTGTGCATGGGCAGCTGAAGCAAATTCTGGACCCAAAAGATACAAAGAGACCAAAAAACCCAACTGTCACTTTTGAGGAGCCTGGAGCAAAAACAGGGTGCCAGGAGCAAAAGCAGGGTACTACATATGTCCCCTCCACACAACACCACCTAAGGGGTGGGGAAAACACCTAAGCCACCCCTCTGGCCCAACCCCTGGACGCATCCCTACCCTCACCCCATATAAGAAAAAGGTTCCCCTTGGGGAGCAAGCAAGCAAGGGAGCCTGTTGTTTGTTCTTGCTCCCCCCTGCTGCAGCAGGGGCCCCAATAAAGCCTTGACTGAATTTCTTGTCTGGCCTCTAGTCAATTTCTATTGACTGGGGAAGGCCAAGAACCCTGGTTGGTAACATTAACATTATGTAAGTATTAACAAACTACAAGGAAATCCATTTTGTGTACCCTACAGAGCCTTGTACACAGTAGACAATAATCTTAAAAGAAGAAGAAAAAAGTAAGAAATAAGGGAATTGAATTTGCAAATTAAACAAAACCTAAGACCAAAAGTAAAGCTAGAGATTAGAAGAGGAACTAAAAGCTGCTTCATCCCAGAACTGGAGGGGTAGAGTGAAGTGAATTCGGGTCTCAGGCTAGAGGAGGGATGAGCTCAAGGGTTGTTAGGTTCTCCAAACCTGTAGTAGCAGTAACATCACCCGGTGCTCCCATCCTGTGCCAGTCCAATGAGGTATGCAAATTGTAATGGTAAGATACGCTCAGAAAACTGTCTGCAGAAGAGACATTCTGACACATAAAGCTTGTTGGTTCTGGCCCTTGTTAGTAAGTGCTGTTTAATGTTTGTACTGGGGAAAATTTATTCCTCCCGGCTGCAAATTCAAGTCCACCCAGAAGCTCAGAACATGACCTTATCTAGAAATAGGATCTTTACAGATGTAATTAGTTAAGGTAAGGTCATACTGGATTAGCGTGGACCCTAAATTACACTGACTGGTGTCCTTTTAAGAAGGCTATGTGAAAACATGGAGACACACAGGGGAGAAGGCTATGTGAAAACAGAGGCAGAAACTGGAGTGATGTGTGCAAAAGCCAAGGAATGCCAAGGATTGCGGCCAACTACCAGAAGCTAGAAGAGGTAAAGAAGGATTCTTTTCTAGAACCTTTGGAGGGAGCGTGGCTTCAGACTTCTAACCTCCAGAACCATGAAAGAATAAATTTCTGTTGTACTAAACAACCCAGTTTGTGGTAATTTGTTAAAGCAACCCTAGAAATAACATAGTATTTTTCAAAATAAAAATTTGCAACCAGAATCTGTAATTTATAGTTTTTAAAGCTATTTATTAGGCTTTTAACTTATAATAGTAATACAGACTCAGTCTAACAAATTAAAATATGGAAAATTATAGTTAAAAGTAAAATTAGAACATAGAAATTTATAAAGGTAAAAGTAAAAGCCCTACCTTTACATCCCAGATCCTGCCCCTGCATATTTACACTTTTACCTTTTCTATGGATACACGCATAAGCACTTTTTTTAAATAAAAATGGCATCATCCTATGCATAATGTTTTTTAGCTTTCTTTTTTTCAGTAACTATATTATGAAATATATGGGCATCTTTACTTGCCAATATACAGAGATCAACATCATTCTTTTAAGGGGCTGCATAATAGTCCATTATAGCTACCATCTCATAATTCACAACATTTTATTCAATATATATTTATTATCAGCTGTGGGCTAGGCATGAAATTCCTGTTTCCAAGGAGTAGAAGAGATAAATAAGTAAAAAAGAAATTGTATTGCAGTGTGATGAATGTTTCAACAGACACAAGCACAGAGGACTGTGAGAGGGGATGGGAAGGGTGCTTCAGGCACAGAGAACAGAGTATACAAATGACAGGAGATATGCAGAAATAATTCTTTGGGGCAAAACAAGCAGCATCTCATCATTCTCCAAGAGACTGCAAAGAAAGAATGATCTACACATGAGCTCTGGAAGGTTAAATGTGGTCAATTTTGCTGGATTTAAATAGACTCATTTCAAGAAGGGTTTGTAAAATTATTTAATGATCAGTGGGCTCAACACAGGGCACTATGTGGCCTGAGTACTTCATCAGTTTAAATAAGTATGATTTGTTCTACTGGTGCTTTAAAAGACGCACACCATTTCATGTGAGTCTTGTGTGCTGGCACGTGGACCTAAATGAATCATTGCTTAAATTTCTAGGAAGTTTTTTCAAGGATGAAGCTCTGAGGCGGGGCTCCAGACAGGTACCATCCTAGAAAATGAAGCCAAAGAGCATAGCTAACAGAGGAATCTAAAGGCAAAATCCTCAAGCTTGATCTAACTGAACCCCACATAAGGATGATTTATTACCAAAGGACAGAAGAAAATGATTAGCCTTAATGAAGTACCTCGTAGTTCATGCAAATTGGATTTGATTCACCACTCATGTTGGACTTCTAGCTAATCAACTTTAATCACAGGCATGCCTAATGGGCCTTCTGTCTGAGGCCTTGCTGTACTGCCTGACTTCATTATTAAGTGATGGGGTGGGAGGGCAAATGCCTACAATATGGAATGGAGTGGGACAGAATAGACACCAGTTCACTTCCCTGTGGTAATTCCTGAAACCTTCTTTCCACCTCATCCTCTCCATTCCAGTTACCAGAGGAGAAAGCAGGTCTAAGTTATTTTCCTTTAATGAAAAAGGGCTCAACTGCAGCAGGGAAAATTAGGGCAGATTCCCCCCCCCCCAATTAATCTGTATTAATATAAAGAGAACATCCCTATTCCTCATTCTGTAGATCTTCAGAGTAGCACTGGCAATATCAGAGACTCAGCCTGGCCCAGCGGCAGTACCATAAGGAAATGGAAGAGAAGAACCTGGATATTCCCTTTCAGACAGTTTTATCTCACCTGATTTTTGTTTTAAAGTCTGAAATAACTATGTAATGGAAGTGGTTATCGTGTTATTAAGCAGAAACTATCACTGAATTCTTCCTGAATGGCTGATGCCTCAGTAGCTACTGGGAAAACTCTTTTATGAAGGGTGCGTGCATGAGTAATGGCTGAATGCTATCTGCTCTTGCACCTGGCAGTCAGTCTGAAAGTGTCTGCGCCAAAGGGGTCCTCACTGGGACCAACATTTCATCCAGTTACAAAAGTAGCTTATCAGCTGCAGGAACGGAGAGACTTCCTCAGCTAGTTAAGACTTGCCTTATACTCACAATCTCTCATTCCTAGTCTTAGAATATTTTCCACTTAGCAGATTCTGCTTCCTGGCTTTGTTGCTAAATCAGCCAATAAGAACTAATTTCATGTCTCCTTTGAATCCTGTCAATCTGACTTATTTTGAGAGAGAGAAAATGGGGGCGTCAGTCAAAGCAGTCACATCTCACAGTCCCTCAGACAGCCTTTCAAGAGGAACTCAACTAAATCACATTTCATTCACTGAGATGGATGTTTATTCAGAGCTCAGCACAAGGGGAGCTGGGTCAGTGGAGGGAGCTGGCCAAGCCAGTGACCAAGAGCTTCCACACAGAAATCTGGTCTTAGGTGCCTTCGGCCAGGGATGTCTCCCACCTCAGACTTCGCATTCCACAAACCAATACAATTTCAAAAGCCAATGTGTATTTACCAACTTTTTATTTGGCCTGATTAGCAAATTAAAATCAACTGCCAACTACTATTTGCTATCATTCAGAAGAGGACATTTTTTAATAGGAAAACAACAGGAAATTCTTAACTAAAAATTTTTTTTAAATTGAAGCATAAAATTAGCATTATGAAAAGCTCACTTTGCTGTCCTTGTTTTTTCCATTTTCTTCAAATTGGTGGAAACCTTCCCACAGTAAAGTGCCCTAGAGGACAAGAACAGCTGTTTTCCTCCTGATTGGAGGAAGACAAATAAGGAGGGAAATGCGACAAATGAATCAGTGTGACTTGTTACACTGGTCTGTGTCCTCCAGCAAATACACCCAGGCACAACTAGAGACCGTTTCTATGTCCAATGACCACTCACTGCTCCCAACATCCACCTCAGGACCCCCTTCTGAATGCCTCTAGAACCCCACATTCCATACTGTCTTTTTAAAAAGTAGCATGCTTATGATATTCAAAATTAAAAATAAATTTTGAGAGATAAACCTTGTTTACAAGCCAATGTATACAAGGGAAAAAAAAAACCCTTATACTGTTTCTATTTCAAGACATTCACACTCTATAATAAAATAGCAGTGTTCTCTCAAATCATGTAAAGTTTTCTTTAAAGAAGCTTTAAACTTTTCAGTGCTGATGTTCATTGCAGATGACTCTGTCACAAGGCCACCTGATGTTGTTTATCACCGTCCTGCTAGTACCATGTGGGTTACCTTAGTCACTTCCTGTACTAGGGACTATGGGGCTAGGGAAGTAAAGATCACAAGTCCCCTGGGTTCATCCTTTGGACAAGTTATTAAACCTCTCTGAGACTCTGATCTGTAATGTGGAGAAACTAATCCTTCTCAACTCAGAGCATTATTGTAAAGATCAGATAAGACATGTAAAAATACCTTGTAAACTGTGAAATTATCTACACATATGAGGTATTGTTGATGTTGCTTTTTAGTAGAAAGAAGCAATGAAAAACCAGAATAATATTTCAAAAATAACTTCCCAAGTGATAATAAAAATGATGATGATGATAATGATGATGGCACCAAGAAGCAAAAATAAGAAAATGACATTTCTCGCAGGCTTTCTTTGGGCCAGGTATTGTTCTAAGCACTTTTTATGTTTTTTTTTCATGTAATCCCACAACAATCGCATGAGATAAACACTGTTAACCCAGTATAATAATGAGGAAACTGAATTTTAGAGAATTCAATAGCCTTGCCAATTTCACACAACTAGCACAAAGCAGAACTGAGATCCAAGCCTTGGTTCTGTCTGATTTCATAAACTCTATGAGCAAGGCTTAGCACAAGTTTCGGCAGCCCCAGAAAGACCTTGTTTTTAAAGCTAGACTTAGGGCAAAGAGAAAAAAATAAGCAGAGGTTGGCCTAAATCTTAAAGCAGATGGTATAACACTGCCTGATGACAGAAAAGAAATAGAAATATTCAACTATTTTGCTTCCTTTTATACCATTAAGAATAATAATTGTCAGTTTGGAAAGGGTAGAATAAATACTATTAAAAAAAAGCAAAGACTAGAATTGAATTTTGATACTGAAAGGAGCCTCAAAAAAATCATACAGTCCAATGTTTTTGGTTTACACATTTTAAAAAAATGCAATTTAGTTTCTTGCTCAGTCACAAGTACATGGCAATGCTTGGGTAAAACTAGACTCCTGGCTCCAGCCTGGTGTAGTGCTATTTTCACCTACTGCATTTGAGTGATAATAATGAAACAAAGTCCCTGGGTTCTAATGAGTGAAATCACACAGGGTACTGAAAACTAGAATTATAGAATGTCTGATGGCAATTTTTGAAATCATGGGAAATGAGAAATGTATTAGAAAATAAGAGTTGTTCTTAAACTGCATAGCAACTGGAATAAGCACTGTTAATTCATGAAAAGGTTCTGCCACTCTGCACCAGAAAGTTGTCTTAAGCAGCAAAGGAGAATTCATACTTTATTTAGCTATATACATCAATACCTAGAGAGCTCCCTAAATTTAAAATGTTATAAAAGTTAACTGAAAATGGGTACTCCTTTACTAACCTATAAGAACTATATGCATCTCATTATACATAAACTAGATCTATTACCTGCCATGATTACAAGAATCATTAATCTCTTTTAAATAATGTTTAATAGAAATACTTAAAAATTAATATTGTCATTTCAGTTATTTCCTGTAATTTTAATAATTACTGTAGGGTTGAAATAATTTTCAATTTGGTCACTCCATTTATCATTCTATGTCCAGTGTACAAATGAGTAAGCTCATGGTGCTGCCTTGCTCTGGCCATACTACAAAGAGTTGCCCCTGTAAGAGGACATTCAGTATAAGCAGCTGCCTCTTTGATTTCCTTATAGTCATAATAAGGCAGATTCTCTCTAGGTTCTACAGATATTTGCAAGAAAAGAGGTTCAGTGGAATCGATGTTCTCCAAAGCCAAGCCATCACCAAAACTCACTGAAATGCAGAGGGCTATACACCGTAATTGTTCTTTGGTTTTTTTAATTGTCTGGATCCTAAATGTTACACTCTTAATAATTTCTGTTCTCATCTCCAATGTATTGTATTCTAATGTGTTACTCTATTCCAATGTGATTTTACCAGTGGAACAGTATGTCCATTTAAACCCAGCTTTACATTTCAAACCTCATCAGTGGGGGGGAAGAAAAGCACAGAAACAGAATAGCATAATTGTAGGGCTCACCATTTGTTTTTCTTTTCGAAATCTTTTAGTAGATATAGTGTGTCTTTATCAGTTGGCAGCCAAACACCCCTCTAACTGGACTTTATGATACCTGTCTATGCAAAATAAAAATCGTCTCTCAGGCTTCCCTGGTGGCGCAGTGGTTGAGAGTCCGCCTGCCGATGCAGGGGACACGGGTTCGTGCCCCGGTCCGGGAAGATCCCACATGCTGCGGAGCGGCTGGGCCCGGGAGCCATGGCCGCTGAGCTTGTGCTTCCGGAGTTGAGAGGCCCGGGACCGAAAAAAAAAAAAAAAAAAAATCATCTCTCTTAATTATCAGTTACCAGCTTCTCCTCACCCCCAGTTTCTCCCAAAAGTGAATTCTGGCATACTATTTGGCCTCTCTTTTAAGTCAAACCACTGCAATATTTACGATGGTTATTATATGGTTATCCTCCCTACTTTGTGAAAAGCCACTCAGGTCTTTTGGTATTCTGTGGAAACAGACGACAGACACCTAATCTTATCCAACTGCAAAGTATATCACTGGAGTTCTGGTATAGATGTACACTTCTTCTTCTCAAAGGAAGTAGGGATAACCTTTAGCAGTCTTACTTTTCTGGGATAGTCTGGATTCTTCTTTCCATTGAACATGTTCTACAGATTTACTTCCATGCATCCTATTGCCAACTGAAAAAGATGCACAACCTACAAGTTGAGAATTACGTTTTATTCGGCAGACTTGCTAAGGACTTAAGCCTGGGAGGCAGCCTCTCAGATAGCTCTGAGGGACTTCTCCTAAGAGGTAAGGGAGGAGCCAGGATGTACAGGAGTTTCTGCAGTGAAAAGAAGGTAGTCAGAGCATCAAAAGATTACTGCTAATTAAAGAAAAAACAAACATCTCAAGTTAATGAATTTAGCACTATTCCGTGAATGGGAAGATGCAAGAGTCTGGGCTCATTGAAAGCATTCCTTTGATATGCACCTTAGCTATCTAGGGCCAGTATCCTGTTTTTCTGCATCTGAATCCCCTCAGGGTGCACAGTGGGTGGGGGACGTGGCTGCAGTGGCTGATGGCCTGAAGCCTGCAACATCCTTTGTTTACTGATATGATAGGCAACAATTTTCATCCACACTATACTGTTCTTTTTAAAACCATCTGTCTTAGGATATTACTTTCTTAGTTTGGGATGAGCACTGCTTTTCAGAGAAACTCACTGATGCGGGTCAGGGCAGGCTGCCCCCAAATATGCCACTCTGGCATATTACTGAATACTTTGAATTAAAGTTACTTAAGAAACAGCCAATGCAAGAAGGACAGTCTGACCCTCCTTTCTCTTCCTGAAAGCAGGAAATAAATCTCCTATGTGAAAGCCACCCTCCCTGGACCAGGAAGTAAAGAGACATCTTTATCATCAGAGATAGGAAATTCAAGGCCAAGAAGGCTGTATAAACAAACCTCCTTTACTAATTTACTATCCCAAGCTCAAACCCCTTTGTCTTGTCAATTCACAAATATATTGTTTCTTTGTCTAAAATGTATAAAAGCTGCCTGCTTTGGTCACTTCTTTGGGTCCTATGAGGCCTCCATGTGTACAAAATTAAATTTGTTTTATTCTTCTCTTGTTAATATGCCTTGTGGCAATGTAATTATTAGATCAGCCAGAAGAATCAAAAGGGATAGGGGGAAATTTTCCCCTCCCCAATATCACCAACTTCAGCTTATGAACTCACCTAAGCCACGGTTTTACCAACTAATTTCTCTCAACTGATATCAGGATATTTCTGTGTAAACTCTCAAAGCAACCATCCTCTCCCCCACTCCATGCCCCAGTGCTGCCCTCGGGCCTAGGGTAGTGATTGAAGAGATATTTGTGTTTATTTCAGGACCAATATGATGCTTACAATCTCATTTTCAAAAAAAGGAAGTAAACTGACTCGATTTTTTATTATGGCTCGTATATCGGTTAAGCAATAATTAACTGAGGTGAAAATTAATCAAAAGGCTAAAAAAATAGTGTATCTTGACATCAACAGGCATTTTTACAAAGTCTTATATGGCAACCTTATATAAAAGACAGAAACATTTAGATAACAAAACATTTAGGTGAATTCTTAGCTGGTTGAACGACTCTTCCCAAATAGTGTTGGTCCATGGCCTCCGAGTTGTACCCTTGACTCAGCTCTGTTAACATGTCTAATTAATAATAATAGGTAACATATATTAAACCTTACTCTTGGCTAGGGTTAAGAATTTTAAGCACTTTATATGTTAATGATTTATTCCTCACAAAAACTCTATGAAGTAGGTATTATTATATCCTCCACTGAAAAGATGAGGAATTGAGGGTGAAAAAGGTAAGGGCATCCACCCAAGATACACAGCTAGTGCATAGAGTCAGGATTTTTCCCAGGGTGTCTGACTCCAACCCAGGCTTCTTTTCACCCCATTCCCCTGCCTCTCTACCAACTACGCATAGATCTAGAAGTCAGGCTTATTAAGTTTAGATATGGCATAAAACCAAGAGAAATGGCTAATTTGTTGAATGAAAGAACTGAGACAAGCAGAAACTAGTAAGATCAAATTCAAACAGGATAGAAATGTTAAGCCTGCATTTAGATTCAGCAAAACCAATTCCATACCTATAAAAAGAAGACCTTTTATAAAAATGTATGTAAAAAATACCGAGTTGTTTCAGATGACTAAAGGCTTAATATGAGTCAGCAGTGCTCCTATTAAAAAAATGTACCCTGCATGCATATCCAGATCAAGGGAGACAGTACTGCACCTTTCAGTGGTCAGACCATCTCTACATGATTGTGTTCTGCTATCTCATTTTAAGACAGACCTTGGTCATTTGGAATGTGTTCAGAAAAGCCTTGCTAAGATAGTAATTTCATCATAGTCCTGATGGTTAAATAAAATATATTATGTTTGATGACAAAAGTTTTAGGATGGGCAGGGAGGAAAGGCAGGTACCATAATCCACAGAAATAGAATTTAAATATTTGCTGATTACAAGACAGTCTTATGAAAGATAGACTGGTTATTCTGCATTGTTCCAAAAAGACAAATCAGGATCAATGAGCCAAATTTATAGGAAGCCAACTTTCAGCACAATGTTCAAGGAAGAAGTTTCTCATAAGCAGAGTTACCTAAAAGTTAAATGGTTGATAAGTAATGGGTAAAAGAAGTCTTTACATACTAGACACACTCACTGGAGTATATATGAGTTAAATAGATTGATGTATAGGATTTGTTTTAAATTAGAAAAATAAGAAAATGTGGATGGGAGAAGAGCAAAACATTCATCATTGCTTAAGCTAGATGTTGAGTACTCAGAGATTACTTGTACTGTACTTTCTACATCTGCATGTAATTGAAATTTTTACTTACACAGAAGAAATACGTCGCCTCAGGGGTTACTGAGGTCCCTGTTTTTGGATACGTTCACACAGAGACCAGAGGTCTACTTTGAAAAGATATCACAGAGTAAACAGAATGTTGGACTTCAAGGATCTTTCTAAGATTCTGATTCTGCAAAGGAAGCTAGCAAAATATTGTAAAGTAATTCAGAGAAGATAACCCCCACCCAGCCTCTGTTATTACTGACAGATTTTTGCTGCCTGCTCATCATGTCTCCTATCTGCTACCTTCTTTTGCTCTCTGATCACCTATCTCCTCCCTGGAGATTTGGATGCTGACAAGGTCAATTACTACACAGCAGAAACTCACATAGTGAGCCTATTGCTGAGAAACTCAAAGCTGTCATACAGCCTCCAACTGACAACTTTCTCAAACATGACACTTTCACATATAAAAACAGGTTACTCTTTGAAGAAAGACTCAAAATATTTTACCTTCCTTATAGCTACCCTTTGAAATCTACCACTAGTTAATCATGAGAGGTCTCAAAAAGGAGTGCAATGGCTGTCAAATGTGAATACTTGAGAGAACCTTTCTGAGGAAGCTATTTGAGAATCAAATTAGTCCACCTGTGACAACCTAGGTATATAAATAATAAAAATGGTTGGCAGGATATTTCAGTTTCTCAGGCATATCGTGGTATTGCACTTCCTGGTCATCATGTGGTTGGGTGGGGGTCATGTAATTCTGACCAAAGAACAAGGCAAGAGCCTCCAGATCTCTTTTTTCCCACTGCAATGGCTGACAGTAATGTTCAAAGGGCAAGTGTTCCATCTGTATAGGTCCCTGCATGATGACAATGAATGAGCAAAAGTCCTTTGAGATGCCATGATGGACATGCAGCTTAAGTGCAAAACAAGCCTTCATTGTTTTAAACCAATGATATTTTGGAGGGGCTTACTACACTTGATAGGCAGACTCTTTAAATGGCCTTCATGATCCTATCCTCTTGAGTGTGAGCAAGACCTGTGAATATGGTAGGATATCCCTCTCATGATATGCAAAAAATAAAATAAAATACAGATATTGAGATCCTTTATCAGTTGGCTTTGAGTTAATCAAAAGGGAACTTGTTCTGGGTGAGCTTGACCTAATTAGGTGAGCCCTTTAAAAAAGAAACAGCAGCAGAAGCAGACATTCCTACTGGCTAGAAGAAGCAAACAGTCATGTTATTAATTGCTTATGGACAAGGGCAGTTTCTAGGAGCTGAAAGAAGTCCCCAGCCGACAACTAGCAAGAAAATAAGGATCTCAGTCATACAGCTGCAAGGAAACAATCTCTGCCAACAGCCAGTGAGCTTGGAAAGGAACCTCAAGCCTCAGGTGGGACTGCAGCCCCAGCAGACATCTCGATTTTCAGAATTGTAAGGCTCTGAACACAGGACCCACCAAACCCATACCCGTAATTCTGACCCACAGAAGCTGAGAGATAATAAATTTGTCTTGTTTTAAGCTGCTAAGTTTGTGGTAATTTGTTATTATAATAGAAAATGAATACATCACAGTATAACTGAGTTTATCCTGGTTAATAAAGCGGGAAAAATATTAACTATGTTATGATTATTATAGTAGTAGAAATATTTTGGAAAGGAGAAAAATCAGATTGATGAATAGCACATCTGTACAGTGGAATACCAGATAGCCATTAAAATGAATGAGGTAGGTCTGTATGTGCTGTTACTGAACCATTTTTGACATATTCAATGAAAAGTAAGGTACAGATCATGTATACAACATAATCACATTTGCATTTTTAATGGATATATAAGTATGATTGCATATCCAACTTCTGGAATCAATACAGAACTATTAACAAGTACTATATCAAGGAAGAAAGCTTGGAAGTCCAGGGTAAGAGGAAGAATGGACTTCCATTGTATAAACTTTTGCATTGCTTGAATTTTTATCATGGGAACATATTGCCTTTTCCATTTAAAAAAAATGATAGAAATGAAAAACAAATCAACCCACATTTATTGAATATAAACTGAATGCAAATCACTTTACTAGGTACACAGTTGCACAAACAATCATGGAGTGGCTGCTTGTTTAGCATTGCATTGGATGAGACAAGTATGAAAAAGTTAATGGCAACATAGAAAATTATAATTTCTGCATAAAATTGAAGAAAAGGGTCTGGAAGTTAATGAAGTCCCAAGGGGGCATAATAAAGAATATGCAGATGATGCAAGGATGGAAAAAATGTAGGCTTTGAAGAAGGGCACCATCTCTGACAGTGCAGAGTCAAAGTTGCCATATTAAAGTGCTCTGCCCTCCTTCTAGCTAAGTCTGAAGCCAATGAGTTAGGTGCTTACAGAGGTAAATCTGGCTTGTAGTAGATGTTGCTGGTGCCTTGAGTCCCATCTCCTTGGACCACCCCTGATTTTAGCCACATCTGTGCTGGACAGTTCCATGTACCTTGACAAACTCCCACCACGTGAAACCTTTGCTTTTCTTCAAAGATCAGATCCTTTGACAAATCTGTGGGAAGCCAGGCCCTGGAAGTGCTGGGAAGTAAACATCTTGGATAGTAACCCTCAACCAATGGCAATGGGAGCCAGTGAATAAATGCTCCTGCCTCCTATACCTAAAAGAGAGAATTCTGGGAGGCCTTCTGTGAGTTAAGCCCCCACTGTCTACAGTGGCGAGAACATTTATAATGCAGCTTATTGGCTTTTCCTTCTCCCATCTCACTCTCCTCCCTCCCTTCCTCTTCTTGAAGGGAGTCTTTCCTGAACTCACTTCCCAAATAAACTATATGCACCTAAATCCTTGTTTCAACCTCTGGTTTTGTGGGTATCCAAACCAAAGCAATGTTTGTTAATGAAGAAGAAAAAGCAAGCAGTTTTAAACTATTGAATATGCAAAGCAATGGTGAATTGCTTCTTGCAACATTATTTTTAGTTGTAGCCTAAAATAATCTTAAATCTCTAATAAAAGTGCTCACAGTGCCTCTTTAGAAGAAAGGATTCTACAGGGTGGCGGATGGCATTCAATCCTAGAGAAAGCCCATTGTGCTAAATGAGGCCTGTTCTAAGGCTAAACTGTAGTTGCTCCTGGCAGGAGGCATTTCAAATACTCACTAAATTCTCCTTACTTTCATTTTACCTCGTTATGCTTCATTATGCCCCAAGTAACGCAGCAAATAATTCCCTTTGGCCCTTGCTGTTTATTGCTTTCCAAATATAGAACAAAATGCTTATCCTTCTCTTTCTCACTGTCCAGCCAAACTTACTCATCACTCCTCTTAATGTCATATCATTCAGTCATTCTGACTGCCCTTCTGTGAATTCTTTCTTGCTGTCCACATGTACCAAGCGTTCCAAGTACAGAGCCTCATCTCAGAAGCAGGGTGCCTAAGACAGGCTTCAGAAGATTTCAATTTGGATAATAGCAACAAAGAAGAAAATAGCTCCTTTGTCCACTTTCTTTAAAAGCCTTGCTACATTTGAAAGAGCCAGGAGAATTTGTAAGCCACTTAATTTCACAGGGGAAACCTAGAATTCTCAGATTCCGCTCCATCAGAGCAACTACTTACGGTAGATTTTTCTCAGATACACCTGTTTCCTTTGTGCTACGCCTTTTGATGTAGGTATAATTAAGCTGATCGCAGCCCCAGTTGGCCACTATACCCAAGGAAAAAATCCAGTATCAGTTCAAAATGATTGCTCTAACCATGCACTTTTCTCTCTACCTGTTCACTCTAAAGATGGTTGTATGGCTTCAAGGTTGTTGCTGTTAATATTAGGGAAAGTTTTATTCTTTTGTAAATCTCCATCAGCCCTTTCCTTTTTCTCCAGAATCGCTTCTTCTGGGGCCCCGCTGGTTTCCTTTGACAACTACCTTCCTCTCCTAAAGTTGCTCAGGATACAGAAAAGCCTGCCTCTCATAATTCCCCATATTTGTTCCTGTGGTCACCTCCCATTCCACATGTGCTTCCTCTCTGAGGCAATTTAGTTTCTGAAGCTCACTGAGCGGAGTTCAACTTTGTTGTAAATTATGTCCAGATTTGCAAGTTAACTAAGTAAAAGAAATTTAAGGAAAAAAATTAAATCTTTAACCTTCTCAGTCAATTTTAACTTCAGGGAAACAAAGAACACGTTGTGCTAAGTTTGACATCACTAGATTTAAACAAAGGACTTATATTTGTATGAGTATATGATCAGGCTAATGCTTCATGTTAATACTTCACATTTTATGACACTCACTGTGATAATTCATGAGACCTCAGTTTGGGACCACTCTGCACAACATATATAAAGAGGTAGTAAACAGAAGTGGTATTCCATACCAGACACACTTCACATGTGTTGGCTCATTTGATTTTCACAACAATCTCCATCCTACAGATGATCAAACTTAGTATAAGTGACCTGCTCAACTTACTAATTATAACCACAGGCAAAAGAAAATCTATCCACTCTCCACTTCATCAAACTGCTTCTCAGTAACAGACATAATTTCTGTTCTATATGCTCAAAGTCATCACAGTAAGCATATGTAATTCAGAGACAAGATGTCACTATTTCCTACTTTGTCAATATTAGAAATATGGATTGTTGAATAGGCAGGAAACCCAGACCTTAAATAAGTATCATCTTTAGAGACATCATGCAATATAATCTCCTGCTTCTTGTTAGAATTCCTGTGATGTCAGAAAGTATTTTTCGTAAATTCTATTAGGAAGCTATGGAAAACACTGTTTGTTGGTTGGCTGACCCAACCATGATTCCCAATCCATTACTCCTAACCATCTTCCATTACTCCTAACCATCTTCCAAAGTTGGCTAACGGATTTCTGGGGAAACTTTTGCCTTCCTGACAGATGCCACAATTTTCTCTCCTTCTTAACTTAAATATGGATATAAAGACTGGAGCCAAAGTAGCCACCTTCCAACCATGAAGGAAAAAGGCCAAGAAAATCATGGTGACATGGGGCCCTGACATTGTTGAGCAGTTGAATCTACAATAATAAACCCTTCTATGTTTACGCCACAGAAGGCTGAGTTTAACCTTCCAGTGTTTTTGTTATTTACAGCTGAATGCATTGCTAACTGATGCAGGAACAAAACATTTTACAGTACAGTTTGGTTCCTTTAAATGAGATGGTATTTTAGCAATTGGTGTCATCTGAAAAACAATCTAGATCAATGCTATTCAATAGGCTTTATGTGATAATGGAAATGTTCTATATATGTGTTGTCCAATATGGTAGCCATGCATGACTACTGAGCACTTGAAATGTGTGTAGTGCAACTGAGGAACTAAATTTATTTAATTTTAATTAATTCAACTTTAAACATAGGTGGCTAGTGGCTACCATGTTGGACAGTGCAATCTAGACATTTTGTGAGTTGACATACATGTCAAGTCTGTGGTGTTTGGGATGAGACACTGAAAACTTGCATAAACCTACTCAAAGCAAATAAGTTATCTTTTATTCAGCCTGAACAAATATACAGTAATAATCCAAAAATTGCAAAAAGCAGCCAAATATTTTAGTAGTTTTAAGACTGTCTCTATTGCCAGAGCGAAATCTTCAGCTGAAAGATTGCTTGCGGTCCTGAATGTGGTTTAAGTACATGTCTTTTGGATGAGTGACAACAGTGAATTCTTAAGCTGAAAATACAGAAGATTGCCTCCTTTTTCTGACAGGCCGCTCAAAAGCATTGACACAAGAGAGTAATTATTTTTAAGATACATCAATAAGACAAGTTCATTTCATCCAAGTCATCACATCTACAACAACTGCAGTGGGCAAGACCTACTTTTAGCAAAGGGTATTCTGGGGGCCCCTAATCGACTTCATCAGCAACTCTCTGTTTCATATTTCATACCATTTTCCCCAATTATATTCACTCCCCACTTTGTTAGTTTACCCTACGGCTCTCTTCCTGACTCCTAAAAAATGTTTTAAGGAAGTCTTTCTAGAGGAAGTATGTTGTAGGCTGAACTGTGTCCCCCCAAAGCTTATATGTTGAAGAGCTAACCCCTGGTACCTCAGAACGTAACTGCATGGGAATGTAGTGTCTGCTGTATAATAACCCACCTAGTGTGTGGTATTCTGTTATAGCAGCCCTAGAAAACTAATACACAGTATCTGCCAACTTTATAAGTTGCTCTACTTAGAGAAAACTCAGACCAAGTTAGATAAGACAGGAGCACAGAGGTAAGCTCATGGGGAACGTATGTTTGGTAGCTGGACTTCTGAGTTCTGCATAATTCATGTATCTGAAATTACCTCCTCAGTTAGTGAGAATGTATGGGGCAGGAAGTATAAGTAGAGAGGGGATGGTGGAGGGAAATTATGTAATCAGTCAGAAAAATCTCAGACTTAGATAGTAACAGCAATTATTTCATACAATGTTAGGTCTAAAAGAGATACTAGAGACAACTTAATTCAACACTCTCTTTGTATAGGTGATAAAACTGAGGCCCTGAAAGAACAGCAGCTTGCCTAAAATCAGTTGGTCAGTGGCAAAACTAGGACTAGATCCCAGTCTCTGGTTCAATGTTCTTGCCTTGATTCCATCCTATGTTGAGGAAAGAACATATTCAGTTTTTCTTATTTTTTATTAAATACATGCAAAGTACTTATAAATAAGGAATTGTATCTGAAAATTTATCTCTGTGCCCCAGATTTAAATCCACCATTTATCAGTTTATGTCCTTAGGCAATCACTTAACCTCTTGAGGTCTTGGTTTCTTCATCTGTAACATGATGGTGATAATGGTGCACTTTCTATCTTATAGGATTGTCTCAATAACCAAAAAAAGGTTATTATTCAAAACACATGAAAATGTGTTTTGAATATCCCAGTGATTTATCATTTCAAGGTAATAGTATTATAGTTTATTGTAGCTGAATGTTAAAGTACATTTTTTATTACTCATTATGGCTTTACTCTTAATGCAAGTCCACTGTCTTGAAATAGATATAAAAATAGCTTCCTTTAAACCCAAACTGAGCATCAGAACTAGTCATCTCAAGGGAAAATATCAATGACCTTTTCAAGAGGTTTATTTTTTATTTTTTTAACATCTTTATTGGAATATAATTGCTTTACAATGTTGTGTTGGTTTCTGCTGTACAACAAAGTGAATCAGCTATACGTGTACATATATCCCCATATCCCCTCCTTTTTCAAGAGGTTTAGATGGAATGGTTCCTTGCATCTGTGTTCATGTTGCCACAGTAGTTATTACCGCTGGCAAAGAAATCAGAAAATCTGTAGTTCATTTCCCCCTTCATTAGAAGATGATAGAAAAATGTTCATATACACCTGTCTCTGAGGGCTTCAAATAAACATATACTGTAAATTCAAGGCAAATCTTTGGAGCCACTTATAAACAAAAGTCTATGAAATCACCTCCCGCACCCAGTGATTCCCTTAGCCAACCTGGTCTTCCTCACTGGGGAACTGGCCACAGGAATAAAACTATTTTACTAGCTCTTCGGCTTCCTTATGAAGGGACTGTGAGTGCTGACATCTTTATTTCCAAGTCTGTTTTTGGTTTTCACTAAAGGATTTATATAAGAACTTAAGTAGTATGTGTACCAGGCAATCACCAGTGAAGTCAGATAGCTAGATGTACTCTACAGAGCATCCATCTGTTGTATTCTCAGTACTTTACTATTAAATTTATTCATATGTATACATTTATGCCATTTACTTATTAAAATCAATAAGAACAATGAAACCCTTCTGATAATCACAAGCAGTTGAAATCAAGAAATCAGTTACAGTATTTTATCAGCTTCTACTTCCAAGGTATTTTTGCGTTGTATTTAGCTTTAAAAAATGTTTTAAGATCACAATTCACACATATGAATAGTACAGGTGATAAGAATTTGGGGTGCAATAACATGATACACATTAACTAAAATGCCTCTCCAGTAAAATGTACTCTATTGAGGGCAGGGCCATTTCTGTCTTATGGGATGCTGAATCCACAGCTCAGGCTCTAACACACATCTCCAAAAATAATTATTTATATATTTATTATATGGCTCCATTGGTTGAAAGAATATTAGTGGGAAATTATGTTTTCAAAATTGATTCTCTGTTAATGTCTAAAAACTTCGTGTATTTCTTCCTGTAAATAAATTAGACAGGAAGCACCAATTAACTCTATCAGTTATTAAGTTATTGTCTCTCAGTTTCAAACCTAACCTTCTATAGTCTGCTTAGTGATTCTGAGCTGGGACTCTGCAAACCATATTTCTGCATTGCAGGTTGAATCCACATTAGGCAATTCTAACACGGGCACCAGAGAGAGAATGAAAGTCCAGAGGAGGAGGAAGTAACTTGTTGGCTTGCAGTTTCTGTGAACATCATCCCAGCCATGCTTCTTCACCTCAGCAGTGGTAGTTCCTTCCTGTAGCAGCAGCTGAATCATACTGCAGTTTTTCTGGAATGTGTAGAACCAGCCCCATTATCTCCCCTATCCATGGACTTAACAGTACCATCCAGAGAGGTCTAGATTCCAAGCCCATGGAGAAGGTCCTCTGAATTCAGAGATTCCAACATCACCAAGCAGCACCTCCTCCTCAAAGGTCTGAATTTCAGCTCAGTGAGGTCTCACACCCTAAGATTCTAAGTTCTAATAATTACAACCTCTTCCCTTTGCTCTTTCAGCAAACCTAGGGGTGGTTCCTGCTCCTCAAATTTTAGCATGCCTCAGAATCACCTGGAGAGCTTATAAATCACAGATCCCTGGGCCCTCCTACCAGAAATTCTGACTCAGCATGTTTGGGACAGGGCCTGAGAATTTGCCTTTCTAACAAGTTCCCAAGCAATACAGAGGCTTCTGGTCTTGGATTCAGTATGGATCTTGTCTTTAGACTTGAATGTAACACTGAGTTCCTAGCCAAAGGAAAATGAGATGTAAATAATCCAAGACATGTAGTGGCATTATAGTTAATCAAATTATCATCTCTGGATAATTGTGATGGAGTTCCTCGGCAGGTCCCAGTGGCTGCTGCATTTGAGCATGATGTCAATAGAGACAAAAACCAGGACAGTGATGTAGGCTCAAATCTCCTGAGTGCACTGACTTGCTTAAAGAAAGAAAGTGAAAAGCTTGGGTCTTTAAATATGATGCTGGAGCTCAGAGGAGGAATAGTGACATCTGTCTGGACATGGATGAAACTGAGAATTTTAAAAACTCAAGTCACTTTGACTATCTTTTGCTAGTGAAAGAAGCTTGCTCTCCTATGTTTGGGGAGAGTAGCCTTCCTTGGCATAAAATTGTAATAACATCACCTAGAATAGCTGCCCAGTGCCAATTATCCTAACAACCCCTCATTGCTACTAGACCCATACCTAGAGTAAGATCTCTGCATGGGAAGGGGGGCATCCTCATTTAATTTAGTCTGGCTGGGACAGAAGGTAGATACATTTTGGAGAATTAACATGGAATATCATAAACTTAATCAGGTGTTGACTCCATTGTAGCTGTTATTCCAAATATAATATTTATATTGGATCAAATTACAGCAACTATGGTACCTGGTAGGTACCTATTGACCCAGCAAATGTTTTTTTTCTCCATACCAATTAAGAATCATGAAAAAACGTTTGCTTTACTTAGGTGGACCACCAGTATACCTCAGAACTACTTCAACTCTATTCACTGCCATAACATGTTGCACAGGGATCTTATCATCTTGGTATTCCATGCAATATCATACTGGTTGTGTTAGCAGAATAATGATACCACAGATACCTACATCCTAATCCCCAAAACCTGTGGATATTTTACCTACATGACAGAAGAGGCTTTGCAGATGTAATTAAGGATATTAAGGGAGTTTATCCAGCATTAACCAAGTGGACCCAATATAATCACAAGGTCATTATGAGAGGAGGCAGGAGGGTCAGAGTCAGAAAGAGAGTGAAGGAGATATGATGATGGAATCAAAAGTCAGAGAGATTGAGAAGGAGGGAGAGGGAGAAAGAAAAAGAGACTTGAAAATGCTGTTCTGTTGGTTTTGAAGATGGAGGAAGGGGACACAAAGTGAAGGAATGCAGGTGTCCTAGAGAAGCTGGGAAAAACAAGGAAGTGGATTTCCCCTTAAAGCCTCCAGAAGGAATGTAGCCCTACCAACACCTTGATTTTAGGACTTCTGACTACTAAAATTGTAAGATAATAGATTTGTATGGTTTGAGTACACTAAGTTTGTAGTAATTTGTTACAGAAGCAATAGGAAAGGAATATACTGGTCCATTACACTGATGACATTAGGCTGACTGAATCTGATCAGCAAAAAATAGCAAGTACTTAGATGCCTTAATGAAACATATGTGAACCAGAGGTTGGGAAATAAATCCTGTAAAACTTCAGGGTCCATCACCTCATAAAGTTTCAGGTGATTCTAAGTCCTAATGGACACTAGCTACCTTGGTATTAATTGTAGTACTTATTATTTTATCTACTAGGTATAGAACAAAACATTCTCTTATTTTGATCTCTTTTGAAGTGACTTGTTCTCTAGAGTCTCTTCAATAAAAATATATTTACCTTATTTCCTGTTTATATAGGCATTTACATTTTATTGTCTGCAGAATTTTAAATTTAGTATCAAAAATACCATATTTGAACACAGATTCAAGATATTTTAAACTTAGAAACTGTCACCAAAAATAAACTATATTTTTATAATGCTAAGTTTATTTAAAGCATAAGGTAAATTAATATTAAATATATTAATTTTGTAGATGTATATTATAGATATACTTTCAGACTAAGAAATAAAAGAGATCCAGTCAAGAAAATAATGTGCTGTACTTTGAAAATAAATGTCTTAATGTATACCACCACTTTCTAAGCTTTTATTAAAGTGTTTTTGTAAAAAAAAAATCCTATGACCTTATAAAATCAAAATTACAATTATTTACTAAGAATATAGTATACACTAAGCACTCTGAGATACATTAAATTAAATGCAAAGTTGGAGAGGTCATAGTTTCCACTCTCTGAAAGCTTGCAATTTGGAGCTTAAATAAAGTATTAAAATGTTAAAAGCTACCTAACAGTAAATAACCACAGTGCAAGAAAAATAACCACAACATCAAAACCATGTAGTGACATTACCTGTCGAAAGAATTGAATACAACATGAATGGACCTGGAAGGTATTATGCTTAGTGAAATAAGTCAGACAGAGAAAGACGAGTACTGTATGTTTTCTCTTATATGTGGAAACTAAAAACAAAACAAACCAACAAATATAACAAAACAGAAACAGACTCACAGATACAGAGAACAAACTAGTGGTTATCAGAGGGAAGAGTGGTAGAGACAGGGGTGAAATAGATAAAGGGGATTAAGAGGTACAAACTACTAGGTATAAAATAAATAAGTCACGAGGATATAATGTACAGCACAGGGAGTACAGTCAATATTTTATAATAACTTTGTATGGAGTATAATCTATAAAAATATCAAATTACAAAAAACAAGAATTGAATAGTAATCTAAATGAAGCTGAGGAAATCAGTAAACTTTGAGGAAGTGGGATTTGAGCTGAGTTTTCAAGGAAGGAAAGGTGAAGAAAAGAAGCAGAGAGCATTCTACACAGGTGGAATGATGAACAAAAAACTCAAACTCTTAAAAAAGAAAAGGACAATTTTTAATTTTACAGAGAGAAGTTTGAGGCTCAGAAACATTAACATTGGTAAGGTTCTGTATCTGCATGCTTGAAATGTTAAGATGTGTTCCTAAAGGCTTCAAAGATTCAAGGGCCCTCAAGTCTACAATGACAGGTTCAGAGATGTCCAGTGCAACAATTTCTACATTCGGATAGTAACACACGAATTAACTGCAACATTCATAGAAGAACTGAAGTATTCTAAATTGGCAGGGATGAGTCTCTTTCGCCATGGTCATCTACTTTTTAAGTTCCCTAAACTTAACTGATAGCCACTGTGTTTTACACATTGTAAAGAAAGAAAGTCCAATATAGTGGGAAAAGGTAACTCAAAGTCAGAATACTGAAGTCCAGATCCACTTGGACTACATGATTTCTAAGCTCCATGAGCTCTAAAATCCTATGGCAACATAAATTTTTGCTAGGCCACTATAAAAAGTAAAGCAGAACACTATCCTTCCAACTCTAATTCCAATGTTGTATTTAGGTTAACTTCTCTCTCAAAACTAATTAAAACCACTGGCTCTTTTAGGGCAACTTGATCTGCATATCTGACTCATTTTCTTGTAGTGGTAGAAATGGAAAGAAACACAAAGGAACATAGCTCTGAGTCCACATGGCCCCATCTGTATGCAAGTCACCAAACAGAATACAAGACACTCCACACCTATAATGTCAGAGTTGTTAAAGCAAGTAATTTCCTTTTCCTGACACCATTTTCATGAACCTTGTCAAAAAAGTCTCTTGCACATTTCTTAAGGTCTAAGAGGCTTTTCCAAGGAAATAGCCTCCCATATTAATACAAATCCCTTCCAGTTTTGAGCTGAGAAAAGCTCGGGGAGAATCTCCGAGTGAAAGGATAACTATACAAGTGATCCTCCCTACTTCCAAAACTTCACTTTCCAGAACTTTCTCACTGTGCCTTCCATGACAATTATTTTGCTAGGACCCTAAGGATACACCATTCTCCTTTTTAAATTCTGGCCCAGATTTCAATTCAAACACAGTATCTTTTCCTTATCTTCTTTTAGACATTTTAAGCTGATATTTTGAAAAGGTCTTTATGTAAAAATTAAAAGAAAAAATCAAAAGGCATGGCCTACTTTACGAAGTGTATATTTCCTCTCCTGAACTACTTAATTCATTCACTTATACCTCACCTAGGCCTACTCCATTCCATACCTGTTTGAAGCACAAAATCAACATTTGAACTCTTAGGTTTAACCCTTCTTCCTATTACGCTCTTTGTCACCTTTCTTCCAAGTCACATTGTGGAGGAAGAGTGTTAGTCACTCAGACCTCCTGAGGAAATGAAGAGCTAGGGGATTTGATGTGCAGTGCAACCTTCATGTTCTACTAAGAGTGCATCCTTAACAGTGAAGGTACAGGAGCTTAAGTCTCCATCCCTCACTCCCCAGTGGTTGGAGCTACTTCCTCAGAACTTCATTATCAGTCTTCTTGAATTTGCGCCAAAAACAAAAACAAACAAACAAGTAAACCCTCAGGAAATAACTCTACAATTATACAAAATAGCTTTTAAAAGTTTCATAAATTAAAAAAATTCTGGAACACTCACTACTTCTTTCCCACAGCATCACACAGCAAGCAGTGCGCCTCCCAGCCCCTCCTTGAGGCCCTGTAGGCTTTCTCAGTCATCATGGTCTCACTGCACAAATATAGTCAGAGGTGTTAAGTTTCTCTTAAATTTGAAAATAAAACAACATCATAGTTACAAATCCTTCCTCCAATCTGATGCTGGGAATGACATGTAACATTAATCTCATCTTCCCTTTAGGGCTTGCCAAAGGTCAAAAAAATTTTTGACTGTAAATGGCTCTCAGCATTGATACATCCTGAAACCATCTGTGTGCATCAGGAAAGAAAGAAAGCTCACTTGCTTCTACGAAAAAAATTCATGTTTTTCACGCTCGGGGCCTTACTCCTGAGAATCAAATTGGAAAACACCGTTTCTAAAGGCACATTCAAAGACAGAGACAATCTGTGAAGGAAACAAATAGCTCTAGAAACAAGTAAACAATTCTATACTTGGATCTTTTGAAAACAAGAAAAAAGTACTTTGCAAAGGAACAAAGTCTAGGGAACTCAGAAAAACTGAAGTCAATTGTGAACTTGATTTGCTGACGCTCTTCCCATAAGAGGAGGCCTGTGCTTTTTTTTTTTAAAGGTTGCCTTGCCCATTATATAAGAACAAGAATTTTAGTTTTTTCCTTCATAATATACCCACAGAAACTACACTGCAAGCAAGTTCCCATTGCCTGGAGAATAAAGGCCAAACTCCTTGGTATAGTTTCCAAACCTCTTTATGACATGGCCCCAGCTTGACCTTCTGGCCATATCTCCCCTGTGATCTCCTACGTAGTGTTTGTTCCAGCAGTACTAGTTCTTAGCAGTTTCTCACATTTGTCACATTCTCTCAGGTCTGTGCACACACACACACATCCCTGGCTATTTTTGGAACGCTCACGTCTCCCACCCCACCATCTAGCTAACTTCTATTTCTCCTTCAAGACTCAGAGTGTCACCTATTGGAAGTCTTTTCTGATTCCCATAGGATAAAGCAGATCCCTCTCTGTTTTTATCGTCCTCTGCAATCTCTGTGTTAATGCCCACACAGGGTGAATTTAGGTGAGAAAGTTCTCTAATGGCACAGTGATCTTAATCCATTATCCCTCATGGACTGAATTTACAGAGAGATTTTTTTAAAAGACTATACCTGCAGTAGCTGTCTTACAAATATGAATACCCAAGAATAGCTTTATAAAGAAGATATAATACCAAAGAACTAAATAACAAATTTTTATACATTTAAAATTATACTAAGGTTTATATTCTTCCGTGTCTTTGAAGCAATTCTTTTTATTTATTTGTAAGTATTGATTTATAAGTACATAGAGATTTCACACTCTTGGAAACAAGAGTTCCCTGTTTAAATTTTTATAGCTTCCAGGAAATATAAGCTAACATTTAAATGAATCCAGTGGCGGATCATATTTATAAAAGCAATCTGAATCATATATATTATACATTCTTGTACATTGTATTTTCATAAATAAGGCATCTCTGTACAGTCAAATACACCTAGATAAATATCATCACAAAAAACTGTTAGAATGACTAGAATAGACTTAAAATGAACATACTTCCTGTCCCAAGTATGTTCTGAGCAGGGGTTGGAAGACGGAGAGGATATGCACTTTTTTTTTTTAATTGGGGTGTAGTTGCTTTACAATGTTGTGTTAGTTCCTGCTGTACAATGAAGTGAATCAGCTGTATGTATACATATATGCCCTCCCTCTTGGAACTCTCCCACACCTCACCTGCATCCCATCCATCTAGGGCACCGCAGAGCTCCAAGCTGAGCTCCCTGCACTATACAGCAGGTTCAGGCTAGCTATCTGTTTTACACGTGGTAGTATATATATGTCAATCCCAATTCATCCCACACCTCCTCCCACCCACCCTGTGTCCACATGTCCATTTTCTACATCTGCAACTCTATTCCTGCCCTGCAAATAGGTTCATCTGTACCAATTTCTAGATTCCACACATATGTGTTAATATATGATATTTGTTTTTCTCTTTCTGACTTACTACACTCTACATGATAGTCTCTAAGTCCATCCACGTCTCTACAAATGACCCGATTTCATTCCTTTTTATGGCTAAGTAATATTCCATTGTATATATGTACCACATCTTCTTGATCCATTCCTCTGTCAATGGACATTTAGGTTGTTTCCATGTCCTGGCTATTGTAAATAGAGCTGCAATGAACATTGTTGTACATGACTCTTTTTGAATTATGGTTTTCTCAGGGTATACACCGAGTAGTAGGATTGCTGGGTCATATGGCAGTTCTATTTTTACTTTTTTAAGGAACCTCCATACTGTTCTCCATAGTGGCTGTATCAATTTACATCCCCACCAGCAGTGCAAGAGTGTTCCCTTTTTTCCACACCCTCTCCAGCATTTATTGTTTGTAGATTTTTTGATGGCCATTATACTGGTGTGAGGTGACACCTCATTGTAGTTTTGATTTGCATTTCTCTAATAATTAGTGATGCTGAGCATCTTTTCATGTGCCTCTTGGCCATCTGTATGTCTTCTTTGGAGAAGTGTCTACTTCGGTCTTCTGCCCATTTTTGGACTGGGTTGTTTGTTTTTTTGATATTGAGCTGCATGAGCTTTTATATATTTTGGAGATTAATCCTTTGTCTGTTGATTCATTTGCAAATATTTTCTCCCATTCTGAGGGTTGTCTTTTGGTCTTGTTTATGGCTTCCTTTGCTGTGCAAAAGCTTTTAAGTTTCATTAGGTCCCATTTGTTTATTTTTGTTTTTATTTTCATTATTCTAGGAGGTGGGTCAAAAAAGATCTTGCTGTGATTTATGTCAAAGAGTGTTCTTACTGTTTTTCCTCTAAGAGTTTCAGAGTGTCTGGTCTTACATTTAGGTCTTTAATCCACTTTGAGTTTACTTTTGTGTATGGTGTTAGGCAGTGTTCTAATTTCATTCTTTTACATGTAGCTGCCCAGCTTTCCCAGCACCATTTATTGAAGAGGCTGTCCTTTCTCCACTGTACATTCCTGCCACCTTTATCAAAGATAAGGTGTCCATAGGTGCGTGGGTTTATCTCTGGGCTTTCTATCCTGTTCCACTGATTTATATTTGTTTTTGTGCCAGTACCATACTGTCTTGACTACTGAGGCTTTGTAGTATAGCCTGAAGTCAGGGAGTCTGATTCCTCCAACTGTTTTTCTTTCTCAAGATTGCTTTGGCTATTTGGGGTCTTTTGTGTTTCCATAGAAATTGTAAAATTTTTTGTTCTAATTCTGTGAAAAATACCATTGGTAATTTGATAGGGATTGCATTTAATCTGTAGATTGCTTTGTGTAGTATGGTCAAAGATTAATAAATAGCACAGCAAGGTCAATAAAATTAGAAACTGGTCCTTTGAGAAAATAAACAAAATTGATAAACCTTTAGCCAGACTCATGAAGAAAAAGAGGGAGAGGACTCAAATCAATAAAATTAGAAATGAAAAAGGAGAAGTTACAACGGACACCACAGAAATACAGAGCATCATGAGAGACTACTACAAGCAACCCTATGCCAATAAAATGGACAACCTGGAAGAAATGGACAAATTCTTAGAAAGGTATAATCTTCCAAGACTGAACCAGGAAGGAACAGAAAATATGAACAGGCCAATCACAAGTAATGAAATTGAAACTGTGATTAAACATCTTCCAACAAACAAAAGCCCAGGACCAGATGGCTTCACAGGCAAACTCTACCAAACATTTAGAGAAGAGCTAACACCCATTCTCCTCAAACTCTTCCAAAAAATTGCAGAGGAAGGAACACTCCCAAACTCATTCTACAAGACCACCATCACCCTGATACCAAAACCAGACAAAGACACTACAAAAAAAAAATTACAGACCAATATCAGTGATGAAAATAGATGAAAAAATCCTCAAAAAATTACTAGCAAACGGAATACAACAACACATTAAAAGGATCATAAACCATGATCAAGTGGGGTTTAACCCAGGAGTGCAAGGATTCTTCAATATATGCAAATCAATCAATGTGACACACCATATTAACAAATTGAAGAATAAAAACCATATGACCATCTCAATAGATGCAGAAAAAGCGTGTGACAAAATTCAACACCCATTTATGATAAAAAACTCTCCAGAAAGTGTACTTAGAGGGAACCTACATCAACATAATAAAAGCCACATAGGACAAACCCACAGCCAACAACATTCTCAATGGCAAAAAACTGAAAGCATTTCCTCTAAGATCAGGAACAAGACAAGGATGTCCACTCTCACCACTATTATTCAACATAGTTTTGGAAGTCCTAGCCATGGCAATCAGAGAAGAAAAAGAAATAAAAGGAATCCAAACTGGAAAAGAAGAAGTAAAACTGTCACTGTTTGCAGTTGACATGATACTATATGTAGAAAATCCTAAAAATGCCACCAGAAAACTACTAGAGCTAATCAGTGAATTTCGTAAAGTTGCAGGATACAAAAATACAGAAATCTCTTGCATTCCTATACACTAACAATGAAAGATCAGAAAGAGAAATTAAGGAAACAATCCCATTTACCACTGCAACAAAAAGAATAAAATACCTAGGAATAAACCTACTTAAGGAGGTAAAAGACCTGTACTCAGAAAACTGTAAGACACTGATGAAAGAAATCAAAGATGACACAAACAGATGGAGAGATATACCATGTTCTTGGACAGGATATGATTTTTATGGAAGAGATTATGTAACAAGTACTGCAAGATAGTATGATCTTCTGTAGGTAAACACTGGTGAATTTTGCTTTGCTAAAATAAAGAAATGTGAATAGATTGTATTGTTAAAGTAGAAATTATAAACCAATAGGTAGTAGGAGAGGGATACAAATTTTGAGTTGTGGGGGAAGTGGAGTAGTATATGGGCTTAGGGTGGGAGTGAGACAGAGATCCTAGATGACAGCTGAAGATCTTTGGAATCAGAGCAAAGGTCTATTTGACTGACTTAAGCAATTGGTAGTCGCCATGCTTCTAAGATGGAAACAGGCAAAAATAATTACTCTGCGAGAAGCCTGAAGGAGAAGGAGACAGATTGGCAAGAGATTGTTTAGAGATAAAGCTCTAGTGTAGGAGGATGGGAAGAAGAAAGAGAAGAGCTAGAGAAATACTGCAATAAGGAAAGAGTCAAGAGTCATTACATACTTACACTTCAAGAAGCTCAGGAGTCTAGTGGCCAGCAAGACTAAAAATAAAGGGTAGGAGAGTACCCACAATGTGTCCAGTCAATACTGAAAACTGTCAATCCTTCTTAGATTGTATATGAATTTATCTCAGATCAAATAAACTCCAAAAGGAAATTTGGGAAGAGGGATGCAGAGGAAACACAGGTGTTATGACAGAGTGATTCTAATGATCAGCTGGAATATAAATTGACAGAAGTAACCAACCAAAAAAGTTTAAGGAGTAACAAGAGGGACGTTTCCTTTCTAGCTACTATAGGTTTTCAAAATGCTAAAACAATAAGAAATAAAAGCAGTGTGGTATTTGTCTTAAGAATCGGTAGACTGATGATTACACAAAGGAACAGAAAGCCTAGAAGTAATCCACAGTATATGTAAAAATATAAAGTATATTTAAGTGACATTTCAAACTACTGAAACCAACTCAAGAAAAACAATCTGAATAGACCTGTAACAAATAAAAAGATTGAATTAGTAATCAAAAAGTTACCCACATCCTCTTTTGACCATACCTTAAATTAGCCTTTAGGAATCCACTGATATATGTTTGAGGCATAAAAGAGAACAGAACATTTTCTGTTTCCAATGTCAATTCTCTCTTTTTTTTTTAAAAGATCTTTTCTTGCAATTATGAAATAAAGTACAGTTTGGAAAACTGCATTAAAAAAAGAAAAACTTACCCACAAAGAAAAACTCAGGCCCAGATGGCTTTACTGCTGAATTCTATTAAACATTTAAAGAAGAATGAATACCAATTTTTCACAAATTCTTCCAAAAATTAGAAGAGGAGGGAATACTTCCCAACTCATTCTATCAGACCAGTATTACCCTGGTACCAGAACCAGACAAAGACATCATAAGGAAAAAGAACTACAGACCAACATCTTTTATAAATATGGATATAAAAATCCTCAACAAAATACTAGCAAACTGATTCTAGCAAAATACAAAAAGAATTATATACCATGATCAAGTGGAATTTATCCCTAGGGTAATTTAACAACTGAAAAGCAATTAACGTAATACCCTCTTTGGACAAAAAAAAAACAAAAAATGCATGGTCATCTCAATAGAAATAGAAAAAGAATTTGATCAACACCCTTTCATAACAGAAACACTAAACAAACTATAAATCAAAGGGAACTTCCACAACCTGATAAAGGACAAGTACAAAAACCCCAAAGCTAACATAATACTTAACGGTGAAAAACTGCATGCTTTCCCTCTAAGATCAGGAATAAGATAAGAGTGTCTGCTCTTGCTACTTCCATTCAACATCATATTAGAAGTTCTAAAGAAAGCAATTAGGGAAGAAAAAGAAATAAAACTTGTCCAGATTGGAAGAGAAGTAAAACCATCTCTATTCACAGATAACATAATCTTGTCTGTGGATAATCCTAAGGAATCCACCAAAAAACCATCAAAACTAATGAGTTCAGCAAGCTTGCAAGATATAAAATCAATATACAAAAATCAATTATATTTCTATACACCTGCAATGAACAATCTAAAAATGAAATTTTTAAAACTTCATTTATAATAGCATCAAAAAAGAATAAAATGCTTAGGAATAAATTTAGCAAAGTGTAAAACTTATGCTCTGAAAACTATAAACATTAACCAAAGAAATTAAAGAAGATGAAAATCACCCCATCTTCATGAATTAGAAGACAATATTATTAAGACAGCAATATTCTTCAACTTGACCTACAGATTCAATGCAATCTTTACTAGAATTTCAGCTGATTCTAATATTCATATAAAATTGTCAGGGAACCAGAATAGCCAAAACAAGCTTAAAAAATAATAAAGTAGGAAAACTCACACTCCTCAATTTGAAATCTTAGTACAAAGTTACAGTAATCAAAGCAGTGTGCTCTGGCATAAGGATAGACATATAGACCAATGGAATAGAAGTTAGAGTCCAGAAATAAATCCATATGTCTATAGTCAACTGATTTTCAACAAAGGTACCAAAATCATTCAATGGGAAAAAAAAGTCTTTTCAACAAATGGTTTTGGTACAACTGGATAGCCACATGCAACAGAATAAGGTTGGATCCTTACCTCATACCACTTCCAGAAATTAACTCAAGATGGATCAAAGACCTAAATTTAAGCACTAAAACTATTAGAAGAAAACATAGGGGTAAAGCTTCATCACCTTGGATTTGACAATGATTTCTTAGATATGACACCAAAAGCACAAGCAATAAAGAACAGATAAGCTGAATTTCATCAAAATTTTAAAAACTTTTGTGGATCAAAGGATACTACTAAGAAAGTGAAAAGACATCCATAGAATGGGAGGAAATTTTTTCAAAACATATATGGAATAAGGGTTTAGTAGCCAGAATACATAAAGAGCTCTTGTAACTCAACAAACAACCTGATTAAAACATGGGTAAGGCACTTAAATGACATTTTTCCAAAAATGATAAGCTAATGACCAACAAGCATATGAAAAGATGCTCAACATCATTAGTAATTAGGAAAATGTTAATCAAAACCACAATGAGATACCATTTCACACCCACTAGGATGGCTATATTTTTGTAACATGGAAAATAGTAAAGTATTTACAAGAATATGGAGAAACTGGAACACTTGTACATTGCTGGTGTGAATGTAAAATGATGCAGCCAGTATGGAAACCAGTTTGGCAATTCCTGAAAAGTTAAACATAGAATTACCATACAATCCAGCAATTCCACTCATAGACATATGCTATAAATAATTAAAAATAGGTACTCAAATATGTGTGCATGAATGTTCACTCTAGCACTATTCACAACAGCTAAAAGAAGCAACCCAAATGTCATCTGTCAACAGATGACTGGATAAACAAAAGTTGATATATCCATACAATAGAATATTATTTGGCTATAAAAAAAAGAATGAAGTACTGACACATGCAAGAACATGCATGAACCTTAAAAACATTATGCTAAGTGAAAGAAGTCAGTCACAAAAGCTTAAATATTATATGATTCTACTTATATAAAACGTCCAGGGACTTCCCTGGTGGTCCAGTGGTTAAGACTCTGTGCTTCCAATGCAGCAGGCACGGGTTCGATCCCTGGTCAGGGAAACAAGATCCCACATGCTGCACAGCAAGGCCAAAAGAGAAAAAAAAAAAAATGTCCGGAATAGGTAAATCTATAGAGACAGAAAGTGGATTAGTGGTTGCTTAGTGCCAGGGCACTAGGCTGTAAGGGAAGTAGGGGATGAAAGGGTGATAAATAGTTTCTTGTTACAGTGATAAAAATATTCTAAAATTAATTGTGGTGATGGTTGCAGATATCTGTGACTATATTTAAAATCATTGAACTGTATGATTTAAATTGAACTGTATGATTTAAATTGGTTAATTATATAGTATGTGAATTATATTTCAACAAACCTGTTTAAGAAAAATACAAACAGAGAGAGAGACAACTGGAGGAATATACACCAAAATGTTAATGATAGTGAGATTGCGAGCATGGCCAGTGGCTCACCTTAAGAGTTTAAGCAAACTTCACATTCTCAGGACAATTGTTGATATGAGTGAGTGCTTAATAAATATTGGTTGCTACTAAAATATATATATATATATATATATACAAACTTCAAAGAAAAAAAACAACGAAAAATCACTCCAGGCCAAAATGTAGTAAAAGGGACCAAATTCACCCTCCTGCTTGGAGTAGCAAAAAAAAAAAAAAAAGAAAAAGACAAGAAGAAAGAAAAGAAAACAAAAACGTGTTAAAAAAACAAAACATTTTTGAGGCACTGGATGTCAGATAACAAAGGACAGTGATCCCTAAGAGACAGGAAACAAACAAGGAGAACTCACAAATTGCACCAGTTTACTGTCTTGAGTTTCCAACAGTGCAGCAGGGAGGGGAAAATCAAGGGGTGCCAGCAGACTCCCTGAGTTGAGAGGATCAAAGAAGCTAGAAATCTCAGGATAGAGCACCAGAGAGGAGAAAACTGCATAGAAAGGGAACTCCAGAGAAATGTAGATAGTTCCTCCCAAGTGTTCAGCTGATACTGGTCAACGCATGTTCTTAAGGAAAGTACTCAAGGCCACAGAAAGAACTACTCCAAAAAATTAGAAGTAACAATGCCTGGTTTCCACACAGGTCTGGGACTAGGGCCTGTTCCCACCAACCAGACTGGGGAACCTTATGATTCACAGGGCATTTGGTAGAGAACATAGAAGGGTCTTACCTCAATATTGGGTGATAATTAGCCCTAGACTGAGCACTGCTGTGGTCACAACTAAAAAGTCTTAAAAGTAACAACATCCACAGTATGTAAAGAATCATGTATTCTCAAAACTCAATAAGAGACCAAACAATCCAATTAAAAATAGGAAAAAAAAATCTGAACAGACACTTCAAGAAAGAAGATATACAGAGGCCAAATAAGCACATGAAAAGATATTCAATATCACATATCAATAGGGAAATGCAAATTAAAACCACCATGTGATAACACCTCACATTCACTAGGACGGCTAAAATGTAAACAACTGACCATACCAGTTGTTGGTGAGGATGTGGAAGAACTGGAACTCTCATCACTACTGGTGGGGATGTAAAATGGTACAATCACTTTGGAAAAGGGTTTTGTGGTTTCTTAATAGACATCTGCCATATGAGCTACCCATTCCCGTCTCCCACCTAGGAGAAAGCATATGTCCATACAAAGACATGCAGGAATATGCATAGCAGCTTGTTACAGATAAAAACTGGAAACTGCAGGTATCTATCAACAAGGTGAATAAACTGTGACATTTTTACAATGTAATAATATTCAGCAATATAAATAATTAAACTACTGACACATGCAAAAATACAACTGAATCTGAAAATAATTATGCTGAGTAACAGAATTGCCAGACCAAAAAAAGGTGCACATACTATATGATCTCATTTATTATAAAATTCTAATTAAACTATAGCAATAGAAAGCAGATCAATGGTTGCCTGGATATGGGGCAGGAGAAGGACGAGGAGAGAAAGAGAGGGACTATACAAAAGGCATGAGGAAATGTATGGTGATGATTTCACAGATGCATACAAATGTCAGAACTTTTCCAACTATACACTTTATTTGAAAAACAAAAGTTCATGCCACAACAAAGTTTATGATTTCCTGTTATACAATGAAATTCATATTTTATACATTTTACCTACTTTTTTCCTAAATGAAAAATAACTTATAAAAAGAGAATCATGACAATTTATAACAAAGGAAACCTTAGAGATTATTTAATATATTTCCCTCTTTTTCAGAAGAGGAAATTGGCCTCCAGAGAGGTAGATCTGCCCAAGGTCATCACATCATTGGTAATGACTAGGAAAGAGCTGCTGGCAGTACTCTTTTTATACTACTTGGTTCTTTGAGTGTTTTAGACCTTAAGAATAAAATGTCTTCTGTGAACATACAGACTATATATGTTATTACAACTATTCCTGCAGCTCATTCTAAGTTTTCATTTGGTAGGTAAGAATATTTGTAAGTGTACAAATTTTATCTGAATTATTTGCATACCGTAACAGTATTTACTCAGAGACTTCAAGTTTTGAAATGAAATACATTTTTCATATGACTGAGTTTGACATATCTGTCTGGTAACAGGAAGCTTATAAAATAGGTCTTATAATATTTGAATTCCTTCTTACTACAGTTTATGTAAAAAACCGTAGACCATATCTTTGGACTGGGAATATACTTAAGTATTTATATAGAATGTATATTCAAAACAGAATCTAGGTTTATTGCGGACTGTGGCCAGTTGAACTAAAAATAATTTAGTGCCAGTAATATGAAAATGTATCAAGATTGCAAATAGTCTTCAAAAGCAAGGTAAGGTCTTTTGAAACAATGCTTCACTATAGAAATCCAATAACTAGGATTTTCTTTGGAACACTAAAGTGGCTGTTATTTATCATAGCAATGTAGGAGACACATTCAGAGATCTATTTTTATTTAATTTTTTTTGTTGTGCCACACGGCATGCGGGATCTTAGTTCCCCAACCAGGGATAGAACCCGTGCCCCCTGCATTGGAAGCGTGGAGCCACTGGACCACCAGGGAAGTCCTGGAGATCTATTTTTAAGTAATAGGCAAGAGGACTTATGTTTTCTGCTGTAATTGGTAAATATTACAAATCTACACACTACTGAATTTTTCACTCCCCATCTCCACCTCCTCTTGTTCTCTCATTTTTCCAAAAAAAACAAAACAAAGAAACAAACAAAAGCAAAACAGCATAAAATAGTCTCTCCATGTTTCCTCAACGCCCCCTTTGCTTGGTGACGTATATTCTAGCAGGACAGCGGAGAGAAGACTCTGACTTGAAAAACTGAAAGGCTCCATATTCATGAGCCAATCTATGGCTTACCCAAACTCAACGGTTTTATAATACATACAATAAATATGTATATTTTAGACATACTTGCAAATTCTAGGTACCTCAGAATTCATTCATAAAATATTCTGAAACATTTCCCAAATGTGCTGTGCTAAGCAAACATTAAGTAACAATAACCCTTTTGCTCACCCCTTGGGTGGAAATTTTCACACATTAAAAGAGAATTGAGGATAATGGCATTAGGCTGCTCAAGCCTTGACTCGATGGAGTGCGTCTGCAGCACTCAGTATTTACAATGTGCACAGGATAAATTCTCCCACCTAGCAAAAACCTCAGCCTCAGTACCTGCTAACATTTGACTCTATATAGTGTGATACAGGTTTTTAAATGCTGTCCTGACCCAGTTTTGAGGCCCTGGCTAGAGGCTGGTCATTTCTGCTTCTTGAGCAGTCAATCAAGCCCACACCCTGAACCACCTCCAATATCAGCTCTCACACTCTTGGCCCCTATACACCTGCTCTAAATTGCCCCAGGGCCAGGTACCAGACAACCGGGGACAGACCCTATGCCCCAGAGTCTACTGACACTGCTCACATTAGCCAATCCTAAACGTGCTTGCCCATTCTTTCCCTCAGAATCTGCAGTATAAAGGCACTTGCCCACAGTTCTCCTCTCTCCCTCTGCCCTGTGGCTGACCCTAGTTCTTCCCCGAGTGGCCCTGCACGGTGTGCTGTGTTCTCCCCAGGGAACTGTGAGGCCAACAAACTACAAAACCCTTTCTGGCTTCTCTCTATTGATCTGTTTTGGCCTCACCATACCTCACCCAAGGTAATATGGTGAAAAATAAGGGAGGGAGGGAAGGTGGGAGAGAGAGAGGAAGGGAGAAGGAAGAAAGGGAGGGAGGGAGGGAGGAAGGAAGGATTTTAATTGGCTCTTAAAAGCAACGTATTTAGTTTTGCTAAAATTTAACTCAAACCAATAATATCTGTACAGAGTGTAAGTTCCTTATGGAAGAAGTCTGAAATGCAGCCACAGTTTACAAAATCTGATAAGCTATGTCTATTTACATATTGAGAGCACCTAACATGTCAAGCCATGTGCTTATATCGCATTATCTCATGTAGTTCTGAAAAAGACCAGTGAGGCAGAGCTACTATTATATCTATATTAAATACATGAATCTGAGGCACAGAGAAAGATACAAAAATTGTCTAAAAGGACAGAGCTAGCAAATGGTGGAGCCGGGATTTGAACCCACATTTCTCTAAAACCAGAACCTAAGCTCTTAAGTCCTAAGTGATACTACCTTCAAATAGCTGCTCGTCCAACAAATATTTATTGAGCACCTATTTTATGACATTGTATTATATATTAGAGAAAAAGGCATCAAATTGATTCTCAGAATGCTTATTTTATAGTGACAGTGAGGTTATTTTACCTATAAGAACAAGATAGCTTGATAGGTATTGGATGGATTTTATCTAGGGTGCTACAGAAGTATAATCATTTACTTAACTAAGTAAATAGATTTGTACCACTACTATCCTTTGCCCCCTGACTCCATTTACACACACACACACACATACATTCCTTTAAATTGCTCTTTTGGCTATTCCACCTCTGCCAAAGGATGAAATCTCAGTAAAATCTCATAACTTTTTTCTGACTAGTCTCAAATATTAAAAAGTCCTCAGGTCAATTTTAGCCAAAAGAACTTTCTTTTTCAGTATCTGAAAAGTGTAATTTGGAGCAATAATCAAACCCTGCACATCCTTCAAAGTTAAACTGTCCCCAGCTCAAGCCTGCTGCAGCTCAGGAAGCCTACAGTGAGGGAGGCAAGCATGGTTGCTACCACCTGCTTCAACTCCTCGCCTGGCCTTCCACTCCTCTCTCTCACTCTGTGGCTTCAGAACCCCTGGGAGTGAGGGGAGGGCTGTTCTCCAGACTCGGTGGATGTTTACACTCACAAGGCGCTTCTGTGGATTTCTCAGAAATTCAGAATCCCCCACTGGAAGCCTCTCGTTGCATGTCCCAGGACAGATGTGGTACCTATAATTGCACTGCCTTTCCCCAACCTCTCTCAGCCCCAACATTCGGTGGCCCGCCCCACACAGACTCTTGGCGAAATGCTTTCAACAGCCAACCTCCACCACCACGATCTGCAGCCCCTTTGAAGACTTGTCCTTTTATTTGTCCACTTTTTTTTTTTTAGATTCTTTTCCCATTTGGCCATCACAGAGTATTGAGTAGAGTTCTCTGTGCAATACGGCAGGTTCTTATTAGTCTTCTATTTTATATACAGTAGTGTATATATGTCAATCCCAACCTCTCAATTTATTCCCCCCCATGCCCTGGTAACCATAAGTTTGTTTTCTACATGTGACTCTACTTCCATTTTTGTAAATACGTTCATATGTACCCTTTCTTTTAGATTCCACATATAAGCGATATCATACGATATTTGCCTTTCTGTGTCTGACACTTCACGTGGTATGACCATCTCTAGGCTCTAACTGACGTTTCCTTCCTCTGCATGGTCTTCAGAGGAAATGCCACCACCCTGCCATTGCGGAAGTGCAGTCTTCCCCCAACACAGCTCACCCTCAGAGCTCTGAAACCTGAGGAAGACATGTGTCCATTGGGCCCCCAGTTCTCCACTGTCAAGCTCTGCCTCCCACAAGCTTGAGGTGAGCAGGAAGCACCTGGCCATCCTCCTCCACGATGGGGGAAGGGAGCAGGGTACCTCAGACCCCAGCAATTGTGCTTCATCCACTCAGTGCTTTCATACCTACATGACCACATCCTTGGCATGTCTAACATAGGTGCCCCAACACCTCACTTTGAATGGGGATGTTTAGCAAATATTGTTTTGTTCTCAGTCTTTGAGGTTTCAGCCAAAACCTAGACAGAGTGTCATTTAATATTCTGTTTCAGAAACATAAAGAAGGATGCTCACCAGACTGAATAATGCATAGCACAGCAAAAACTGTCTGTCTCTATATGGTTGTTTTCTAATATCTTCTATTAAGGAAAATGGATTTGTCTTCTAATTCTCACTCTGCTCCTAGAAATGCTTTGTGAACCTGAGTAAATCATTAGTCCTCAGTGTTTTCACCTAAAATTATACGAAACTATAAAATTATTTAAAGTTTGTTGAAAAGTCTCTCCAAGAAAATATAGCTCTGTCATTTGAGGCTAATATACATCAATCTTCCTAGCTCAGAAAAGACAAAAAACTAAAAATTAGCCAGAGAGCAGCAGGAGAACTGCCTTTGAATAAACCCAAATTCCTGACATCGTGCTCTACATCTCCAGGAGGAATTAAAACTGTCACCTTCCCAATCTCAGAAGCAAGTTACTCATATCAAGCCTGACCTTATGCCCCAGTTCTGATCACTAAGCTTCTACATTGTTCTATTTGCCCCGTTCCTTACCTTGTTAACCTGACTAGTAGACAGGTTCACCCAGGACAATCCTCCTCCCAAAGACAAGGACCCACTCTGAATTTAAGCCAAGCACGAGGATGCCAGTGCCTGTTGGAAGACTTCTCAGAAGTAAGCACCCGTGATTCATAAATACCCCACACTCCTGGAACCACTGTCTTCCTAGGGACTCCACCTTCTCAGAATGAGCTCCCTGTTAGCTGCACCGTTACCCTAGGACAGGACACAGGTCCACTGCCTCTGCAATCACAGCACCTGCCCCACTCCAAGATCCTAAAGCATGCAAGGTATCGGCATAAATGCCAAATGGAGCTAACTGGGCTAAAAGCATGCATCTTTCCAAAAATGCATTGTTTACAGTATTTCCTCCTTTATCCTTTTACTTTTAAAGAATAAATCTTTCTCTAGTGTTTTCATGGCTGACATAGAGTAACTGCCTTATTTTGATTAAAATTAAAATTGAATCATTTTCTTCTCTGTCCTTAGAGCATAGGTTCCACAAACATAAAGTAGGTAATTGATCTTATTTAAGAAATTTGCAATGGAACAATAAAAACAATTAAGTGCAATGACTCTAGTACAGATGTTCTGAATCCAATATTTCTCAAAAGGCTTTGACAACATCCAAAGTTGTATGAAAATATTTGGCAGTGGTAACTCAAAATTTAAGTACTCTGTTCTTTTTTCAAGCATTAGCCAAGAATGGAAGAGTCTTCACGAACAATCTAATTGAGAGGTTCTGGAAAACAAATCTGTAGCACATGGTCATTTGTTCTCTGTTGATGGCTCAGCTGAGCCAGTGACATTTATGAGTCCATGGCTGAGGGCTCTATAGGTTCTGGATCAATACAATCTTTCCTAAAGTTATAGACTGAATGTTTGTGTCCCTCTGCCCCTAAATTCATATGTTGAAGCCCAAACCACTAGTGTAGCTGTATTTGGAGTAAAGTAATTAAGGTTAAATGAGGTCATAAGGGTGAGGCCTTGATCTGATAGGATTAGTGTCCTTCTAAGAAGAGACACTAAAAAGCATGGAAAATGAAAGGCGACATGAAGACATAACGAGAATGCGGCCATCTGCAAGTGAGAAAGAGAGATCACACCAGAAACTGAATTGCCAGAACCTTGATCTTGGACTTCTTGCATCCAGAACTGTGAGAAAATAAATTTCTGCTGTTTATGCCATTCAGTCTATAGTACTTTGTTATAGCATCCTCAACCAACTAATACACCCAGGAACTTATCAACAGAGGAGAGGACGAAAAGACATTTTCTTCCTCTTTCTCCAAGTGGGATCCCAGAAATTCCCCAGTGTATATTAAAATATTAATATCTTGCTTTCACACAGTTTATATGCATAGTCCTATTTATTCTTCACAATCTTGTAGTTAGGCAGAGCTAGCATTATTAATCCCGTTTTACAGATGAGATGGAATGTGGCTAAGCCAAGATTAGATGTAGAACTTTTGACTCCTAGCCCAAGCTTCTTATACTGCACCTCATGCCAGCTGACTGAGAGTAGCTTTAGAGATCTTTCCACTCCTGAGTCAGCTCACAGTTAGAACATCTCTGGGAATCATAGCACTGGTTCCAGGATAAGACACTAGACTTCAAAAGGGGTACCTCTTAACAGATAAGCAGAATTATCTGCCATTGGTCAGGAGAACCATGAGCTATTAATAAATAAAGTTGAAGAAAAAATTAAAATTAAAGCTGGAGTTGTGCTCAATTTCAATAATTTTAATTACTAATTTAGAGTGATAGTAATTTTGACCTTTTAACAAAACCTTCTTTATATACCATTTTTGAGTTTTGACTATCTGTGGACACAAAGGAATAAATCTTGGCCACTCTTTGTCCTGGAACACACCATCTACAGCTCCTCCTGGGAGAAAGAGCTCAGCTACAACTTAAAGTTCAGTACATTCACTCTTCTGATTAATTTGGAGCAGTGGAGCAATTAAAGAACAGATGCTATGGATTAATGTTCCACATCACATTGAGAAGCCCTTCTATAGGCCCTGGTGCTATTTTTAAAATATCTGAGCTCTGAAGGTCACTCCATTAATAAATATTTCAGCAGCTTAGTCATTAACACCAACAAGACCTTATCATTAGAACAACATATACTTTCAGGCTCATTTTTCTGTTGTGCAAATCAGTGATGGAAAACTTCAGAAACTGAACCAATGTTAGATTGTTTAGTATAACTCATTTGGGGCTTATATTCAAAACATTTATTTTATCCATACATAATATCTTAAAATATGTCTCTTTCCTAATAGGCAGCCCCAAACCCCTATTACTGACATTTGGTTTCAACTCGCCCTAATACAGAATGTCTCTCTTTGCTCCCTTTTCAACTGTTCCTGAGGATGACTGCCAAACCCTAAGGAAAAGGGAAAACTTGGTTGCCTTTAGCATGTAAGCCTCTCAGTGTCAGCAGTTACACCATTCTCTCCTTTAGGCTGAGTTTGCACTGTATTGGAAAATAGAGGCCTCTGAGTATTCATGCCTCTTCAGGTTGGCTGTCAAAAGCCCTTCACGTGCAATCTTCTTATTTGGCCCCAAAGAAGACAGTCTCTTCTAAATAGTGCTCAAATGGTTATCTCATTCAGAAAGAATGGAATATTTGTTTGATACAGAACATAAATTTATTCTAGTTAAAATAATATTTTGTTTGTAGAAATTTTTATGTGCATCCAGAGAAAAGGGAGATTTTAAAATCAGAAATCTCAAAAATTAACGGGAAGCATTTTTAAAATAATTTTAAGGAATTATAAACAACCTAAATATCCAGTAATAGGGATTTGGTATGGGGGTATCTATGTAGATGTAGATATAGATATAGATATAGATATGGAGAATGAGATTTCCATTCAATAAAGCACTCTGTATCTAACATAAATAATCCTGATGCTTCCAGTTCTACGTAATAGACTATTTACATAGATACTTACCTTCTCTTCCTCAAAAATGCCTGTAAAAATTACAATCAAGATATACAGAAGCTAGCAAGCACAGAGCAGCACTAAAAAGGGGAAAGAGAGCCATCAGCAGACCAGAGATTTATTAAAATCTTTAGAAAATGGCAAGTAGACGAATCATACTGTCAGATGAAACAAAAGCAAAGAAGTAAATGTTCCAGCACTGAAGAGACCTGGCTTCACTCTGAAAAAAGTGAATGCTGAGCAGAATGAAGAGAAAGATCAAAACCTAGAAATATCACCATGAAATTTCATAACACACCGAAGATAAAGAGGATATGCCAGAAACTTCCAGGAAAGAACTATGGAAGTTCCCTATTGTTTGATGTATTCATTATCTGAGTTCTTACAGCCATGAGATTGCATAGGGAAGCAGTCATGGCTCAAAAATATTCATTAATTGACTGGCCACTTGTAAAATTAGTCCTGATTCAAATACTCATCCCATATCACACTGACATCTGTCCTCACCAATCACATCAGAGTCTATTTTGGTCAATTTCATTGAATTTTTAATAAATATATGATTAAAATATGTAAGCCATAAATATTTAATAAATGTATAATAATAAATATATAGCATAAATTGACTTTAAAGTAAAATTGCAAACCTTGAAAAGATATTAGGTTTCATAGGGTTGATAAAAGTGTTGGTGACTTGAGTCACCAACAAAGCTACTGCTAAATGAGAATTTTAGCAGAGTTAGATCAGTTTAGGATGGATGAGGAGAAAACCAACCAGGAGAATGGTAAATAAGAAAGGGTTATCAAGGGAGATTCATTTAAAAATCAAAGAATTTAAGACAGGCCCTTGTAGGGAAGTCTTGAAATATTTTTGCTGAAATTACTATCTTTATGATTGTGCAGGAAAGTGAAATATGAACTTGGAAGATATCATATCATTCTACCATCTATTTTTAGCAGAAAATGGTACCCCCCAAAACAATCCAATTTAAATAGATTTATATTAAGAGGACTTTTCTAGTGCTACTTTCCCAAGAAACAGGAGACTTCCTATAGATAGAAAGGAAGCAGAAACAGGATGGCATTGTATTAGTCTCATTAGCAAGAATAAGTGCTGAAAATAGTGAAATAAAGCCTGTAAAATTCTAAAAAAAATGACTTTATATCAACAATTCTATACATAATCAAACTACTAATCAAATATGAAAGCAAAACAATGACATGCAAGAATTCTGAAGGTTTACCTGCCATGTACTCTTTTGAATAAAGTACTCCAGCCATATTTTAAAAGAGGAAGGAAGGAGGAAGAGAGGGAGGGAGAGTGGGAGAGAGGGAGGGAGGAAGAAAGAAAGGGAAAGGGAAACCAAGAATATGGAATGAAAGGTATGAGGTGATTTCTGCTTTAGGTAATGAAAGACTGAGTAGTTTAACCAAATATAACCACACTCTGGGAAAAAAAAAACCACAAAAGCTTGATTAAATATATTATTTTAAAATCTTCTTAAAAGCATCAAAGATATATCAAGACAATAAGGAATTACAGGACAAAAGTCCAACACTTGGGAAAAGGTTTGCCCTGTGATCACTGGCTGACCTGAAAGAGGTAGCTGATATGTGCTTTGATAGCCTCTTAGAGCTAAGGGGAAAAGTCAGAGTTCAGGGCTCACCCAATACTGGGAATTGGGGCCCCCAAAGGGCTACACCCTGAGAATAGTAATAAAACAAAAACAACTCAACCTTGTGCAGACGGTAGACTCACTTCTTTTTAAAATATCAATAGCCCATGAAATCTCAGGCTGTGAGACTGCCTGAGAACACTCTAGGTTGTCGGTACCCCTCTTGCGAGGAAGAGAATATCATCCTAAGTCTCAAATTATTTCAACAAATACTTTTTCAAACACAATGCCCAAAGCATACACCAAAGCATGAAGAGAAAAGATACAATGAGCAAGAACCAACAGTGATAAAAATAACCAAAATAGTCAGGCATTATCATATACAGTAAAACTATGTTTAACGTTTTCAAGAAGAAAAATAAGCTGTGAAAATTTCAGCGGGGAAGGAACTAACAACTATAAAAAGTGACTTCGCAGTTTTAAAAAAGAAACAAATTGAAATTCTACAATGGAAAAATCCATTTAAAAAATTAAGAATTCAGGGCTTCCCTGGTGGTGCAGTTGTTGAGAGCCCGCCTGCCAATGCAGGGGACACGGGTTCGTGCCCTGGTCCAGGAAGATCCCACATGCCGCGGAGCGGCTGGGCCCGTGAGCCATGGCCGCGGAGCCTGTGCTCCGCAATGGGAGAGGCCACAACAGTGAGAGGCCTGCGTACCGCAAAAAAATATATAAATAAATAAATAAAAATTAAGAATTCAATGGAATTTAACAATATATTGGACAGTGGAAGAGAGAGTTAGTGAACTGAAAACAGGTCAGAAGACACTCCCCAGCATACAGCATACAAGAAAAAGATGGAAAACATGGAAGAGAATGTAAAAGACTTAGAATTCCATGAGAAATCCTTAAGTTCTGGCATCCAGAAGAATAAGAATGGACACTGGTCATTTTTGTGGAGATTTTAGCCTAGAAATTTCCAAAACTCATGAAAAATATGTCTTCCAACTTAGGAATCCAAATAAATCCCAAACAAAATAAATAAAAGGAAAGCCATACCTAAACAGATCATAGTGAAACTGGATAAAAGCAAAAAGATCTTCAGTGCAGCCAGAGCAACTCGCCTTCATGAGAATAACAGTAGACTGACAGGTGACTTTTGAACAGCATCAATGCAAGTCAGAAAGAAACTGCTAACCTAGGATTTGTAACTAGCAAAAATAAAATCATTTTCAGATGAATAAAGAATTGAAAGAGTTCACCATTAGGAAACCTGCATCCAAAGGAATCTGCAAAGTATGTTTTCAGTTCACTAATTGTCTCTTTGTCCAATATGTTGTTAAATTCTTACTGACTTCTTCCAGAGAAAAGGGAAATGATGGCTGGAAATCAAGGGCTCAAAAATACAAAAAGAATAAAAAGAAAAGAAAGTTGTAAATGTGAGTAAATCTCAATAAACACTGATCCAGTAAAAAATAATAATATGTACATAAGGAACTATGTAAATGAAGTTAAGTGTTCTAAGCAGCTTGTATTACCCAGGAAGAGAGTAAAATTATCCATTAATATTAGACATTGATAAGTCAATGATACATTTTGTAATTTCTAGGATGAACACTAAAAGTATAGGGAAAGAGCATAATACAACTAAAAGAGAGCAAAAAAATCAATGATTAAAAAAAAATCAATTGGAAGTTAAGAAGGCCAGATTCCATAGGACTTGAGGATATCTGCTGGGCCTCAGATTTTCTATTAAGGATCTGGGGCCACCACGGTCTCCAGCTATTAGAGTAGATATCAAATCAATTTGTTGGGGAAAGCAAGCATTCAGAAATTCCTGTTTACTTTTTTCTATACATAGGTGCTATGATGACATGGGGAGTGTCCCAGTTATTCAGAATCATTTCAACAAACTTGCTATGATAAGCATATCACATTCAAGACAGTCACTTCTTATATCCTGGGAAAGAATGGCAGATATGGAGACTTTTTTAGGGAGACCCTGGCAATTCTCCTCCTGATTTTCATTCCTCAAGAGGTAAAGATGGCAAATACGAGCTAGTAGCAGCAGCAAATTAGCTTATTCCTGGAGATTAAAGATTTAATGACAAAGAGTGATGTAAACAGGCAACATGCAGAAAATCTGGTGGCAGGACTGTTCACCTAAGTGCTTTGTTACATTCATAGAGGACTCGAGGAAGTTAAAGGTAACCAGAGAATGAAATCAAGGATTCAGACTCTGATTTGAGCATCTTCCAACATTACAGAGGAATAGAGTCCTGTAAAGTGCCTCAGATATTTTCTATTCTGTCACATTTATTCTAGGTTTTCCTTTGTGATCATGATCAAAGATCTCAACCTTTCACCGCCAATTTATGTTGACTACAGGACTACTTGCTTCTGTCATCAAAAGCTCCTTGAAATTTGTTATGTCTGTTTCTGTGTACATCAATATTCTGCAATTTTGCTCTTTGCCACTACATGTGAGATGGCTTTAAAATTTCACTGCCTCTTTTTTTTGAAAGCAAAGTAGAAGAAACTAAAAGTGACTGAGTAATGATAAAATACTTATTCTTTCCAGGTCCCAGGTTATCAGTTGAAATTGTAATACAGGAATCGCATCAGAAAGTCTTTGACAAGAAATGATATAATAATATACACCATTATTTTTAATGTAGCTTGATTCTTAGAGGAAAAATTTCCAAAGCCCCACTTTTTGTGCACTTCTTAGAGAGTGATTTTTTTTAAAGAAAGTCATTCTATGTATTATATATATTTTTTCTGTTTCCTGACTAATTTTTTACCAGAAATGGAGAAGAAATAGCAAATGTGTCATTATTTTAATAGGATGATTGTCAAAGTGAGGTTTGGGGTTTAATTATAGTTTTAATGCATGTAGTTTAACTTCAAACTGAAGTCCCTTTTGTGAAAAGACAGGTATGTGAAATTTGAATACAATTTTAGAAAAACAATGAATACATTGCCAATTATTAACTTTAACAAGTTAAATAAATAAAACCATAATTCACTTATCTGAAACTATTTAGATACAAACAAATATTTATTCCTTTGTCTGGCATCTTTATATGTTTAGACAATGTGACCAAATTAAAATGGTTCATTGCTGAGTGACTACAAAACTGAACTTTGAATGAGCAAGGAAAGTGAGTAACAGTGGTCTAGCAGGGGAAATTTTTCTTCAGAACAGTGGTTTTAAGACCTTCTTTGTAAAAGCTAAAGCCTAAGTTCTTTTGGGAATTTCTCAGAGACTTAATTTTAGCAGTTAATAGTAATTCCCAGATACAATTATTTATAATTATTTACATTTCAATGAAAACAAATGTATAAATATTAGAGACTCTTCTCTAGAAGCTCTGGAATTTCTATAAATTCTATAAATTTCTATAAATTCATAAAAGAAAATTCTTTGTAATTTTAACATTAAAAGAAGTTTTGTGGATGATTGGTTCAAGATGGCGGAGTAGAAGGACGTGTGCTCACTCCCTCTTGAAAGAGCACAGGAATCACAACTAACTGCTGAGCAATCATCAGCAGGAAGACACTGGAACTCACCAAAAAAGACACTCCACTTCCAAAGACAAAGGAGAAGCCAAAATGAGATGGTAGGAGGGTCGCAATCACAATAAAATCAAATCCCACAACTGCTGGGTGGGTGACACACAAAACTGGAGAACAATTATACCACAGAAGTCCACCCACAGCAGTGAAGGTTCTGAGGCCCACGTCAGGCTTCCCAACTTGGGGGTCTGGCAACGGGGGGAGGAATTCCCAGAGAATTAGACTTTGAAGGCTGGTGGGATTTGATTGCAGGACTTCAACAGGACTGGGGGAAACAAAGACTCCACTATTGGAGGGCACACAAAAAGTAGTGTGCATATCAGGACAGGACACTGGGGAAGGAACAGTGACCCCACAGGAGACTGAACCGGACCTACCAGCTAGTGTTAGAGGGTCTCCTGAAGAGGCGGGGGATGGCTGTGGCTCACCACAGGAACAAGGACACTGGCATCAGAAGTTCTGGGAAGTACTGCTTGGCATAAGCCCTCCTGGAATCCGCCATTAGCCACACCAAAGAGCCTGTAGGGTCCAGTGCTGGGTCACGGTAGGCCAAACAACCAACAGGGAGGGAATTCAGCCCCACCCATCAGCAGACAAGGAGATTAAACTTTTAATGAGCTCTTCCCGCAAGAGCAACACCCAGCTCTACCCACCACCAGTCCCTCCCACCAGGAAGCTTACTCAAGCCTCTTAGATAGCCTCATCCACCAGAGGGCAGGCAGCAGAAGCAAGAACTACAGTCCTGTAGCTAATGGAATGAAAACCACATTCACAGAAAGATGGACAAAATGAAAAGGCAGAGGAATACGTACCAGATGAAGGAACAAGATAAAACCTCAGAAAAACAACTAAATGAACTGGAGATAGGCAACCTTCCATAAAAAGAATCAAGAATAAAGATACTGAAGATGATCCAGGACCTCAGAAAAAGAATGGAGGCAAAGATCAAGAAAATGCAAGAAATGTTTAAAAAAAACCTAGACAAATTAAAGAACAAACACCTAGAAGAATTAAAGAACAAACAGAGATGAACAACACAATAACTGAAATGAAAAACAAACTACAAGGAATCAATGGCAGAATAACTGAGGTAGAAGAACGGATAAGTGACCTGTAAGACAGAATGCTGGAATTCACTGCTGAAGAAGGGAATAAAGAAAAGAGAAAGAAAAGAAATGAAGACAGCCTAAGAGACCTCTGGTACAACATTAAATGTACCAACATTCACATCATAGGAGTCCCAGAAGGAGAAGAGAGAGAGAGAGGACCTGAGAAAATATTTGAAGAGATTATAGTTGAAAACTTCCCTAACATGGGAAAGGAAATAGCCACCCAAGTCCAGGAAGTGCAGAGAGTCACAGGCAGGATAAGCTCAAGGAGAAAAGACCAAGACACATAGTAATCAAATTGACAAAAATTAAAGACAAACCAAAACTATTAAAAGCAACAAGGGAAAAATGACAAATAACTTACTAGGGAACTTCCGTAAGGTTAACAGCTGATTTCTCACCAGAAACTCTACAAGCCAGAAGGGAGTGGCACAATATATTTAAAGTGATGAAAGGGAAGAACCGACAACTTAGATTACTCTACCCGGAAAAGATCTCCTTCAGATTTGATGGAGAAATCAAAAGTTTTAAAGACACGCAAAAGCTAAGACAATTCAGCACCATCAAACCAGCTTTACAACAAATGCTGAAGGAACTTCTCTAAGTGGGAAACACAAGAGAAGAAAAACACCTACAAAAACAAACTTGAAACAATTAAGAATATGGTAACAGGAACATACATATCAATAATGACCTTAAATATGAATGGATTAAATGCTCCAACTAAAAGACACAGGCTTGCTGAATGGATACCAAAAAAAGACCCATATATATGCTGTCCAAAAGAGACCCACTTCAGACCTAGGGACATGTACAGACTGAAAGCAAAGGGATGGAAAAAGATATTCCATGTAAACAGGAATCAAAAGAAAGCTGGAGTAGCAATACTCATATCAGATAAAATGGATTTTAAAGTAAAGAATATTACAAGAGACAAGGAAGGACACTACAAAATGATCATGGGATCAATCCAAGAAGAAGATATAACAATTATAAATATATATGCACCCAAGGGAACCAGGGGACGATGGCGGAAGAATAAGCTATGGAGATCACCTATCTCCCCACAGATACACCAGAAATACATCTACACGTGGAACAACTCCTACAAAACACCTACTGAACGCTGGCAGAAGACCTCAGACCTCCCAAAAGGCAAGAAACCCCCCACGTACCTGGGTAGGGCAAAAGAATAAACAGAGACAAAAGGATCGGGACGGGACCTGCACCAGTGGGAGAAGGCTGTGAAGGAGGAAAGGTTTCCACACACTATGAAGCCCCTTCTTAGTCGGAGACTGCGGGTGGTGGAGGAGGAAAGCTTCAGAGCTGCAGAGGAGAGCACAGCAACCGGGGTGCGGAGGGCAAAGCAGAAAGATTCCCACACAGAGGATCAGTGCTGACTGGCACTCACCAGCCTGAGAGGCTTGTCTGCTCACACGCTGGGGTGGGCGGGGCTGGGAGCTGAGGCTTGGTCTTCAGTCGCAGCACAGGGAGAGGACTGGGGTTGGCAGTGTGAACACAGTCTGCAGGGGGTTAGTGCACCACGGCTAGCCGGGCAGGAGTCCGGGAAAAAGTCTGGACATGCCAAAGAGGCAAGAGACTTTTCCTTCCCTCTTTGTTTCCTGGTGCGCAAGGAGAGGGGATTAAGAGCGCTGCTTAAAGGAGCTCCAGAGATGGGCATGAGCCGCGACTAACAGTGTGAACCCCAGAGACGGGCATAAGACGCTAAGGCTGCTGCTGCCGCCACTAAGAAGCCTGTGTGTGAGCACAGGTCACTGTCCACACCCCTCTTCAGGGGAGCCTGTGCAGCCCACCACTGCGAGGGTCCCGGGATCCAGGGACAACTTCCCCAGGACGCACGGCCGCCTCAGGCTGGTGCAACATCACTCTGGCCTCGGCCGCCACAGGCTCGCCCCGCACTCCGTACCCCTCCCTCGCCCCGGCCTGAGTGAGCCAGAGTCCCGGAAGAGGCTGCTCCTTTAACCCCGTCATGTCTGAGCAAAGAACAGACGCCCTCCGGTGACCTACATGCAGAGGCGGGGCCAAATCCAAAACTGAGCCCTGGGAGCTGAGAGAACAAAGAAGAGAAAGGGAAATCTCTCCCAGCAGCCTTAGAAGCAGCAGATTAAAGCTGCACAATCAACTTGATGTACCCTGCATCTGTGGAATACATGAATAGACAATGAATCATCCCAAATTGAGGAGGTTGACTTTGAGAGCAAGATTTAAGATTTTTTCCCCTTTTCCTCTTTTTGTGAGTGTGTATGTATATGCTTCTGTGTGAGATTTTGTCTGTATAGCTTTGCTTCTACCATTTGTCCTAGGGTTCTATCCGTTTTTCTTTTTTTCTTTAAAAAATTTTTTTTTCTTAAAATATATTTTTTATTTTAATAACTTGATTTTATCTTACTTTATCTTCTTCCTTCCTTTCTTTCTTTCCTTTCTTCCCTCCTTCCCTCCTCCTTCCCTCCCTCCATCCTTTCTTCCTGTCTCTCTCCCTCTCTCTCCTTTTTCTCCCTTTTATTCTGAGCCGTGTGGATGAAAGGCTCTTGGTACTGCAGCTGGGAGTCAGTGCTGTGCCTCTGAGGTGGGTGAGCCAACTTCAGGAGGCTGGTCCACAAGAGACCTCCCAGCTCCACATAATATCAAGCGGCAAAAATCTCCCAGAGATCTCCATCTCAACACCAGCACCCAGCTTCACTCAATGACCAGCAAGCTACAGTGCTGGACACCCTATGCCAAACAACTAGCAAGACAGGAACACAACCCCACCCATTAGCAGAGAGGCTGCCTAAAATCATAATAAGTCCACAGACACCCCAAAACACACCACCAGGTGTGGACCTGCCCACCAGAAAGACAAGATCCAGCCTCATCCACCAGAACACAGGCACTAGTCCCCTCCACCAGGAAGCCTACCCAATCTACTGAAACAACCTTAGCCACTGGAGACAGACATCAAAAACAACGGGAACTACAAACCTGCAACCTGCAAAAAGGAGACCCCAAACACAGTAAGATAAGCAAAATGAGAAGACAGAAAAACACACAGCAGATGAAGGAGCAAGATAAAAACCCACCAGGCCTAACAAATGAAGAGGAAATAGGCAGACTGCCTGAAAAAAGAATTCAAAATAATGATAGTAAAGATGATTCAAAATCTTGGAAACAGAATAGACAAAATGCAAGAAACATTTAACAAGGACCTAGAAGAACTAAAGAGGAAACAAACAACAATAAACAACACAATAAATGAAATTAAAAGTACTCTAGATGGGATCAATAGCAGAATAACTGAGGCAGAAGAACGGATAAGTGACCTGGAAGATAAAATAGTGGAAATAACTACTGCAGAGCAGAATAAAGAAAAAAGAATGAAAAGAACTGAGGACAGTCTCAGAGACCTCTGGGACAACATTAAACCCAGAAAACATTCAAATTATAGGGGTTCCAAAAGAAGAAGAGAAAAACAAAGGGACTGAGAAAATATTTGAAGAGATTATAGTTGAAAACTTCCCTAATATGGGAAAGGAAATAGTTAATCAAGTCCAGGAAGCACAGAGAGTCCCATACAGGATAAATCCAAGGAGAAATACGCCAAGACACATATTAATCAAACTATCAAAAATTAAATACAAAGAAAACATATTAAAAGCAGCAAGGGAAAAACAACAAATAACACACAAGGGAATACCCATAAGGTTAACAGCTGATCTTTCAGCAGAAACTCTGCAAGCCAAAAGGGACTCGCAGGACATATTTAAATTGATGAAGGAGAAAAACCTGCAACCAAGATTACTCTACCCAGCAAGGATCTCATTAAGATTTCATGGAGAAATTAAAGCCTTTACAGACAACCAAAACTGAGAGAGTTCAGCACCACCAAACCAGCTTTACAACAAATGCTAAAGGAATTTCTATAGGAAAGAAACACAAGAGAAGAAAAAGACCTACAGTAATGAAGGCAAAACAATTAAGAAAATGGGAATAGGAACATACATATCAATAATAACCATAAATGTAAAAGGACTAAATGCTCCCACCAAAAGACACAGATGGGCTGAATGGATACAAAAACAAGACCCATACTTTAAAATAAAGACTAGTACAAGAGACAAAGAAGGACACTACATAATAAACAAGTGATTGATCCAAGAAAAAGATATAAGAATTGTAAATATTTATGCACCCACCATAGGAGCACATCAATACATAAGGCAAATACTAACAGACATAAAAGGGGAAATCGACAGTAACACATTCACAGCAGGGGACGTTATTTGGAAAAGAAGAAATAAAGCTGTCACTGTTTGCAGATAACGTGATACTGTAGATAGATAATCCTAAACATGCTACCAGAAAACTACTAGAGCTACTTAATGAATCTGGTAAAGTAGCAGGATACAAAATTAATGCACAGAAACCTCTGGCATTCCTATACACTAATGCTGAAAAATCTGAAAGTGAAATCAAGAAAACACTCCCATTTACCATACCACAAAAGAATAAAATATCTAGTAATAAACCTCCCTAAGGAGACAAAAGACCTGTATGCAGAAAATTATAAGACACTGATGAAATAAATTAAAGATGATACAAATAGATGGAGACATATACAATGTTCTTGGATTGGAAGAATCAACGTTGTGAAAATGACTCTACTACCCAAAGCAATCTACAGATTCAATGCAATCCCTATCAAACTACGACTGACATTTTTCACAGAATTAGAACAAAAAATTTCACAATTTGTATGGAAATACCAAAGACCTCGAATAGCCAAACCAATCTTGAGAACGAAAAACGGAGCTGGAGGAATTAGGCTCCCTGACTTCAGACTATACTACAAAGCTACAGTAATCAAGACAGTATGGGACTGGCAAAAGAAACGCAGAAAGATACATTAATGGAACAGGATAGAGAGCCTACAGATAAACCCATGCACATATGGTCACCCTATCTTTGATAAAGGTTTTTTGTATGAGATTAGATCACTCCCTAACATCATACACAAAAATAAGCTCCAAATGGATTAAAGACCTAAATATAAGGACAGAAACTATAAAACTCTTGGAGGAAAACATAGAACACTCTATCACGTAAATCACAACAACATCCTTTTTGACCCACCTCCTAGAGAAATGGAAATAAAACCAAAAATATACAAATGGGATCTAATGTAACTTCAAAGCTTTGGCACGGCAAAGGAAACCAAAAACAAGACCAAAATACAACCCTTAGAATGGGAGAAAATATTTGCAAATGAAACAACAGACAAAGGATTAATTCTAACAGCTATAAAAGAGGAAATCAAAAGTAACACAATAATAATGTGGGGCTTTAATACCTCACTTTCACCAATGCACAGATCATCCAGATAAAAAATTAGTAAAGAAACACAAGGTTTAAATGACACAATAGACCAGATAGATTTTATTGGTATTTATAGGACATCTGATCCCAAAACAACAGAATTTACTTTCTTCTCAAGTGCACATGCAACATTCTCCAGGATAGATTATATCTTGGGTCACAAATCAAGCCTCGGTAAATTTAAGAAAACTGAAATCATACAAGCATCTTTTCTGACTACAACGCTTTGAGATGCGAAATCAATTACAGGGGAATAAATGTAAAGAACACAAACACATGAAGGCTACACAATACGCTACTAAATAACCAAGAGATCACTGAAGAAAACAAAAAGGAAATTAAAAAATACCTACAGACAAATGACAATAAAAACACGACAAACCAAAATCTATGTGATGCAGCAAAAGCGGTTCTAAAGGGGAAGCTTATAGCAACAAAATTGTACCTCAAGAAACAAGAAAAATCTCAAATAAACAATCTAATGTTTCACCTAAAGGAACTAGAGAAAGAAGAACAAACAAAACCCAAATTTAGTAGAAGGAAAGAAATCATAAAGATCACAGCAGAAATAAATGAAGTAGAAACAAAGAAAACAATAGCAAAGTTCAATAAAACTAAAAGCGGGTTCTTTGAGAAGATAAACAAAACTGATAAAACTTTAGCCAGACTCATCAAGAAAAAGAGGGAGAGGACTCAAATTAATAAAATTAGAAATGAAAAAGGAGAAGTTACAACGGACACCACAGAAATACAAAGCATCATGAGAGACTACTACAAGCAACTCTATGCCAATAAATGGACAACGTGGAAGAAATGGACAAATTCTTAAAAAGGTATAACCTTCCAAGACTGAACCAGGAAGACATAGAAAATATGAACAGACCAATCACAAGTAATGAAATTGAAACTGTGATAAAAAAAATCTTGCAACATACAAAGCCCAGGACCAGATGGCTCCACAGACAAATTCTATCAAACATTTAGAAAAGAGCTAACACCCACCCTTTTCAAACTCTTCCAAAAATTTGCAGAGGAAGGAACACTCCCAAACTCATTCTATGAAGCCACCATCAACTTGAAACCAAAACCAGACAAAGATACTACAAAAAAAGAAAATTACAGACCAATAGCGCTGATGAATATAGATGAAAAAAACCTCAAAAAAATGCTAGCAAAGAGAACCCAACAACACATTAAAAGGATCATACACCATGATCAAGTGGGATTTATCCCATGTATGCAAGAATTCTTCAATCTATGCAAATCAATGTGAATCACCATAGTAACAAATTAGAAGAAAAAAACCGTATGATCATCTCAATAGATGCAGAAAAAGATTTTGACAAAATTCAACATGCATTTATGATAAAATCTCTCTAGAAAGTGGGCTCAGAGGGAACCTACCTCAACATAATAAAGGCCATATATGACAAACCCACAGCAAACATCATTCTCAGTGGTGAAAAACTGAAAGCATTTCCTCTAAGATCAGGAACAAGACAAGGATGTCCACCTTTACCACAGTTATTCAACATAGTTTTCGAAGTCCTAGCCACAGCAATCAGAGAACAAAAAGAAATAAAAGGAATCAAAACTGGAAAAGAAGAAGTAACACTGTCACTGTTTGCAGATTACATGATACTATACATAGAAAATCCTAAAGATGCCACCAGAAAACTACTAGAGCTAACCAATGAATTTCGTAAAGTTGCAGGATACAAAATTAAGGCACAGAAATCACCTGCATTCCTATACACTAACAATGAAAGATCAGAAAGAGAAATTAAGAAACAACCCTTGGGGTCCCCTAGTGGCGCAGAGGTTGAGTCTGCCTGCCGATGCAGGGGATGAGGGTTCATGCCCCGGTCTGGGAAGATCCCACGTGCCATGGAGCGGCTGGGCCCGTGAGCCATGGCTGCTGAGCCTGTGCGTCCAGAGCTGGTGCTCTGCAGCGGAAGAGGCCACAACAGTAAAAGGCCCGCGTACCGCAAAAAAAATACACTAAAAGAATCAATGGTAGGGCTTCCCTGGTGGCACACTAAAAGAATCAGTGGTAGGGCTTCCCTGGTGGTGCAGTGGTTGAGAGTCCGCCTGCCGATGCAGGGGACACGGGTTCATGCCCTGTTCTGGGAATATCCCACATGCCGCGGAGCGGCTGGGCCTCTGAGCCATGGTCACTGAGCCTGCGCGTCAGGAGCCTGTGCTCCGCAACGGGAGAGGCCACGGCAGTAAGAGGCCCGTGTACCGCAAAAAAAAAGGAAAAAAGTAACAATCCCATTCACAATTGCAACAAAAAGAATCAAATATCTAGTAATAAACCTACCTAAGGAGGTAAATACCTGTACTCAGAAAACTATAAGACACTGATGAAAGAAATCAAAGATGACACAAACTGACGGAGAGATATACCATGTCCTTGGATTGGAAGAATCAATATTGTGAAAATGACTATACTACCCAAAGCCATCTACTGATTCAATGCCATCCCTATCAAATTACCAGTGGCATTTTATACAGAACTAGAACAAAAGAAACTTAAAATTTTTAGGGAGACACAAAAGACCCCAAATAGCCAAAGCAATCTTGAGGGAAAAAATGGAGCTGGAGGAATCAGACTCCCTGACTTCAGACTATACTACAAAGCTACAGTAATCAAGACAATATGGTACTGGCACAAAAACAGAAACATAGATCAATGGAACAGGATAGAAAGCCCAGAGATAAACCCACGCACCTATGGTCAAGTTATCTATGACAAAGGAGGCAATGATATACAATGGAGAAGACAGTCTCTTCAATAAATGGTGCTGGGTAAACCTGACAGTTACATGTAAAAGAGTAAATTAGAGTACTCCCTAACACCATACACATAAATAAACTCAAAATGGATTAAAGACCTAAATGTAAGACCGGACACTATAAAACTCTTAGAGGAAAACATAGGAAGAGCACTCTTTGACATAAATCACAGCAAGATCTTTTTTGACCCACCTCCTAGAGTAACGAAAATAAAAACAAAAATAAATAAATGGGTCCTAATGAAATTTAAAAGCTTAATAGCACAGCAAAGGAAACTATAAACAAGACGAAAAGGCAACCCCAGAATGGGAGAAAATATTTTCAAATGAATCAATGGACAAAGGATTAATCTCCAAAATATATAAGCAGCTCATGCAGCTCAATATTAAAAAAACAAACAACCTAACCAAAAAATGGGCAGAAGACCTAAATAGACATTTCTCCAAAGACATACATGGGGCCAAGAGGCACATTAAAAGCTGCTCAACATCACTAATTATTAGAGAAATGCAGATCAAAACTACAATGAGGTATCACCTCACATCAGTTAGAATAGGCATTATCAGAAAATCTACAAACAACAAATGCTGGAGAGTGTGTGGAGAAAAGGGAACCCTCTTGCACTGTTGGTGGGAATGTAAATTGATGCAGGCACTATGGAGAACAGTATGGAGGTTCCTTTAAAAACTAAAAATAGAATTACCATATGACCCAGCAATCCCACTACTGGGCATATACCCAGAGAAAACCATAATTCAAAAAGATACATGCACCCCAATGTTCGTTGCAGCACTACTTACAAGAGCCAGGTCATGGAAGCAACCTAAATGCCCATTGACAGATAAATGGATAAGGAAGTTGTGGTACATATATACAATGGAATATTACTCAACCATAAAAACGAACAAAATTGGGTCATTTGTAGAGACACGGATGGACCTAGAGACTGTCATACAGAGTGAAGTAAGTCAGAAAGAGATAAACAAATATTGTATATTAATGCATATATGTGGAATCTAGAAAAATGTTAGAGATGAACCAGTTTGCAAGGCAGAAATAGAGACACATGTAGAGAACAAATGTATGGACACCAAGGGGGGAAAGCGAGGGAGGGGTGTTGGTGGTTGTGGGGTGAACTGGGAGATTGGGACTGACATATATATACTAATATGTATAAAATAGGTAACTCATAAGAACATGCTGTACAAAAAGTAAATAAATAAAATTCAGGAAAAAGAAAAGGAGTTTTGGTGGGTTTTTTTGTCCTTGATTGTGTTAAGAAGTCCTTTTAAGTTCTAACATTGACTAAGAAGAATCTGAGGAACTGCAGCTTCTTTATATTTAAAAGTAATTGACAAAACTCATTTGTTCACAAAAACTTCTTTATATTTCAAATTCTATTTATGCTTTATATACCGTCTTAGAAGCTGAGTTTTACTTAAGATACATGGTGTTTGGCTAGTTATTTCCATACAGAATTCATATTCTAGATTTTTAGAGTTTTTGAACATGGAAAAGAGTTCAATAATCAGTTGTGATTATTTGTAAATTCTTAAGTTTTAGAATCTGTTTGCATTTGTGATTTTTCAAATAATATTTAATCATTCATGGCCTAATTAAGTTTAATGGAGAGCATTATTTTAATCCTAAGAGAAAAATGACAATTCAAGCAACATACATCTAAAATATGAATAATTTTATATAAGGTGAAAAGTTTTTCTGCTTTACTTTTTCATTTAGAAATATTAATATCTTGTTTGGCTCTATTTAAATTTACATTGATTGATATACTTTGCATTTGTATTCATTTCTATTTTATGTAAAATTTTAAAAAATAATTAGTACATTAAAAATAAAAGTCCAAAAAAGAGGGAAAAGAAGAAATAGAGAACAAGCAGAACAAACAGAAATTACATGAGACACTAGATTTAACATGAATATGTCTGTAATTACATTTAATATAAATGGCCTAAATGCTCCAATTAAAAGGAAAAAATTACCAGATCAGATATATATTTATGTAAAATATGTAAAATATATAAAATAGTTATTTAAAACATACAGTGCAAGGTTGCAGGTAATATATTAAAAAAAGATACATTATGAAAACAGATATATTGATACCAGAAAAAAATAGGCTTTAAGGCAAAAAGCATTACTAAACATAAAGATGGTCACCCACTTCAAAAGGTTCAATACACCAGGAAGATAGAGCATTATTAAATTTAACATAATGGAATAATGTAACTGTAATAACTAATAACATAAACTGTAAGTATAAAAAGCAAAATGTTAAAGGATGATAAGGAAAAATAGACAAATTCATAATCATTCTGTGAATTATAACACACCTTTTCAATAACTGATAAAGCAAAGAGACAAAAACCATAAAGGCCCTAAAACAAGCATCAACAATTTCAAGAGACTGAAGTTATACTGAGTGTATTCTCTAATCAGCATAATTTATCAGAAACTGTATATTTGTAAAAAAAAAAAAAAAAAAATACAGATTTTGCTAGTAACCAAGATGGAATAACACACACTATATTTACCTTCCTACTATAAACAACTAGAAAATCAGGTAAAATATATGAAATGACAATTTTCAGACACTGGACAAAAAGCAAGACAAGACTGTGATCCACGAAAGAAGAGAAACAAGCAAGATGAGCCCTACTATTGACCAAGCTTGTGCCCTGGGAGACAGTTACCAGGCTGCAGTGAGGAGCTGAGTGGGAGAGGGCCAACACAGAGCTGGGCAATTTCCTAAGGACACAGAGCTGGGAAGAGCTTGTGTTCCCATCAGAAAGAGTGGAAAGATCTTATAGTAGATGAGAAATCAAGTAAAATCTTCAAAAGTATATTGCCTAAATGGTGGGACTACAATAGCTATGGATTAATGGCCTAAGAAAATTAAAAGCAAACCTCAAAACATTCCAACTGATACAAAGTAAATTCATTGCACACAAAAATAAAATTCAATAGTATTAAAAGGAAAACAAAATCTAGCACCAGAAATGTACAATTTACATCTATCATCTAATAAAAAATTGCCATGCAACAAGCAGGAAACTATAACTTATAACAGGAAATATCAACCAATAGAAACAGACACAGAAACAGAGATGATAGAACTAGTGGACAAGGATGTTAAAAATGCTTCATATTTCAAGAAGGGAGAGAAAACATGAGCATGCTGAGAATAAAAATGCAAGGTAAAAACAAAGAACCAAACCGAACTTTAAGAGATGAAAAATGAATTTGAAATTTAGAATACACTAGATGGAATTAACATCTTACTAGATACTGCAAAAGAAAAGATCAGTGAATTTGAAGACAGAGCCATAGAAACCATCCAAAATGAACATAAAGGGAAAAAAAACTTAAAAAAATTAGAAAGCCCAGAATATCAGCATTCTAACATACATGTAATTGGTAGAGAAGAGGGACATGAACAGAAATTTTGGGAATAAACAGTGACTTCTTTGAAATTTAATGAAAAACTATATAAAACCACAGATTCAAGCTCAATAAATGCCAATCAGAAGAACTACAAAGAAAAAAAAAATGCCAAGGCATATCAGAATCAAATTGTTAAACATCCATTGATAAAATCTTAAAAACGGCCAGAAAGAGAAAAGACACATTATGTATAAAGGAACAAGGATTTAAATGACAGCATACTTATCAAAAAATATTCAAGCCAGAATATAATAAAGAGACATTAAAACACTGAAAGAAAGAAGTTTGTCACATAGAATTCTTCAGTCAGCCAGAAAAATATCTTACAAAAATAAAGAGAAATGAAGATTTTTTCAGAAAAATAAAAGTTAAGAGAATTTATCCCTAGCTCCTGCCCTGCTAGAAATGTTAAAGGAAATTCTTTAAGCAGAAGGAAAATGATACCAGAGGAAAATCTGACTCTACACAAAGGAATAAAGACTCCTAAATGGTAAACATGTGAGTAGACACAAATATATTTCATCTTATTTTTAAATCTCTATAAAAGATTATTGGCACTTTAAAGCAAAAATAATAACACTGGATTGTGTGGTTTACAGCCAGTGAAAAGTACAATGGCTAACAATAACAGTACAAAGAATGGGAGGGAATAAATGGATGTATATTTTTGTAAAGGTTTTACAGTAAAGGGAAAGTGTTATGACAGTATTTGAAAGTAGACTGTGGTAAATTAAAGATGTATAGTTATCCCTAGAGCAACCACTAAAATATAAAAATAAAACAGATAGAGTTAAAAACTGTTATTTAAAATAAAATGGAATTTTTAAAAACTCAACTAAACCAAAGGAAAACATAAAAAGAAGAAAAAGGAACAAAGAACAGAAGAGACAAATAGAAAACAAGTAGCAAGCTGGTAGTTCTAAATCCTGCCATATCACTAATTACATTAAACATAAATAGTCTAAATACTCAGTTGAAATGCAAAAACTGTCAAGAATGTGAAGACCCAACTATATAATATGCATAAGAAACCCACTTTAAATATAAAAAGACTAATAGGTTAAAATTTAAATGATGGGGAAAATATAACATGCAAAAATTAATCATAAGGAAAGTGGCATGACTATACTAATATCAGAAAAATTAGGTTTTCGAAAAAAAAAAATATTACCAGGGATAAAGAGGTTCCTTTCATCATGATAAAGAACTCAATTCATTAAGAGGATAGACCAGTGCTAAATGCTTATGCAGAGCTTCAAAACTCATGAAGCAAAAATGGATAGTGCTACAAGGAGAAAGAAATAAATCCAAATTTATAGTTGGAGACGTCAGTATTCGTTTCTCAACTGTAGTAGGATAACTAGACAGCAAATGGGTAAGGATACAGAAGACTTGAATGCAGCTATAAACCAATTTGACTTAATTGACATTTATAGAAAACTATGCCCCCAAACAACAGATTAACATTCTGTTTAAGTGCACACAAGTCATTCACAAAGATAAACAATATTCTTTACCATAAAGTCTTAATAAACAGATTAAAACCATACAAATTATTTATCAGACTACAATGGAATTAAACTAGAAATTATAATAAGAAATATTTCCAGAAATCTCCAAGTATTTGGATATTAAACAATGTATTTATAAATTAGCCATGGGTCAAAGAAGCACCACAAAGAAAACTAGAATATATTTTGAACTGAATGAAAAATTTAAAACTACAACATATCAAAATTCGTGGGATGCATTCTAACAAATTGCTTAGAGGGAAAAATAAGTGCTTACATTAGGAAAGATCTAGAATTCATGATATAAGTGTTCACATCAATAAATTATAAGGAGAAAAAATTAATAAAAAATTTTTAAATGGTTTTAGAAAGCAGGCTCTTCAGGATGTGATTATGGAATCGGATCACTCACTGGTCAGGCAACATCCAGTCCTCAGGATGATGAAAAGTGTGTGGTGGTAACCCCTCAGGTGTGCTGTCACATCACAATTATTATGACCGTCACCTGGGCTGAACTGGGACAGGGCACAAGTGGAAAAGGAAGCATATACGATTATTCAGTTATTCTGGTGGTTGGGCCTTTTTCTCTCATTTGTATTTTCTTATTTTATTTTATTTTTTTTGCGGTACTTGGGCCTCTCACTGTTGTGGCCTCTCCCGTTGCGGAGCACAGGCTCCGGACGCACAGGCTCAGCGGCCATGGCTCACAGGCCTAGCCGCTCCACAGCATGTGGGATCTTCCCAGACCGGGGAACGAACCTGTGTCCCCTGCATCAGCAGGCGGACTCTCAACCACTGCGCCACCAGGGAAGCCCTATTTTCTTAATCTTTTATGACTAGCATAAACTACTTTTCTAATTAAAAAGACATTTAAAAAAAAATTCGTGTCCAAGATTTGGCAACATCTGAGATTGACACTATGAAGAAACCTCTAAGGCCAAAAAGGTTTACCCTATTATATATAAGTATCAAAATCATTACATTTTAGAACCCCAATGTACTTCAGGGATAAACCAGATCAAGCAGTTCATTTTACTGACTAGGAATCCAAGAATTATAGAACTGAAGAGGATTGTCTAGGGTCACGCTCAAGTTAGCAGAAAATCTAAAACTAAAATAGTGACCAAAATTTCTGAAATATAAATGAGAACATACAATCTGACTAGGTTTTGTCATCACTTTTAGAAGAAAGATCATCTGAAAAATAGAATTTGGAGGTTAAAAAAAAAGTGGCACCATCAGAATATTTAGATACTCTATGGAGTTAATGGGACACAATATTATAAACTGGCACTATTCAAAGTACATTGTTACAATGCACATAAAACTTCCTTTGCTGTAAACCCCCCTCCTTTTTTTGCCTTTTCAGAAAAACATACTGAGCCTGAATAATTTTTCACACATGATTCTCTCATCTTTTCTCCTCCAGTTAGATTATAAATTAATAGAAGGTAGGGATTTTTTCTTAGCTTGATCATTTTCCTACAAGAATCCTCCATAGGATTTACTTAATATTTGTTGATTTTGTTTCTATATACAGGTGCAGACAGTTGAAAGAAGCAAGAATCAAAGAAAAAGTTGAACCATGAGGATTTCTTTTCACTATGATTCCAACTTTCCTACTAAATGTCTTGACAATTATTCTAGATTATGCAATTGAACGGTAAGTAAAACTTTGGGGGAAAAGCTACGAGTAACACCTCAAGCCTGGATATCTCTGTGTGCCCTCTGGAAATAGTGCATTAAACACATCCATAGACCCAAGATCATGTTGGGATTGGCCATTACAGGGCGCATTGTCCCTTTTTTACACTCTGTCAATAATCCTCCCCACCAAGGATAATTGAGGGGAAGGGTGGGCCCAAATTTGTCAGACAGCTACCAAGCATACAGCCTTCCTCAGTAGCATGCCCATCCACATGCAGCCTGCAATCAAAACTGTCCAGAAAGCATGCACCCTCATTTTGTTCTTGTTAACAGCCAAGAGAACCACAATGATTATGATTTATTCAAACTCAGCCCAAATCTTTCATGAAAAAAAAAATGGGCCTGGTTAAAAGGGAAGAAGAAAGGATAGAGTTAGAGTTCCCATGAGAATCCTTCCAGTTTAAATTCTGACTGGATCTTTATGGACCTCAAGTGAAAACATTAAAAGAACTAGAAAGAGCAGGGGAAAAGGCAGCCTTAGAGCATAGCAAACTGGAAAAGAAACCTGCAACATGGATTCCCCAAAGACAATTAGCTTAATTATTTCCATGAGCATCCACTGCATTCAGTGTATATTGATTGACTTTATTGCTAATAAGACTAAACGACCTTGAACATTTCTATACAGTTACATTCCACAGAGCATTTATTTTCAGTGGTATTTTGATAGCAGTTCAGCTCTTACACTCTAGAAGAGATTTTCTTTTGATATTTAAAGTTGGTACACAAGGGGAATACTATATTTAAACATCTGTGGGGGAAGGGGGTAAACGAAGAAAATCAAATATAAATCATTATATAATTTCTTCCAATTCTGAAGTTCTATAATCCTATATTCTACTTCTATATATTCTTTATAGCTACATGCGGACTTTAAATTCACCTTTGATAAACATGAAGGGGATCAAAGTTTTGCTGTTTCAGAAAAAAAATCATTTGAATAAATAAAGTTACAAGGAAACTAATAATTAACTGATAAATAAGAGAATCTAAGATATGGTCAATATTTCTAGTAAATAGATCTGGGCCTCTGGAATGCACTGAAATGAAATGGACTAATGAGCAGCCCATCACTGGAACCCCTCAGCTAAAAGGGAGGTACTCAAGGAAGCTGGAAAGGGGATTCCTGCGCTGGAGAGGAGGTTGGGCTAGGTGATTCCACAGGTTCCTTCCAGACATGATACGGGTACCACGAACTGGCATTTCTAGTCAAGGTGACATGAAAATCAAGATGTAATGTGGCCCAAATGTTGCAGGGATGTGGCCCTCAGGCAAGGAAGAACTCCAGCTCAGACTTCCTTTGCATGGAGTAATGGGTGGTGGTAGGATCTGCTCTGTCATTGGATAAATTTATAGAGCCTGAGACATAGGCCCCTATCTGCTACCACAAAAGGGCTGTTAAATGCAAAGATCGCTGTGCAGCGATCTGCATGAATTCCCCTTCTTTCTGCTCAACAGCTGACCTACAGACTCCATGGATGGAAAACCTACCAACAGCAGCTCCCTCTCCAAGAGGCCTCCATATAAAAACCTAAACAGATTTATCACTGCTACTTGTGGAAAGACTTCAAGTGTCCTAGCTAGTTCTCTATGACTGAATTCTTGAGGTTAATTTGGAGAGTGGAGATGCCAGGAATGATGCAACCAGTACAAGCACAGCCTTAATATGGAACATTGTGAGAAAACAGCCCTGGGGTGAAGAGGCTGAGGAAGCAGCCAGGGCTGCCATGCAAGGTTGTTCATTTATGCACTTTCCAGGGGCTCCATATTCAAGAGGCATCACTCATACCATAGACAACTTTGTCACACTTTTATTTAACTTTATTGACTCAAAATATGGGTTTATTAACTGACAATTTTCTAGCAGATAGCAGCACTGCCTGCTGTTCTAACAGAATCAGAATATTGCAAACATTGCCTGACAACAAACAAACATAACTGATAATCAAAAGGCCTTGCTGGTCAAACATCTAAAATAACCTGTGTTTTTACACAAGAAATTACACTTCTGACTAGTGTACTGATAGGTAAGTATCTGAAAATGTGAGCCCAAAAGTTCTCTATTGGTATTAGTGCACAGGTTAAATGGGATGCTGTACAGTGCAGTTCATATCAGCTGCTATTTGCTTACTGAATCAGAATAATATTTCTGAGTTCTTCACTTAAATCTAGAAATACTTTCATGATGACATAAATTATTACCTAACAACAAATATTCATTTCCCATCAATAATACACAAAGTAAATATTACTTAGGTATAAATTGGATATTACTATGTTGTCACCGACTTAATATGGCAATTGATTATTTTTTGTTATGGAAATTCTGGCAGTACAAAATTTAACTGCCATTAAAATATTTTAGCCTCTTGCAACATCAATATTATTTAATGCTATATGCAAAATGGGCAGGAACCAAAATTTAATCAGTGATACCCTTCAAAGGATCAAAGGGGATAAGAAATTCTTCGAAGAAACATGAAGCGATGCTGTTTACTAAAATTATATCATTGATGTTGAACCAGTTGCAGACCTTCTTGACTCTGACACCAGCTTCTCTAACACTGAATTACCAGGAAAAGGAGAAGATTTAATTCACCTATAAATCTCACCATCAGCCTAGCTATGATCCAAAACTGTTTCAAAAGCAATTTTTTCTTATACTGGATATGACAATATTGTCTTTAAAAGAAAGGCTTATGAAAATGAAGAATATCATGGCCTCTTCATAGTTCTAGATATTTGCTAATATAGTTCATGGACCAGCAACATCACTTTTAACTGGAAGATTCTTAGAATTACAGAATATCAGGCCCCACCAGACCTACTGAATTAGAATCTACATTTTAACATGATCTCCAGGTGAGCTGAATGCACACTACAGTTTGAGAAGTACTGTTCAAATGACATATATAATTTGAAAATTATGATAAGTGTGAATTACTGCAACTTTGTAAAATTTTACAATTTATATTAACTAATGACTATAATATTGTTGCGAAATCAGTAACTAAGTTGTTTTTGAAAAATCACTTAAAGCATTCATTAAAATATGACATTTCTCTGGCGATTGATTAGTAATGCTGTATATCTTTTCATGTCAACATCAGTAGTCATCAGGGAAAATCAAAAACCACAATGAGATACCACTTCATATCTGTCGAGATGGCTATTATCAAAACAACAAAAGATAAGTGTTGGCAAGGATGTAGAGAAATTGGAAACCTTGTACATTTCTTGTTGGTAGGAATGCAAAATGGTTTAGCTGCTATGAAAAAGAGTTTGAAGATTTCTCAAGAAATTAAAAATAGAACTACCACATATCCAGCAATCCCACTTTTGAGTATTTATCCCAAAAAAGCAATCCCACTTTTGAGTATTTATCCCACTTTTGAGTATTTATCCCAAAAAAGGAATTGAAATCTTGATCTAGAGGAAATACTTGTTCATTGTAGCTTTACTTACAATAGCCAAGATGTGGAAACACCTAAATGTCTATCAATGGATGAATGAATTTTAAAAATGTGGTATGCATACAATAGAATATCATTCGGCCTTAAAAAAGAAGGATATCCTGCCACTTGAGACAATATGGATAAACCCTGAGGACATTGTTATGAGAATAAGCCAGTCACAGAAGGACAAATGCTGATGATCCCACATATATGAGGTATCCAAAGTAGTCAGATACCTAGAAGCAGAAAGTAGAGTGGTGGTTGCCAGGGACTAACGGAAGGGGAAATAGGTTTAAAGTTTTAGTTATACAAGGTGATTAAGTTCTAGAGATCTGCTGTACCACATTGTGCCTATCCTGAACAGTACACTTAAAATTTTGTTAAGAGGGTAGATTTCATTTACCATAATTTTTTAAAAATTCTATAACAGCATGTATAGTATGGGCACATTTTTCTTCAAAGGCTATTATGTACAGAAGAATAAATATCTTGAAAATATATATATATATACATATATATATATATGACAATATACTTTCAGCAATAATTTACCAGACATATATATCCAAATACTTTTATAGCTCTCAGGACACATTTAACTTTTCCAGTGTTAGTCACCAGTGGAAAAATAAAATTAAAATGTATAAACTCCTTAAGGCCTAATATGTCACAAGAGATGTCACACAAGTCTAGGAACCATTTCTATTGAAAAAGAGACATTGGAGAAACTAAGCATTCAATCTGTCATAAGTAATTTAATTTCCATTAAAGCAAGATATATATTTTGAAACAAATTTTTATATCCCAGTGGCTATTTTTCCAAAGTTTGATTAAAAATTCAAAACATTGGGCTTCCCTGGTGGCGCAGTGGTTAAGAATCCACCTGCCAGTGCAGGGGACATGGGTTCGAGCCCTGGTCCAGGAAGATCCCACATGCTGCGGAGCAAATAAGCCCGTACGCCACAACTTCTGAAGCCCACGTGCCATAACTTCTGAAGCCCACACGCCACAACCATTGAAGCCCTTGTGCCTAGACCCCATGCTCCACAACAAGAGAAGCCGCACACCACACCAAACAGTAGCTCCTGCTCGCCACAACTAGAGAAAGCAATGAAGACACAATGCAGCCAAAAATAAATAAAATTTTTTTAAAATTCAAAACATCACTTTATATTTAATCATTCAATTTACATAATTTCTAAGAATGGCTTTATGTTTATAATATTTCTTATAACTGGGGAAGACACACTTCTTTCTAATTTGCACAAAAGGACCAAAAAGGCCAGTGACAGCCTTGGAGGTAGCATAGCTCATAGGAGACAGCACTGAAAATGGGTAAAGAGCCAGCACAGAGGCTAAGTTCAATATCTGACTCCACACCTACCAGCTGACTGGTCCATGCCCTCTTCTCTGTACTTTAGTTTCCTTGTCTGCAATATGAGACTGATACAGCTTAAGTAGTTATTATATATAAACCACTTAGTGCCTGGCACACAGCAAGTGCTCAGTACTATTAGCTACTGCTAGTAGTATTATCTTTAGTGTAATTTAAAGTGTATATCACAGTTCTTAAACTCTAATAAGCATGAACCATATGATATCTGTTACTATTATTAGAATCATCCCATTTCAGGAAACTGAAAGGAAATGAGAGGAGGAAAACAACCTTTGATGTGAACATGTCGTGCCACTGATCCCAGTTTTGAAAGGATGGGTTTTTTCACTTGCCTCAGAGTCAGGAATACATTATGAATACTGTAACTTTTCTCTTGATACCTAATCTTGCCTCTGTTTTCAGAAAAATGTAGCTCATTCACGATTATTCCATTCATTAAAATGCTAAATGCTTAAGATACACTGGTGAATAACACATGATTCCTAACCTAAAGAATTTCCCATTAACAGAGGTAATTATAAGTGTAGATAATAGCACAGTAACTAAATCATCAGTAGCTTTTCCTAACCGCAACTGCAGGCTTTTAATTCCAGAAACCGAGTAATCAAGTAGAAAAAGACTAGCTCCAGGAAGAATTCCAAGGGTAGGATTCACTAACTTAATTCTTTGATCCTTGTCCTGTGGTTGGCCTTTCTCTGGTATGGTAGCTTGCACCAATGACATTAAGAAAGAAAACTAAAATCTTGCTGGACAAATCACATTAGAAATAATATTCTGGTGTCCTATTAGGTCTAGAGGAACTATTAGGACTGACAAAGATTTCCAGAAGTTTTATCTAGTGGAAACATCGCTGCACTAACTATATTATCATGTTAAAATATTGTGTACTATGTTCTCACTGACAGAGGCTGCACGTCCCTGCAGCCACACTCAGAATCCCAATGTCCATGTCATCACTACAGAGCCAGGGTAAAAAATCTTAGCTAATGAGCTGTCTTCATACCCTAGACAGAGTAACCTCAGGGGTTTAAGAAGATGCTCCTCAGGCTGCATTTGCCTGAACTATTGAAACAAAGCAACTGCTGGGGTATCATGGCTACCATAACTAGTGAACAACCACACAGACATGGACTTGGGATCCTTCAGTGTCAGATGATCCCAGGGAAGAGGGGAAAGCACCTCCTAGCACCCAGACCTCACACATATCTGATATATTGCCAGAGAAGTGCCATGGGTACCCCTGACCATCCATCCCTGGGGCTGGTATCTGCCTTGGTGGCATCTGACAGGCTGCTCCCGAAGTCCCTTGGCAAGCATCTCAATACCACTTCAGTACACTGATTGTCATTCTTTGTCTGACTAAGCCTCATATGCTCTTGGATTTTACTTTAAATTTTTTTCATTGGTTAATAACATCTGGCCTCTTCATTGGTTCTACTCCCAGCCATCATCTAACTTAACATTGTTCCAACACTGTACTTTCATTTCATTCTCCTCATTCACCAATTATTTTCTTTTTTTCTCTTAGCTCATTTTATGGATCAGCATGAATGTCAAGGCAACAGAAGCTGACTTGAAGTCGGGAGAGTGGCAATAGATATATAAAAAATGAGCTCTGCCTGAGGATTTGTGCCCCAGCCCCCCCCCAGAATTTACACGCTGATGCCCCCAATGGGATAATACTCAGAAATGAGGCCTTTAGGAGGTAATTAGGATGGAAGAGGCCATGAAGGTGGAGCCTTCTTGATGCAATTAGTGCTCTTATAAGACACCAAAGAGCGGTGAAAGCTCTGTGTGTGTGTGTGTGTGTGTGTGCATTCACTGAGAAAAGGCCATGTAAGAACACAGAGAGGAGGCAGCCACCTGAAAGGCGGGAAGAGAGCCCTCACCAGGAACTGAATTGGCCAGCACCTTGATCTTGGACTTCCCAGCTTCCAGAACTGTGAGAAATAAATTTCTGTTGTTTAAACCAGCAGTCTCCAATCTTCTTGGCACAAGGGACCAGTTTCCCGGAAGACAATTTTTCTACACACAGGTGTGTGTGTGTGGGGGGGGGTGGTTCAGGCAGTAATGCTAGCGATGGGGAGCAATGGGGAGTGGCAGATGAAGCTTCACTTGCTTGCCCACCAGTCACATCCTGCTGTGTGGTCCAGTTCCTAAAAGGCTGTGGACTGGTAGCAGTCTGCGGCCCGGGGGGTTGGGGACCCCTGGTTTAAACCACCCAGTCTATAGTATTTTGTTATAGCAGCCTGAGCTGACTAATACAGTGTGGGATAGACCCAATGCTACTGATCTGAATATGATGGTAAATTTTTAATATTCTGGGTCTTCCACTAGCACTGGAGTAGGTCAGGAATTATTTTATTTGCTCATTCATTTACATATAAAGGCTTACAGAATTATGAAATCTGAACTATACTTAGAAATGCCTGTAATTGATACTTTTATTAAAAGGCTACATCAAAACAGAATTCTCTTTAGAAATTTTAAGCTGTGCAGACATCATAAATTTAAGCATAAGCATGTTTCATGATGCATTGAGATTAACCATAAGAATCCAATGCAGCAAAAGTTCAAATGTAGTATCAACTAAAACAAATTATTTTCAATAATTCAATGAATTTAATGAAATTGCTTCTAGACAGGCATGGTGCTAGGTGGTGTGTGTGTGCAAGAGTGTGGCAGGGGGGAGTACAAAATCAGGTGATGAGTAAGGCATGGGCCCTACGCTTAATGGGCCTAATCCTTGCCATCCAAAAACCCATAAAATACCCACCTGAATAAGCTTCTACTTAATTAATTTGCCTGTGTCTATTATAGACATTTATTATTTTTAGACATATTTATTGTTGACTTTATTTTTCAAATTCCCACTCCTACGCTGTTTATTGTGACTTCAAATCCACAATGTGAAATCTATATCGTCATTCTCAAAGTGAGCAATTTTCTAAGTATAGAGATAGGAATCAATTTGATCTTCAGAGTTAATACAGCCTAGGAATGTGTCTATGCAAGAAAAAAAAAAAAGGGAAAAAAGACTAAGCTCGAAAGTTTTTCACTTAGACAAAACAGACTATTCAAAGGCTTACAGGCTACACTCAAGGCTCTCCGGTGGAGATAACGAGACACCATCTGCTTGTCACTCATTTATGGAGTTTTATATAGCTGGAGAAGAGTGGTCAAATATCCATTCCCCAGTTAGCTGTACCACCTATCTTTTACAATGCATAACACATATGCATACATTTCTTTTAGAAACTAAATGGGATTTTTTAATTAAAAGAAATATGCTTTTTGAATTTATTTAATCTCTTAATAACATCTTCTGGCAGGCAAAAATGTATTTCCTCCTTCAAAGAAAATTTGAGTTGCGAGCTTATCCACGTCTGTTTCACATTTGTTAAAAAAAAAAAAAGTAAACTTCAGTGTCGCCCTCACCTGTGCCTAGAGAGAATAAAATGAACATGGCAGAGCAGCAGAAAAATGGGTTAGGATGGAGAGAAACTCCTCCCCCACCAGGAAAGGAGTGAACTAGTGTTTATGGGATCAAAAGTGTATTTGGGAGACAATATTAAGTCACAGCTAATCTCTCATTGTGAAATATATTTCTTCTTTAGATTTTTCATGCCCTAAAAGTATACAGGAGAAAATTAAATTTTTAAAAAAGGCTGTTCAGCTAGCAACTGACTTCAGAACAATTCAAAACTAAAATGCGTGACATAAACTTCTATTACCTATAAGAGGCAGGAAGTAAGGTTATAAATGGCTTTATTTTCTAGAACTATTTCCTCATATGTATAATGGTGTACAAAAGTTGTAGCAGTTCTAGGATACTATCCTGCTAAATAGGGATAACATAAAAAAAAAACATGTAATGGGAGGTATGAAGTTCACACACTGCTAATAAGAAGGAAAAACTGAGAATCACAGCTGTTTATAAACAAACGGGACACATAGTATTATTTTAATATTATCTATAAGAAATATTATTTAAACAGTGTTATTCTTTAGAGGCAGAACCTTGCATATGGAAGAGCATAAGTCATCAATAGTTCCTTGGGAAGATGAGAGGAACAAACTAAAGAACACTGGGAACAAGAATGGCTTTAGATAGAAGGAGGGGTCCTTCACCAGTAGGAATAAGAGAAAGAAGCAGAATGGACAGGCTCTCTCTCTTTTCCACAACTACAACCTTCAGTCAGCTTCCATGGCTCAACTCATCACCTCCATCTAGAAACCTACCTGTCCCCAGGTAGGTAAGGTGTCCCCAATCTTATTCATGTACTCCTCCCGCCATCATCTCATTTAATAATGAGGGCTTCAGGAGAGCTTCCCTTCTCTCTCTCAATTTCCCTAATATATTTGGATATAGATAGGTGATACATAACCATTTATCATCACCACATCTACTGCCACCGTCTTGCCAACACACCACCACCACTTACTGGATTACTGCAATGGCTTTAATTAGAGTCTCCCAAATTCCTCCTTCAGTCTGTTCTTAACACACAGACAAAGTGATACTTTTTAAATATAAATTCAAATCATGTCACTACTCTTTTTAAAATACTCCTGTGGCTTCGCGTCTGAGTTAAAAACAAGGTTTTTTAATGGCCTACAGTGCTCTACGCCATCTGGCTTCTATTACTCCTCTAACTTCATATGCTGCTATTCTTCCCCTTGCTCATTCCACTCCAGCCTTCCCAGACGACTTGCTATTCTTTGAAAGTACCAGACACACACCTACCTCAGCATCCTTTGCACTTGCTGTTCCTTCTGCCTGGAATGCTCTTCCCCCACACAGCGACAGGGCTTACTGACTCACTTCCTGTAGGTCTTTGCTCAAATACTGCCTCAGTGAGCCTTCCTTGTCCACTCTGCTGGAGATAGCATCCTCTTCTCCCCACCTTCCTAGCACTCCTCATCATCCTCTTCTGCTTCGTTTTCTCCATAGTACTTACCACCATCTGTCATGTATTGGATTGGAATAGAGTTGCCAGATAAAACACAGGACATCCAGTTAAATTTGAATTTCAGCTCACTTACAGGCTGTAGGCCCTCACCTGCAGTGCAGGATGGCTTTTACCTTCCAGTTTGACATTAAATTAACAAATTTAATCCCAGTGGGCTGTTTGGGGTTTCAGTTCTACGTAGGCTCAGCAGGAAGAACAAGCGAGAAATACCTGGTGACTTCTTATTCAACCTGGCTCTAAATCTGGGTATCAAACCACTTCTGCTCAAGTTAAACATCTTGGCTTTGTAAAGAGCGGGTCTCAATATAAAGTATTCCCAAAGTTTTATAAATAAGAGTCTTTTTAGAATTCCTATGCTGTTACCCCAAAATGGTTAATTCTATCCTCGTGACGTCCCTGGCTAGACAGTGAGCTCTTGAGAATGATTACTCTTTAAATATCCCTAGTTCTAAAACAGTACCCAGGCACATAGCAAATACTGAATAAATGTTTATTTATTGGGAGACTTATTTATTTAATGAGACTAATTAGTGTCACATTTTATATGGCTATTTTAATCAATTTTGTCTTTTAATTTTGTCTTTTAAATGCATCATAGGAGATTTCTACAGAAAGAAATATTTACATTCATGGAGGGCTGCCAGCTTCTCATGAATATACCTTGGACTTATGTGGTGTCTCGCTTTTCCAAATGGTTTGAAGTGCTTTCCCATATATTACCTTATTTGTCCTGATTTTTTATTTCTTAAATGCAACAACATAGCATACAAATAAATAAGAATTCTAAACAAAATTTAACATTATATACAGAGTTCCAAACAGCATATTTCTGTTTCAAATACATTCTTTCAAATTACTTAAAGAAGATTTGAATGTCAACAAAAATACTAACTAGTAGGTACAAATCAATAGCTTAAAAATATACAAAGGGCATCATTCTCCTCTCTTTGGAGGTAGGAGCAAGGAATGCTGGCAGATGTATGGGTATCTGCCCTGAGAGACTGAGGCAGGGAGGGCAGAGAGGAGTGAAGGGCAATAATTTGCGTTCCTAAGAGACTAAAGAAATGCTGGAGGTTGAATTTGGTCTTTTAGATTCCACATATAAGTGAGATCATACAGTATTTGTCTTTCTCTGTCTGACTTATTTCACTTAGCATAATGCCCTCTAGGTCTACCCATATTGTCACAAATGGCAAGATTTCATTCTTCATTATGGCTGAGTAATATTCCATTGTGCTTGTGTGTGTGTGTGTGTGTGTGTGTGTGTGTGTGTGTATATATATATGTGTGTATATATATATACACACATATATATATATATATATATACACACACACACACACACACCACATCTTCTTTATCCATTCATTCCTAGACAGACACTTAGGTTGTTTCTATATCTTGGCTATTGTGAATAATGCTGCAATCACTAGCCCTATTGTGGTAATCATTTCACAAATATATGCATGTATCAAATTACTAAGCTGTACATCTTAAAGTTATACAATGTTATATGTCATTTATATATCTCAATAAAACTGGAAAAAAAAAAAAGTTCTAGAGGCTAAGAGACTTCAGGACAAAGAACTTCCCCTACCCTGATCTGGGTGTTCTGAAAAGTTGAGATAGATGCTCTCATAGGGGAAGGACACCTATGGCATAAATACATATGGGCAGAGGGATCAATGGTGTGATTAATTCAAGCTCACAATGAACTTAGGGCTGGATCTGATTGAGATGTCATCACAGGAAAATAATGCTGTAGAAAACATTTATAGGATGTCCAAAGGTATGTGAAGTAAGTTTTATACATTGAAAAATATAAATCACCATAGAATTTGTTCTAGATTGTCCAAAGCAAAATCTCTATCAAAATAGAAAAAGGAAAAGCAAAGAAAACCTACTGCTACAAATTCACGTATTCTGTGTCCCTCTCCCACTAAATTTTTACTCTTGCAGGTGTTGCTACCCAAGAATCTTCTATCTCATAAGTCCTTTAAAAAAAACTAAGTGGTACAGTCAGGGAGAGAAAGTGGCCATGTTTCCCCACCCCATGGGGGCACTTATGTGTATAAAGCCAAACCTGATCTCCCAGCTGTGCTCCTGGGAATGGGTAAGGCCTACGTTCTCCCCTTTGTCCCAGGCCAATATGTTAAGTCTACCCACGTGAGGTAAGACTTCTTCACTAAAGACCTCAGATACTCTTGGGCTTGACTAAGTTTCATTTAGAAATGGAGCAAAGAGAAACCACTTCAGGGCCCTGGGCAGCCACCGTCTGTGAAGAATGGCCCAGACTCTGGACACCATTCAGTCCCTCTAATGTGGTGCTCCTTCTCCTGGCTGCAAAATGACTTCCCTGCGACTGTATTTGTTTAAAATCAGCCCTCAAGTTCTAGGACATTGAGGGGAAATATTGGACACTAACCTACAATAAATTTTCAGAAAACATCACTGGATTGTGAGAAAGGAAATAAAGTTTTAAGAGAAAGAGGCATAGACTATGTGTCAAATCTAAAAGCATTTGTTTAGCATTCTGAGAATTTTTAGAAATAAATTGCAGCACTATTTACAATAGCCAGGACATGGAAACAATCCAAATGTTCAACAACAGATGAATGGATAAAGAGAATGTGGTACATATATACAATGGAATATTAGTCATAGAAAGGGACGAAATTGGGTCATTTGTAGAGATGTGGATGGACCTAGAGTCTGTCATACAGAGTGAAGTAAGCCAGAAAGAGAAAAACAAATATCATATATTAATGGATATATGTGGAATATAGAAAAGTGGTACTGATGAACCTGTTTGTAGGGCAGGAATAGAGATGTAGACACAGAGAACGGACATGTGGACACAAGGGGGTAAGGGGGTGGGACGAATTGGGAGATTAGATTTGACATAAATACACTACCATGTGTAAACCAGATAGCTAGTGGGAACCTGCTGTATAGAACAGGGAGCTCAGCTCGGTGCTCTGTGATGACCTAGATGGGTAGGATTGGGGTGGGGTGAGAAGGAGGTCAAAGAGGGAGAGAATATAGGTGTACATATAGCTGATTCACTTCACTGCACAGCAGAAACAAACACAACATTGTAAAGCAATTTTATACTCCAATAAAAAGAAAACATTTTTGGTGGGCTTAACACTGGGCAGAGATATTTGAGTGATATTTCACTCTAGCCATAGAGAAGCTTGATGAACAATGCATCATCTCAGTCAAAATCAGGGACCATATGGGTCATGTTTGTGGCTGAACTCCCATATAAGAGGTGCTTGATGTAAATATTTATTGAATGAATAAATATGATTAAACACCTGTCAAAAAATAAAGTATGCATTTCCTATTAAAGGTAGCCATTTCCCCCTCCAAAAAATTTAAAAAATAAAAAATATAAAATATCCCTTAAAAATAAATAAGCATGTCCATGTCTACTGCTTAAAAAAAAAATTCATTCTAGTACATTGGAAATTCCAATACTTTGACCTCAGCAGAATTCTTTTAGTTCAAAGAAAACAAAATACACTATGCAAGTATAATTATGATGCATGAAGCAATGGACTCAAATATTGTCTTACTGGCTTTGCTTTAAAATGACATTTTTGACTGCCATACTTGAACTTTGGTTTATCACTAGCAATTGCTTAGTCAATATGATGACATTTTTTATTTTCAAATCACCAACTCCAGATAGACAAATTTCTTTTAAATTGGATTGATAATCTTAAATTTTTCCCTATAAAAACTGAATTTTTACTCAACCACAAATATTTCTCGAGTATTTATTATGCACATATCACCAATACACTGTATGGGATACACAGATGTAATTCTTTTTCTCAAAGACTTTATAATCTAGCTGTGGAGATAAATAATATACAAGAATAACAGGTGCAAATTTATAGTGTCCATGGAGAGGTCCAGATAGATAGGAAGTAAGAAGAATGTCCCTGTTTAGAAGTACGAAGGGAAGTCTCGTGGAGGAAATGGACTTAGCACTGTATGAGAGGGAACCGTAACAGGTCTTACGAAAGGAGCAGCACATGCTTTCTGGGATGTAAAGGTGATGCTAGAGGAGGGGAAAGACTGATGACCCTTCTCTTCACCAAAGGCTAGCTTTTAAATTACTCGTGGTCGTACATAATTCCAGAATGCCCTGACTTTAAATAATCAGATTTTAAGTTCATTTCTCATGTAAAGACTTTCCATCCTGATACCACCTTTTAGATATTCTACATGGCTTCTGTCTTTGCCAATATCCATATTTCTGTAATTCCTATGACTAGAACTAATCATCCTCAAGAGTTCTCTAACTCTGTAGGATCCTATAATCATATGCTCTTCTTAAAGAGTTCCCTGGGTGATGTTTTGGTCTCCCTCTTTTTGATCTTTTACAGCCTGTTTTACTCTCAGATCCGTACTGAGCAAGCCCCATTGTGTCTCTGTTAAATATACAAAAATGGCAGAAAACTGGAGCTATCAACAAAATATCCAAAGGAAGAGAGTTTGCAGATTTTTCTTGCAAATATAGATGAAGATTCAAGTTAAGATATAAAAATCCTAAACCCCAAGGCTATCACTGTGGAAACCAGAAATGATCTTTTGTATCTAAATTTTCACAAAATTGTAGCCTACTATTTTCAACCATTTTGCTGAACAGAATTCTGAAGTAGGGGACACTTGCCCTTCGTGACGCCTGTTTTCCTTTTAGTCTTCCTACTCACCTCCACTTTCCCTTTGTCCTTTAAGGATACAATCCTTTTCCCTTTATAGATTTAATTCACTCTCACCTCTCAATTCACTCATATTCATTCTCTCTCTCTCTCTCTCTCTCTCTCTCTCTCTCTCTCTCTCTCGTCATACAGATAAGAGATTCTAAATATTATTTCATAATCATATCTTAGGAACTTAATATGCTGCTCTCAGTGAATATTTCCATTTTGAAAGAAGACCACAGTAAGAGGGCAATATTTTGCCTAAGAGAATGAGGTTGCCATAAACTGAATTAGTCACGTGAAAGCAAAGTTTTTTTTCAGGGGGAAAGTTGTTCGGGGAGTTTTCTGTGGTGAAAGCAGGAACAATCTTTTCAGCACTCTGCTTGCTTTCCATTTAAGCAATGAGCTGGTCTATTTCTTCTGATGAATGAGTGATAGTAGTAGTAATAATAAAAATAATCATAGCCAATGTTTTGATGTTTATTAATACTGGGCTAACATTCATGGCACACTGATCTAAGCATTTTGCATGTATTGTCACGTAATCCCCATTATTATCCCCAATTTAAAGATGAAGACATTGAAGCACAATGAGGTTAAGAATGCACCAAAATTGCTGGGACTCAAATCTAGAAAGTACACACAACTAGACCATGACTGCTAAGAATTAGTGACCACAAACCCACAAGGAAGAGTAAGCAGCCATGTGCACGTGTGGTGCACAGCACCAGGCCTCTGCATGATTGTAACTTGGCCAAAACCATCATGAGGTATCCTGCTCTTCTCTTCAACCTCTCCTCCCACCCTGCTGGCATCTGTCTTCACACTTCTTAGTGCTCTGACTGCCCCATCCTCAACACCACTACATTTTACCCCTTCTTCCCCCTAGCTTCCTTTTCCCTCCCCTGCATCAGCTCTGCTCCTCAAAAAGGAAACAAACTAAAGTACCAGTGTTTCCATCCTGTGAGATTCCAGGTGAGAGTTGGTTAATCTAATTAACACAGTGCTCTTATCACAACCACTTTAAACTTTCATACTAAAACATAACTGTGTTCCATTTCATAAATGTTCAAAATGTGAGTGCCTATGAAAATTGTAAACAGAGTTTTCAAAAAGCAATTAGTTTTGGAATCCAAGTTCATAGAATTTTAAAGCTAGGAAAGATCTTGGTGGTCACCTGGGACAGCCTCCCCACCACAAGCCCAGGTGACTCTAGTGACCTGGCTGAGGTTACACAGATAACCCAGACTTTCTAACTTCCCATCTGACTTATTCAGCAAAAAATTTAATAGGTACATTTTTATCTGTCAGGTACTGAGGACTCAGAAGGAACATAAAATCTCATGCTCTTTCTATTTGTTTCTTACTTAGAGTCAAGTTGTAAATGTTTTTATAGTAAGGGCTTCCTTAGCTGCTAAAAGAAACAGTGATGTCTCCAGAGTCACAGCAAGAAAGCTACTGAGAAGAGCAATGTTTCCCTTTCCTTTAAAATAGAGTTAGATTGTAATATGAGCTGTTGGAGTCAGCAAGGACTTTATGAAACATTTATTCATACATTCATAATATAATCCAAACCCCCTTATTTTACCAGTGGAATCAATAGGAATCAGTGAGGCCACCTGATTCTATGCTCTTTCCACCACACCTACACCTTCTAACTTCTGGTTGGAAGCAAACCAACATTTTCAAAAAGAAAGAGTTGAGATTCCAAAATGCCATGTTTTCCAACCACTGAGACTTTTTTTGCAACTCCCATCTAGGGAAGAAAGATCATTCAGAAGAGAGATAGGCATGAGGACACTACATATCTTCCTCTTTCAACAACAAGTTTTTAAATGCTGGCTGAGAAAAGAAATGAAGACAGAACCGGTATTAACAAACTACTGCCTGAGCAAATGGCAGGCATGACACACTTTAGATGGTTTTTTTCTGTCAACCATAAGATGTTCCATGAGTTTTCAACCTGGAACTGGATGTTGTTGCTGAGCTGTGGAAAGCCTAACACAACCCTGACTCCAAAATAAAGATTCAAGATGCAGACAAGCTTTGCCAGCAGCCCTGTTCAATGCCAACACCCAAGGATAATAATGCCACAAGGACTATTCTCTTAGTGAATAAAAACATGCAACATGCCCAGTCCTCTTTCTGCCTTCTTTTCTAAACATGCAGCTAGTCATAGATTTTGACACTGTTTTCTATAAATCATTATCACTGATTCTTGCCTACTCCTCGAAAACTACTATTCTTTACTATTAAGTGGTATTTGGGGACTGAATCTCAATCAATGTGGAATGTATGGCACTGACATAGATGTGACAGGCCCCTGTCTAGCAGTGATGCTACATAGCAGAAACAAAGCTGTTGCTGAGGGTTTAAAGCCATTCTACACTCACTGCTCAGGCTTTGTGTTATGCAGGAGAGCCTAAACGAAAACATGAATAATGTTTTTTAATATACGAAAGGCTGACTGCCATAAGTTGTTTTTCTTCCTGCGCAAACCAAAGCACAATAGGGGTAAAGTGTTCTATGCAATTCAAAATTCATTTCAAGACAAGTACCAACACTAAATTGTGAATACTTTAAATAATAAAAACATGCATATAAGATATTACATTTTTACGTCCACATAAGTAGTAAATACAGGATCCAGGAAAAACAAAAAAACAAGGCCCCCTCTACACTATGAATATTCTGGAAAATTATTCAGTAGTCAGGATGGAGACAGTTACTTGGCATGGAAGTAGCTGTTAAAGTGAGAATATCAAGGACTGAGCCTACTTTTAGACAGTGAAAATGATTGCCTCCTGTGATTATTTTAGCCAAACACATCTATTGAACACTGTGTGCCAGTTGCTTTCATACGAGGAGACTAGATCTACTATTTATTGAGCACACACTATGTATCAGGCATCCTGTATACTGGCTTCACTAAATCCCCAGAACAATTCTTTGAGGTAGATGTGGGTTTGAATCATGTGAAATTTCTGTTTCTGTGGGTCACAAAGTGAAATATTGGAAAACTCACAGAATCTGACCTGAATATTAATGTTTTCATTTTATAGGTGGCTCAGAGAAGTTAAACAACTTGAAGTTTATACAGCAAATACATGTAGAGTTGGGACTGCAACCCATACTCTGTTACCATTCCAGCACACTTCACTTTATCTTAAGTAATTATATTAAATTGGAAGGATCCCATAGCCCTCCAAACTCTAAATCTACTGCCCTCTCTCCACCCAAGCCAAAATACCTGAATGGTTTGAGTGTCTTGTCTTGAGCTTAAGGATTTGATTCTATTAAAATCCTTATTTCTCTACATACCTATTTCCCTTCTTTCATTAGCTTCATTATGACCATAATCATTGTATTTTCTGAACCAAAATGGGGAACATGTAATCAGAGAGAAACAGTTATTTATGAGGAAAAGGATATAAAACAATTATTATGATCCCATCCTAAGAAATTTTGGAAGAATGCTCTATGATGAGCATAAACACATCACCTGGACACTGTAGTGTATTTGCTTTTGTATGGTTGCCATAATCCACTTGTGGCTCCCTGAGGGCAGGTTCTATGTTTTACTACTACTTGTGGAACACCTGTAATTTTGTATGACATAAAACACCAAAGTACTTCTACTGATGGGCACAGGCAATCAGAAGTACCATGGCTGGAAAGGTGCTAGAAAGTAAGATTAAGACATTCTCCTTTCCTTCAAAATCTCTATGAGAGTTTTGAACATCCACAGGGCAACTATTTATCAAATACTTCTTATGCATTAGGTATTTTCTTAGGTGCTATATATGTGGGACGCTTCTAAGAAAAGGAAAAAAATTAATCAGGCAGAGAGAATAGTAGAGATCCATGGTTCTCAAACTCTAGCGTGGATCAAAATCACCTGGAGGGCTTGTTAAAACACAGACCGCTGGGTCCACCCAGAGTTTTGCATTCAGTAGATAAGAGGTGAGGTCCAAGAAGCTGCAATGTTTAACAATTCCCAAATTAAGCTCGTGCTGCTGACCTAGCAACCATGCTTTGGGAACCACTAGTATGGATCTCTGAAGATTAGGAATGGCCTGTCTGGAATATAAATATAGTTATTAAGCTACTCTGACTTTCTCCTCTGAAGGCGATCTACCTCAGTGCAACCTGGGGCATTCTCCTTGCTTTGATCCACCTGCCACCAAGTACAGCCTCAGCATCTGGAAGAATGAGAGACATCTGCCCATCCACCTAAGGTAGAAGCCTTAAGCAAATATCCAATAGGAGTCACTCCCTTACCTCCAATATTCCTACAACTTGTTTCTATAGAGTTGCTTATTAAGGTCAACTGAATCTACAGATCTCTCCGCAAAAAGAAATTTTCTTTAAGGTACTCAAGTGTCTCATTGCTTTATAAGACCTTTCAAGAATTCTTACATTTATAATGCAGCTATAAAAGAGAGCACAACTTTCTTTCACAACTATTTAAAATGTTGTTTCCAAAGATCTATAGAAATCAAATTTTCTAATTCTCCCCCAGCTAGTGCCAGTCTTTAGTCTACTATGTCACTCCCTGGTTCTCTGATGATTCTGACTTCAAATGACACAAGACATCTGTCTCACAATCTCTCACCAACACCAGACCTTCTCTGCATATCTAAGCCTTATCTTGTATTGTTGATTGTTAAAAGTGAGAAGTCAGAGGCTTAATCAATATTTTCCAGATTGATTAATGGATCTTGACCAACATGATACAGCACAGCTCATAGTTTATAAGGCACATTCAATGAGGTAGTACTGCATTTTATCATCTTTGTCTTACCAAGTAAATAAATTTAATCAATAAAGTGAACAGAGTAGCTAATGAGCAACCCTTACCATAGAGACTATATTACTTAATTAAGTGAAAGAAAGGCCTTAAACTATCAAAAAAGAGACTCTACCCCATGTATCTTTATCTATCTCTCCAACCCTATCTATCATCTACTTATTACCTACTTCATGAACAATAATCTTAATTCATAGAATTTAGTTTTAAATTCAGCGGTGGTAACAGCAGGACCAAACTAAAAATATTGTCATGTGTCAAAAAAACAAGTGGAATACCAAGGACAATAAAATAAAAGAATAAAAGCAAGAAGAAAGATGACAAAAATTACCTTACGATAGAGAGCAAAGAATTGCCATAATATATTTTAAAGGTAATAATAATAATAAAGCCATTAGAAACTCATTTGGACTTTTCACCTCGCAAAGACGTATTAAAAGTTCTGTATAAACAGAGGAAAGGGCTTCAGAATTTCCTCTTCTACAGTTGAAAGGAGCTACTGCCCATATGAAACCAAAGCACCATGTGTACTTCAGGGACAGCCCCTAACTGTTTATAGCTGTTCACAGTACACCACAGTGAGACAGAAAGAAGTCTGTAGTGTTCCAGGGACGCTCTGATCATTTTTATTTATTAGGATTATGTCTGCTTTTTAAAAGAATGTAATCACTGATTATATGGAACACATCTAAAATAGAAAAATTCGACATTTCTTAAAATGAGCATTCTAATTAGTAACTAGAGCTATACATTTCCCATAAAGATAGAGAAGGATTAAAAAATTTCAGGTTAGCAAAAATGACTCTTTAGGCTAGGCACACATCAGTGTATCTAAGCATATCATTATTTGTCCCAAGATATTTTCTCTTAATTTATTCTATTTATATGAGCTACAATAAAGTTGAGTGCAAACATAAAAGCAAATATGTGATTTGCATTTGTGTACAATACAGTGTTGATAATTTAGAATGAACTAAACTAGACTCATAAATTGGGCAGGTTGGGACTAACGTTTGTACCATCTCCACAAAATAATTTACTAAGCAAATCAATAGTGCAAACATGATTATAAGACACTTTTTAAGGCCTTCATTCATTCTTTGTGTGCAAGTGATACTCCCATTGGCAAACAGGCCTTATTTACTTTTACAATTAAGCAGGGAATAACCATCACCACAAATGGCTAGTTGTTATGTCTGTGTTTCTTTAAATTCCTCTACATTTCAAGTGATTTCTGACTCACAAATGAACCCCACACATTGTGCCTATGCCCCCTTCTGTCATAATGCACTCACTGCCAACACCAGCAACACAAGAGCTCCAGCTCCTGCTCCCATGGAGAAGAAAAGAAGAAACCAGAAGAAGTAAGGAGTCAGACCCCAAAGCAGCCTGCCCTTCAGGGATGGTCAGCCTCCAATGACACTATCCCTCCCAAAGCCTCTCTTACTAAACTCTGTGTTCATTTCCTAGGGCCACTATAACAAATGACCATAAACCAGGTGGCTTTAACAGAAATTTATTCTCTCACAGTTCTGGATGCCAGAAGCTTCAAATCAAGGCTTTCCAGAGCCACACTCTAAAGAAGAAAGCTCTATGGGAGAATCTCCCCCTTGCCTCTTCTAGCTGCTGGTGGTCCCTAGTATTCCTTGGCTTGTGGCAGCATCAATGCAGTCTCTGCCCTTGTCTCCACATGGTCTTCTTCTCTGTGCATTAGCAGAGTTCCTTTCAGGTGTCAATGCAGTTCCACGTATGACCATCATCCCATTTGATGGTCAAACTCTGTAACTGAGGTGCTAATATTTTCACTTTACAAAAGAAAAAACTGAGCTCAGAGTGGCCCAAAGTTACTTAGCTAGGTAGAAGGAGATCAGAGTCTTAAACTCAGGACTTCTAGTTCAAATCCTATTATACTTTCACCATACCAAGCTATTCCTCTCTTCTCTCACATACACACAGACTGAAATATAGTCAAAGCATTTTTCCATTATAAGTGAATTACCACTAATTAGAGAGGTGTAAAATACCAAGGCTCTTCTTTTATTTCAAAAAAAAAAATCAATATACTCTTGGGTGGCTTTCAGACAGGCTTCCTCACCTAACCTCGACAATGTGTCTCAACCCCAAATGCATATCAGAATTTTCTAGACATGAGTCCCAGGTATGTGTGTGTTTAACAAGCTACCTGATGACGAGACCCAGGTACAGCCAGAATCAACAACTCTTGGACTGTGGGATTTTAGACCTCAGTCTTACTATTTGATGTATTACACACACACACAGGATGACTTTTCATTGCTATGGCTTTCTAAAAGCAAAAATAAGAATCCTGGAGGGTCCAGAAGATGACAGAGGAGTAAGATGTGGAGATCACCTTCCTCCCCACAAATATATCAAAAATACATCTACATGTGGAACAACTCCTACAGAACATCTACTGAACGCTGGCAGAAGACCTCAGACTTCCCAAAAGGCAAGAAACTCCCCACATACCTGGGTAGGGCAAAAGAAAAAAGAAAAAACAGAGACAAAAGGATAGGGACAGGCCCTGCACCTCTGGGAGGGAGTCGTGAAGGCGGAAAAGTTTCCACACACTAGGAAGCCCCTTTGCAGGTGGAGACAGGGGGTGGGCAGGGGGGAAGCTTCGGAGACACAGAGGACAGCGCAGCAACAGGGGTGCAGAGGCAAAGTAGAGAGATTCCTGCACAGAGGATCAGTGCCGACCAGCACTCACCAGCCCGGGAGGCCTGTCTGCTCACACGCTGGGGCAGGGAGGTGAGGCTCCGGCTTCGGAGGTCAGATCCCAGGGAGAGGACTGGGTTTGGCTGCATGAACACAGCCTGAAGGGGGCTATTACGCCACAGCTAGCTGGGGGAACTCTGGGAAAAAGTCTGGACCTGCCTAAGAGGCAAGAGACCATTGTTTTAGGGAGCACAAGGAGAGGGGATTCAGAGCATCCCTTAAATGAGCTCCAAAGACAGAGTGAGCCGCGGCTATCAGCATGGACAGCAGAGACAGGCATAAGACACTAAGACTGCTGCTTCAGCCACCAGAAGTCCTGTGTGCGATCGAGCACAAGTCACTATCCACACCTCTCCTCCCGGGAGCCTGTGCAGCCCGCCACTGCCAGGGTCCTGTGATCCAGGTACAACTTCCCCGGGAGAACACACAGTGCGCCTCAAGCAGTTGCAAAGTCACCCTGGCCTCTGCCAGAACAGGCTCACATCGAATTTCAACTATAATTACCATACCCTTCCCTCCCCCTCGCCTGAATGAGCAGGAGCCCTTTAATCAACCGCTGCTTTAACCCCCTCTTGTCTGGGTGGGGAACAGATGCCTGAGGGTGACCTACGTGCAGAAGTGGGGCCAAAACCACAGCAGAAACCAAAGGGCTGTGCAAACAAGAGAAAGGGAACTTTCTCCAAAAAGCCTCAGGAGCAGTGGATTAAATCCCCACAACCAACTTGAGGTACCCTGCATCTGTGAAATAACTGAATAGACAATGAATCAACCCAAAATTGAGGTGGTGGACTTTGGGAACTATTGTAGACTTGGGGTGTGCTGTCTGCGACTGACTTGTTTCCGATTTTTATATTTATCTTAGTATAGTTCTTAGCGCTTATTATCATTGATGGATTTGTTTATTGGTTTGGCTGCTCTTTTTTGTTGTATTTATTACTTTTTAATTCTTTTATTTTAATAATTTCAAAAAGTTTTTAATTTTAACTGTTTTATTTTTTATTGTTTTCTTTTCTCTCCCTTTTCTTCTGAGCTGTGTGGATGACAAGGGTCTTGATGCTCTGACCTGGTGTAAGGCCTGAGCCTCTGACATGGGAGAGCCGAGTTCAGGACATTGCACCACCAGAGACTTCCAGGCCCCACATAATATCAGTCGGCGAGAACTCTCCTAGAGATCTCCGTCTCAACGCTAAGAACAGCTCCACCCAATGGCAAGCAAGCTCCAATGCTGGACGCCCCATGCCAAACAACTAGCAAGACAGGAAAACAACCCCACCCACTAGCAGAAAGGTTGCCTAAAATCATAAAAAGGTCACAGACACCCCAAAACACACCACCAGACGTGGACCTGCACACCAATAAGCCAAGATCCAACCTCATCCACCAGAACACAGGCACTAGTCTCCTCCACCAGGAAGCCTACACAACCCACTGAACCAACCATAGCCATTGGGGGCAGACACCAAAACCAATGGGAACTACGAACCTGCAGCCTTCAAAAAGGAGACCCCATGCACAACAAGCTAAGGAAAATGAGAAGACAGAGAAACACATAGCAGATGAAGGAGCAAGGTAAAAACCCACCAGATCAAACAAATGAAGAGGAAATAGGCAGAATACCTGAAAAAGGATTCAGTGTAATGATAGTAAAGATGATCCAAAATCTTGGAAATAGAGCGGAGAAAATACAAGAAACGTTTAACAAGGACCTAGAAAATCTAAAATGCAAACAATGATGAAAAACACAATAAATGAAATTTAAAATTCTCCAGAAGGAATCAAAGGCAGAAAACTGAGGCAATGACTGAAAATAACAGAGGCACTTCCAGGATAAGTGACCTGGAAGATAAAATAGTGGGAAAAACTACTTCACAGCAGAATAAAGAAAAAAGATTGAAAACAATTGAGGACAGTCTTAGAGACCTCTGGGACAACATTAAACACACCAACATTCGAATTATAGGAGTCCCAGAAGAAGAGAAAAAGAAAGGTACTGAGAAAACATTTGAAGAGATTATAGTTGAAAACTTTCCTAACATGAGAAAGGAAATAATGAATAAAGTCCAGGAAGCACAGAGAGTACCATACAGTATAAATCCAAGGGGAATATGCCAAGACACATGTTAATCAAACTATCAAAAATTAAATACAAAGAAAAAATTTTAAAAGCAGCAAGGGAAAACAACAAATGACATACAAGGGAATGCCCATAAGGTTAACAGCTGAAGTTTCAGCAGAAACTCTGCAAGCCAGATGGGAGTGGCAGGACATATTTAAAGTGATGAAAGGGAAAAAACTACAACCAAGATTACTCTACCCAGAAAGGCTTTCATTCAGATTTGATGGAGAAATTAAAACTTTTACAGACAAGCAAAAGTTAAGAGAGTTCAGCACCACCAAACCAGCTTTACAGCAAATGTTAAACAAACTTCTGTAGCCAGGAAATACAAGAGAAGGAAAAGACCTACAAAAACATTTAAGAAAATGGTAATAAGAACAAACATATCGACAATTACCTTACATGTAAATGGATTAAAAGCTCCAACCAAAAGACATAGAATGGCTGAATTGATACAAAAACAAGACCCATATATATGCTGTCTAAAAGACACCCACTTAGATCTAGGGACACATACAGACTGAAAGTGAGGGGATGGAAAAAGATATTCCATGCAAATGGAAATCAAAAGAAGGCTGGAGGAGCAATTCTCATATCAGACAAAACAGACTTTAAAATAAAGACTATCACAAGAGACAAAGAAGGATACTACATAATGATCAAGGGTCAATCCAAGAAGAAGATATAACAATTGGAAATCTCTGCGCCACCAGGGAAGCCCCAGGAAACACAAGATTTAAATGACACATTAAACAAGATGGACTTAACTGATATTTATAGGACATTCCATCCAAAAACAACAGAATATACTTATTCTCAAGTGCTAATGGAATATTCTGCAGGATAGATCACATCTTGGGTAACAAGTCAAGCCTTGGTAAATTTAAGAAAATTGAAATTGTACCAAGTATCTTTATCGACCACAATGCTATGAGACTCGATATCAATTACAAGAAAGAAAACTGTAAAAACACATGGAGGCTAAACAATACACTACTAAATAACCAAGAGATCACTGCAGAAATCAAAGAGGAAATCAAAAAATACCTGGAAACACATAACAATAAAAACACGATGACCCCAAACCTATGGGATGCCAAAAAGGCAGTTCTAAGAAGGAAGTTTATAGCAATATAATCCTACCTAAAGAAACAAGAAAAATCTCAATCAACAACCTAACCTTATACCTAAAGCAATTAGAGAAAGAAGAGCAAAAATCACAAAGTTAGCAAAAGGAAAGAAATTATGTGATCAGATCAAAAATAAACGAAAAATAAATGAAGGAAACAGCAGAAAAGATCAATAAAGCTAAGAGTTGGTTCTTTGAGAACATAAACAAAATTGACAAACCATTAGCCAGACTCATCAAGAAAGAAAGGGAGAAGACTCAAATCAATAGAATTAGAAATGAAAACGGAGAAGTAACAACTGACACTGCAGAAATACAAAGGAACATGAGAGATTACTACAAGCAACTACATGCCAATAACATGGACAACCCAGAATGGACAAATTCTTAGAAAATCACAACCTTCCAAGACTCAACCAGGAAGAAACAGAAAATATAAACAGACCAATCACAAGCACTGAAATTGAAACTGTGATTAAAAATCTTCCAACACACAAAAGCTCAGGACCAGATGGCTTCACAGGCGAATTCTATCAAGAATTTAGAGAAGAGTTAACACCTATCTTTCTCAAACTCTTCGAAAATATAGCAGAGGGAGGAACACTCCCAAACTCATTCTACGAGGCGACCATCATCCTGACACCAAAACCAGACAAAGATGTCACAAAGAAAGAAAACTACAGGCCAATATCACTGATGAACATAGGTGCAAAAATCCTCAACAAAATACTGGCAAACAGAATCCAACAGCACATTAAAAGGATCATACACCATGATCAAGTGGGGATATCCCAGGAATGCAAGGATTCTTCAATATATGCAAATCAATCAATGTGATACACCATATTGACAAACTAAATGAGAAAAACCATACGATCACCTCAATAGATGCAGAAAAAGCTTGCGACAAAATTCAAAACCCATTTATGATAAAAACTCTCCAGACAATAGGCATAGAGGGAACTTACCTAAACAACATAAAAGTCCATATATGACACACCACAGCCAACATCATTCTCAATGGTAACAAACCGAAACCATTTCCTCTAACATCAGGAACAAGACAAGAATGCCCACTCACCACTATTATTCAACATAGTTTTGGAACTTTTAGTCACAGCAAGCAGACAAAAAAAGAAATAAAAGAAATCCAAATCGGAAAAGAAGAAGTAAAGCTGTCACTGTTTGCAAATGACATGATACTATACATAGACAATCCTAAAGATGCTACCAGAAAACTACAAAAGCTAATCAATGAATTTGGTAAAGCAGATGTATACAAAATTAATGCACAGAAACCTCTTGCATTCCTATACACTAATGATGAAAAATCAGAAACAGAAATTAAGGACACACTCCCATTTATCATTACAACAAAAAGAACAAAATACCTAGGAATAAACCTCGCTAAGGAGACAAAAGATCTGTATGCAGAAAACTATAACACACTGAGGAAAGAAATTAAAGATGCTACAAACAGATGGAGAGATATACCATGTGCTTGAGTTGGAAGAATCAACATTGTAAAAATGACTATACTACCCAAAGCAATCTACAGATTCAATGCAATCCCTATCAAACTACAAATGGCATTTTTCACAGACCTAGATCAAACACTTTCACAGTTTCTATGGAAACGCAAACGACCCCGAACAGCCAAAGCAATCTTGAGAAAGAAAAACGGAGTTGGAGGAATCAGGTTCCCGGACTTCAGACTATACTACAAACCTACTGTAAACAAGACAGTATGGTAGTGGCACAAAAACAGAAATACAGATCAGTGGAATAGGATAGAAAGCCCAGAGATAAATCCATGCACCTATGGTCACCTTATTTTTGACAAAGGGGGCAAGAATATACAATGGAGAAAAGACAGCCTCTTCAGTAAGTGGTGCTGGGAAAACTGGACAGCTACATGTAAAAGAATGAAATTAGAACACTCCCTAACACCATAAACAAAAATGAACTCAAAATGGATTACAGACCTAAATGTAAGGCCAGACACTATAAAACTCTTAGAGGAAAACATAGGCAAAACACTCTATTACTGACATATATCTCAGAAAGATCCTTTATGACCCACCTCCTAGAGAAACGGAAATAAAAACAAAAATAAACAAATGAGACCTAATGAAACTTAAAAGTCTTTGCACAGCAAAGGAAATCATAAACAAGACGAAAAGTCAACCCTCAGAATAGGAGAAAATATTTACTTTCTCTGAAGCAACTGACTAAGGATTAATCTCCAAAACTGAGATTTAAGCAACTGACAAAGGATTAATCTCCAAAATTTACAAGCAGCTAATGCAGCTCAATATCAAAAACACAATGTAATCCAAAAACGGGCAGAAGACCTAGACAGACATTTCTCTAAAGAAGATATACAGATTGCCAACAAACATATGAAAGGATGCTCAACATCACTAATCATGAGAGGAATGCAAATCAAAACTACGATGAGGTATCACCTCACACCAGTCAGAATGGCCATCCTCAAAAAATCTACAAACAAGAAGTGCTGGAGAGGGTGTGAAGAAAAGGGAACCCTCTTGTACTGTTGGTGGGAATGTAAACTGATACAGCCACTATGGAGAACAGTATGGAGGTTGCTTAAAAACCTAAAAATAGAACTCCCATATGACCCAGCAATCCTACTACTGGTCATATACCCTCAGAAAACCATAATTCAAAAAAAGACATGTACCACAATGTTCACTGCAGCTCTATTTACAATAGCCAGGACATGGAAGTAACCTAAGTGTCCATCAACAGATGAATAGATAAAAAAGATGTGGCACATATATACAATGGAATATTACTCAGCCATAAAAAGAAACAAAACTGTGTTACTTGTAGTGAGGCAGGTGGACCTAGAGTCTGTCATACAGAGTGAAGTAAGTCAGAAAGAGAAAAATAAATACTGTAGGCTAACATATATATATGGAATCCAGAAAAAAAAAAAAGGTCATGAATAACCTAGGGGCAGGATGGGGATAAAGATGCAGACCTACTAGAGAATGGACTTGAGGACACAGGGAGGGGGAAGGGTAAGCTGGGACGAAGTGAGAGAGTGGCATGTACACACATAACGTACCAAATGTAAAACCGATAGCTAGTGGGAAGCAGCCGCATAGCAAAGGGAATGAGCTCGGTGCTTTGTGACCACTTAGAGGGGTGGGATAGGGAGGGTGGGAGAGAGGGAGACGCAAGACAGAAGAGATTTGGGGATATGTGTAGCTGGTTCACTTTGTTATACAGCAGAAACTAATGCACAATTGTAAAGCAATTATACTCAATAAAGTTGTTAAAAAAAAAAAAAAAGGCCAGACCCTATAAAACTCGAGCGGAAAATATAGGAAAAACACTTTTTGACATAAACCACAGCAAACCTTTTTTGACCCACCTCCTAGAGTAACGGAAATAAAAACAAAAATAAACAAGTGGAACTTAATTAAACTTAAAAGCTTTTACACAGCAAAGGAAACCATAAACAAGACAGAAAGACAACCCTCAGAATGAGAGAAAATATTTGCAATGAAACAATGGACAAAGGATTAATCCTCAAAATATACAAACAGCTCATGGAGCTCAATATCAAAAAAACAAACAATCCAGTTAAAAATGGGAGGAAGACCTAAATACACATTTCACCAAGGAAGACATACAGATGACCAAGAGGCACATGAAAAGATGCTCAACATCACTAATTATTAAAGAAATGCAAATCAAAACTACAATGAGGTATTACCTCACACCAGTCAGAATGGCCATTATCAAAAAATCTAGATAGAATAAATGGTGGAAAGGATGTGGTGAAAAGGGAACCCTCCTGCACTGTTGGTGGGAATGTATGTTGATACAACCAGTATGGAAAACAGTATGGAGCTTCCTTAAAAAACTAAAAATTGAACTACCATATGACCCAGCAATCTCACTACTGGGCATATACCCTGAGAAAACCATAATTCAAAAAGAGACATGTACCACAATGTTCACTGCAGCACTATTTGCAATAGCCAGGACATGGAACCAAGCTAAATGTTCAGAGACAGATGAATGGATAAAGAAGATGTGGCACATATATACAATAGAATATTACTCAGCCATAAAATGAAACGAAATTGAGTTATTTGTAGTGAGGTGGATGGACCTAGAGTCTTCTATATAGAGTGAAGTAAGTCAGAAAGAGAAAAACAAATATTGTATGCTTATGCATATATATAGAATCCAAAAAAAAAATGGCACTGATGAACCTCGTTGCAGGGGAGGAATAAAAAGGCAGACATAGAGAACGGACTTGAGGACACAGGGTGGGAGAGCGAAGCTGGGGTGAAGTGAGAGTAGCATCGACATATATACACTACTGAATGCAAAACAGTTGGCTGGTGGGAAGCAGCAGCATAGCACAGGAAGATCGGCTCAGTGCTTTGCAATGACCTGGAGAGGTGGGATAGGGAGGATGGGAGGGAGGCTCAAGACGGTAGGGATATTGGGACATGTGTATGCATATGGCTGATTTGCTTTGTTGTGCAACAGAAACTAACAGAGTATTGTGAAGCAATTATACTCCAGTAAACATCTATTAAAAAAAAAAGAAAGAAAAGCTCTCAAAAAGAAAAGGAATGTAAAATTGATACATGTAATTACATGGATCAATCTCAAAGTAACCATGCTGAGTGAAGAAAATATCCAGACAAAAGAACGGTACATACTATATGAGTCCACTTATGTAAAAATTCTAGAAAATGTATACTTATCTGTAGTGACGGAAAGCAGATCAGTGGGTGCCTGGGGAAGCAATGGGGAGTGATTAGGAGAAACCATAGGGAACCTTCTGAGAGTGATGAATACGTTTGTTCATTTTCTTGATAGCTGTGATGGTTTCACCTGTGCCCAAACTTTTCATATTGTATACTTTAAATATGTGCAGTTTGTTGTATATCAATTATACCTCAATACAGTTGATAAAAATTTATTTTTAACCAAAAAAAAAAAAAAAACCCTACTTGACAGCAGGCTGAAATTGTCTAAGGAATGAATAAAAACAAAGGCCACAGAATGAAGAAGCTATGGAAAGAAAAAAAAAATACTGATAGTAAGAATCAAATGCATTTAAATATAGAACCATCACTAAGCAACTGTGGAATTTATGGTTACAGGGCAGAATAGACATAGTAATACAAGATAAATGTTTAGAACTAAAATTACTGTGACAAGGGATTTTGATAGATATTGCATAATTGTCAAGCAAGGAAATGTTTTCATAACTAAAACCGTACTCTTGTATTTCATCTTGGTAAGTGAAAATATGTTCTTCATTTATATTCTATTTCATAAATTAGAGAGGTTGAAAAGCTTTTCATGCATATTAAATTTGCATGCTTCTTCTTTTTCTTTACTTGGATGGGGTCTTGCTATATTAAGAAACTATTTCTTCATCTACCACATAATACAGATAGCTTTTATTTAGCGCGTGTAAAAAAAAAAAAAAAAGTCATGTACAACAATGTTCATTGCAGCTCTATTTACAATAACCAGGACATGGAAGCACCCTAAGTGTCCAGCAACAGATGAATGGACAAAGATGTGGCACATATATACAATGGAATATTACCCACCATAAAAAAAATGAAATTGAGTTATTTATAGTGAGGTTATGGACCTAGAGACTGTCACACACAGTGAGGTAAGTCAGAAAGAGAAAAACAAATAGTGTATGCTAACAAATATATATGGCATCTAAAAAATAAAATGGTTCTGAAAAACCTAGGGGCAGGACAGGAATAAAGACAGAGATGTAGAGAATGGACCTGAGGACATGGGGACAGGGAACGGTAAGCTGGGACAAAGTGAGAGAGTGGCATGGACATATATACGCTAGCAAATGTAAAACAGATAGCTAGTGAGAAGCAGCCACATAAAACAAGGAGATCAGCTCGGTTCTTTGTGTCCACCTAGAGGGTTGGGAAAGGTAGGGTGGGAGGGAGATTGCAGAGGGAGGAAATAGGGGATATATGTTTATGTATAGCTGATTCACTTTGTTATATAGCAGAAACTAACAACCATTGTACAGCAATTATACTCCAATAAAGGTGTTTAGAAAAAAATTACAGACAAGCAAAAGTTAAGAGAATTCAGCACCACCAAAACATCTTTACAACAAATGCTAAAGGAACTTCTCTAGGCAGGAAACACAAGAGAAAGAAAAGACCTACAAAAACAAACCCAAAACAATTAAGAAAATGGCAATAGGGACATATATACCAATAATTACCTTAATTATAAATGGATTAAATGTTCCAACCAAAAGACACAGACTGGCTGAATGGATACAAAAACAAAACCCATACATATGCTGTTTACAAGAGACCCACTTCAGACCTAGGGCCACATACATATTGAAAATGCGGGGATGGAAATAGTTTTCCAGGCAAATGGAAATCAAAAGAAAGCTGGAGGAGCAATTCTCATATCAGACAAAACAGAATTTAAAATAGAGACTATTATAAGAGACAAAGAAGGACACTACGTAACAATCAAGGGTCAATCCAAGAAGATTTAACAATTGTAAATCTTTATAAACCCAACACAGAAGCACCTCAATACATAAGGCAAATACTAAGAGCCATAAAAGGGGAAAATGACAGTAACACAATCATAGTAGGGAACTTTAACACCCCACTTTCACCAATGGACAGATCATCCAAAATGAAAATAAATAAGGAAACACAAGCTTTAAACGGTACATTAAACAAGATGGACTTAATTGATAGTTATAGGACACTCCATCCAAAAACAACAGAATAAACTTTCTTCTCAACTACTCATGGAACATTCTCCAGGATAGATCATATCTTGGGTCACAAATCAAGCCTTGGTAAATTTAAGAAAATTGAAATCGTATCATGTATTGTTTCCAACCACAACGCTGTGAAACTAGATACCAATTACATGAAAAAATCTGTAAAAAATACAAACACATGGAGGCTAAACAATACACTACTTAATAACCAAGAGATCACTGAATAAATCAAAGAGGAAACCAAAAAAGTACCTAGAAACAAATGAAATGAAAACACAATGACCCAAAACCTACAGAATGCAGCAAAAGCTGTTCTAAGAGGGAAGTTTATAGAAATACAATCCTACCTCAAGAAACAAGAAACATCTCAAATAAACAACCTAACCTTACACCTAAAGCAAGTAGAGAAATAAGAACAAAAAATCCCAAAGTTAAAAGGAAAAAAATCATAAAGATCAGATCAGAAATAAATGAAAACAAAATGAACGAAAAAATAGCAAGGATCAATAAAACTAAAAGCTGGTTCTTGGAGAAGATAAGCAAAACTGATAAAACATTAGCCAGACTCATCAAGAAAAAAATGAAGGGGCTTCCCTGGTGGCACAGTGGTTGGGAGTCCACCTGCCAATACAGGGGACATGGGTCTGTGCCCCGGTCTGGGAGGACCCCGCATGCAGCAGAGTGGCTGGGCCCGTGAGCCATGGACGCTGGGCCTGCACGTCTGGAGCCTGTGCTCCACAACAGGAGAGGCCACAGCAGTGAGAGGCCCGCGTACCTTAAAAAAAAAAAAAAAAAAGAAAAGAAAAAAAGGAAGACTCAAATCAATAGAGTTAGAAATGAAAAAGAAGTAACAACTGACAGTGCAAAAATACAAAGGATCATGAGAGATTACTAGAAGCAACTATATGCCAATAAAATGGACAACCTGGAAGAAATGGACACATTCTTAGAAAAGCACAACCTTCTGAGACTGAACCAGGAAGAAACAGAAAATATAAACAGACCAATCACAAGCACTGAAATTGACACTGTGATTAAAAATCTTCCAACACACAAAAGCCCAGTACCAACTGGCTTCACAGGCGACTTCTATCAAACATTTAGATGAAAGCTAACACCTATCCTTCTCAAAATTTTCCAAAGTATAGCAGAGGAAGGAACAGTGCCAAACTCATTCTACGAGGCCACCATCCCCCTGTTACCAAAACCAGACAAAAATGTCACAAAGAAAGATGATAAACCCACGTACATATGGTCACCTTATCTTTGATAAAGGAGACAAGAATATACAGTGGAGAAAAAACAGCCTCTTCAATAAGTGGTGCTGGGAAAACTGGACAGCTACATGTAAAAGAATGAAATTAGAACACTCCCTAACACCATACACAAAAATAAACTCAAAATGGATTAAAGACCTAAACGTAAGGCGAGACATTATCAAACTCTTAGAGGAAAACATAGGCAGAACACTCTATGACATAAATCACAGCAAGATCCTTTTTGACCCACCTCCTAGAGAAAGGGAAATAAAAACAAAAGTAAACAAATGCGACCTAATGAAACTTAAAAGCTTTTGCACAGCTAAGGGAACCATAAACAAGACGAAAGGACAACCCTCAGAATGGGAGAAAATGTTTGCAAATGAAGCAACTTACAAAGCATTGATATCCAAAATTTACAAGCAGCTCATGCAGCTCAATATCAAAAAAACAAACAACCCAATCCAAAAATGTGCAGAAGACCTAAATAGACATTTCTCCAAAGAAGATATACAGATTGCCAAGAAACACATGAAACAATGCTCAACATCATTAATCATTAGAGAAGTGCAAATCAAAACTACAATGAGGTATCTCCTCACACCGGTCAGAATGGCCATCCTCAAAAAATCTAGAAACAATAAATGCTGGAGAGGGTGTGGAGAAAAGGGAACACTCTTGCACTGTTGGTGGGAATGTAAATTGATATAGCCACTATGGAGAACAGTATGGAGGTTCCTTAAAAAACTACAACTAGAACTGCCATACGACCCAGCAACCCCACTACTGGGCATATACCCTGAGAAAACCATAATTCAAAAAGAGTCATGTACCACAATGTTCATTGCAGCTCTATTTACAATAGCCAGGACATGGAAGCAACCTAAATGTCCATCGACAGATGAAGGGATAAAGAAGATGTGGCACCTGTATACAATGGAATATTACTCAGCCATAAAAAGAAACAAAGTTGAGTTATTTGTATTGAGGTGAATCGACCTAGGGTGTTTCATATAGAGTGAAGTAAGTCAGTAAGAGAAAAACAAATATCGTATGCTAACACATATAAATGGAATTTAAAAAAAAATACAGGTCATGAATAACCCAGGGGCAAGATGGGAATAAAGACTCAGACCTACTAGACAATGGACTTGAGGATACGGGGAGGGGGAAGCATAAGCTGTGACAAAGGGAGAGAGTGGCATGGACATATATACACTACCAAATGTAAAACAGGTAGCTAGTGGGAAGCAGCCGCATAGCACAGGGAGATCAGCTCAGTGCTTTGTGACCACCTAGAGGGGTGGGATAGGGAGGGTTGGAGGGAGATGCAAGAGGGAAGAGATATGGGGACATATGTATATGTATAACTGATTCACTTTGTTATAAAGCAGAAACTAACACATCACTGTAAAGCAATTATTAAAAAATCAAAACAGAAAAAAATGAGAAAATAAAATTGCCTCTATGAAAAATAAGAATTTAAGATTAACTGAGGCAAACAAATGATTAAAGCAAGATGAATGTCTACCTCAGGCTCTTCTTCCTTGGCTTCTTTGTCTCAGGCTGTGTGGTGGTGCCATCTTTTCTCCCTCCCTTGGCTTGGCTCCTTGTGGCCAAACTCCACTTTTGGTGCCATCTTCCTCCTTCCCTACTATACCACCTGTCTCCACTATACCTTCAAATCTTTCATACTAATTCTCTCACCAAACTTCCCCTTTTCTCTGAAACTCTTCCCACTCCCTTTTCCTCTGAACCTATCAGAATCTGTTGCTTTAAAAATTAAGCCTTCCAAGGATCCAGAGGTTAAACCTTTAATTTTTCTACCCCCTGGACTAAAGTCGAACTGCAAGCCATAGTCAAAGATTTTCCCAAAGTACCAAAGCCTCAGAGATTTGCTGAGGAATTTAATATAGTCATTCGAACTTATCAGACTGGTTTCTCTGACTTATATCAGCTAATTCATATGCTTCTTGGGGAAGGCCAGGCCCAGCATTATATGAAAACCACTAACTGGGAAAGTCTAGAAAGGTCTCTAGAATTACAACTGGGAGACCAGCCCCCTACCATATTATATATTCAGGCTCAGGCAATTGCTAGGCAACTTCATCAAGCAATTCCTAGGGCTTCTCCAAAATCTGTTAATTGGAACAAAATTCAGGCTTGTACACAAAAATCTGATGATCAACTTCTCATCATTATTACAAAAACATCAGAATGTTTTTTAATGAAAATTCAGACGATGATTCCACCCAAGGAGTTTTTATTTTATTTATTTATTTTTAAATTTTATTTATTTTTCGCTGCATTGGGTCTTCATTGTTGTGCACGGGCTTTCTCTAGTTGCAGCAAGTGGAGGCTATTCTTTGTTGCAGTGTACGGGCTTCTCATTGTGGTGGCTTCTCTTGTTGCAGAGCATAGGCTCTAGGCGCATGAGCTTCAGTAGTTGTGGCACGTGGGATCAGTAGTTGTGGAGCATGGGCTTAGTTGCTCCACAGCATGTGAGATCTTCCCAGACCAGGGCTCAAACCTATATTCCCTGCATTGGCAGGTGGATTCTTAACCACTGCACCACTGGGGAAGACCTCCACCCGAGGAGTTTTTAACTCTGTGTTTATTAATGTGCTGAACTGGGACCTTTCACTTCTAATAAAAGGGGCCATGGTGGGAAATTATGTCCACTCCAGTCAACCTGCCAAACCAGCTATCTCATACTCTAGATGAGCCACCTCCAAGGAAGCCCGTCAAATTTCTCAGTCTTCAACTCCAGAAAATGAAGGCTCCTAAATGAAATCAAAACCATTCTTTTTATTATTGTAAAAAGCTGGGGCACTGGAAAATGGATTGTTACAAATTTAAGCATTTTAGGTGCCTTCAGCCTCTAACCAGACTCTCCAACATTCTCCCAATTCTCAATGTGACTCTGAGGAACTACAGGGGCTCTTCCCAATCCTCTCCCTTGATTGGCTCACAGAAAGATTTCTCCAGATTGGGGGTGAACCTCTTCCCAACCTAATTGACACAGGAGCCACACACTCGGTGTTCAAAGCCACTACTATAAAACGTCCCTGCCTCAGAGTACCAAAACAGTCCAAATAGCAGGAATGTCTAATGAACTTCAAGAAGTCCCTGTCTCCGAACCTATTCCCTTTGTTTAGACCCTTTGAGAGATACACACTCTTTTCTCCTTAGTCCATCCACTCCTATCCATTTATTAGGCCAAGACTTCAAAGAGAAGGATCATGCTAGAATTTTTTTCTCCCAAAAGAGGGAAATAATTCTAGAAATTGATAGTAGTCATCAAAGTATTCCACCAGGTGAATTAAATGACCCTTTGACATCTTTTATTTTTTCCATCTCTGAACAAATAAATCTCTACTAGAGCAGATTCTGGAAACACTGATCATTTGTCCCTATTGAATCAGCTACCACTTTCCTTATGGGCAAAATCTCCAACTGATGCTGGCAAAATTCACAGCACACCTCCCATCAAAATTCAAGTAGACCGGGCTTCCCTGGTGGCGCAGTGGTTGAGAGTCCGCCTGCCGATGCGGAGAATGCGGCTTCGTGCCCCGGTCCGGGAGGATCCCGCATGCCACGGAGCGGCTGGGCCCATGAGCCATGGCCACTGAGCCTGCGCGTCCGGAGCCTGTGCTCCGCAACGGGAGAGGCCACAGCAGTGAGAGGCCCGCATACCGCAAAAAAAAAAAAAAAAAAAAAAATTCAAGTAGACCCCTTAAAACCTCTTCAACGAATTAATAAATGACCTATAAGAAGTCCTTCAAGGCCTAAAGCCCATGATAGAAGATTATAAGACTCAAGGCCTCATGTGAAAACCTAAGAGGCAAGGGTGGCAGTTTGTCCAGGACCTCCAAGCAATAAACAACATTGTTATCCTTTGAAGCCTTGCTGTTCCTAACCCTCATACATTGTTAACATCCATTCCCACTGAAAGTAAATTCTTTACTGTAGTTGATTTATGCCTTAATGGGACAAAAGGTCACCAAAGAAAAACTACAGTTTGCCCAAACCCAGGTTTGATATTTAGGGCATCTGATATAAGAGCAAGGGCCACACCTAGATCAGATAGACTTCCTAGTGTCCTATGTTTCCTAAAACCCAAAACTAAGAACCAACTGCAAGGGTTCCTCAAGCTAATTGGTTATTGCAAAAATTGGATTCCAAATTTCTCTCTTATGGCCAAACCTCTATAAGTTTTACTCAGCAATAAAAACCCTGACCCAATTTTATGGGAAGAACTGGAGGAAAGCTTCCAAGGCCTTAAAGTAGAGTTTGATGAACCCACCTGTCCTTGGGCATCCCAATTATCAGATTCCCTTTTGTATATGAAAGGGAAACAAATGTCCTTCGGGTACTCACCCCAACACGCGGATCACTATCGACCCATAGGGTACTGTAGTCAGCAACTGTTCTGTGGCACAGGGACACCCCCTTTCCTTAGAGCCATTATAGCCACTAACCTTTTGGTTAGGGTGACTAAGAAAATCATTGTGGGATCCCCTTTAACCATTTTTGTACCTCATGCAGTAGAAGCCCTCCTGAATTCTCATCTCACTCAACACTTCTCAGTCAGCTGCCTCGCCCTTTGTTAAAGGATCCTCACATAACTCATTTATGTTGTAATAACCTTAACCTGGCTACTCTTCTCCCCCTCTGTCACCAACAAAATACCTCAGGACTGCTTAATGCTGATGGACCACCTCCTCATAATGATCTACAGGAAATTCCACTGTGTAACACTGACTGCTCATTGTTCACTGATGGTTCTTATTTAAAGATGACAATGGCAAATACTGTGCTGGGTATGCTATTGCAACTCCTTTTGATGTTGTCAAGTCAGCACCTTTACCTACGGCTACTCTGGCCCAACAAGCTGAATTATACACCCTTACAAAGCCTTGTACTTTGGCCAAGGACAAAATTGTCAATATTAATACTGATAGTAGATATGCTTTTGGAGTTGCTCATGATTCTGAAATGCTGTGGAAATGATGTGGCTTCCTTACTTCCAGTGGAAACACAATTTAAAATGGTCCCTGTGTTCAGAAATTATTGAATGGCATCCTTTTACCTGTCACTTTAGCTATTATTAAGATTCCAGGGCATTCTAATCTTGACTCCCTGGAAGCTAAGGGAAATCACCTTGCTGACATTTCTGTAAGAAATGCTGACCTTAAAGGAACCAATGGAAGCCAAACTTCTGTCATGGTCCAAAGGAATATTTCCCAAAATGATAATTTAGAAAAAAACTAGCCCAATAATTGGCCTCAGAAAAGGAAAAACAAGACGGGAAAACAAAAGATAAAACAATTCAACAATTGTTTTTTTGATAAAAAGGGAAAGCTCTGTTTCGGACTAAATAAGAACCCAGTCCTTGGACCCAGAAATTAAGTCCAAGAGACTTAATTTCCCACTCCTCACCACTATACATGCATGAAATCATTGATCTACTGACAAAATTATAGCCTTCATGAATCAATATTGGTGAGGAAACATTAAAAAGGCCACAGAAAGTGCCTACCTCACTTGTCCCACTTGTCCAGGGAAGCCTGTTCTTACTGCTCACAGACATCTTAAACTGCCTAATAGATAATTCAAGGTCTGGAAAATGGATTTCACACAACTCTACATCTAATGGATATAAATACGTTTTTATCATGGTCTGTGTGTTTTCACACTGGACTGAAGTCTTCCTTTGCAGACAGGCTACTGCCTCCTCAGTGGCTAAAGTCCTTTTGGAAAAGATTATCCCTACTTGGGGAACTTCTCTCAAACTTCATAGTCATCTAGGAACCCATTTTACTGGCCAAGTGTTTCAAAAGCCTGTGCTTTTTCCCGGTTCTACGACACTTTCACTGTGCTTACCATCTCCAATCCTCTGGTTTAACTGAACACATTAACAGCATCACTAAGACTCAGTTGGCAAAATTTGTAGATGCACTCCCAATACCTTGGTCAAAAGCATTGCCACTGGTTCTTCTAAATCCCAGACCCACCTCTTTGGACTTCACAAACTCTCACCCTTTCAGACAGTCACAGGATGCCCAATGCACTTGGCTCTTGCTTCTTTTGACCCACAGCTGATAAAAGGAGAGATACTCCAATATTATAAAGGCCTAATTGCTTCTACTAAAAATAAACATATTTTGACAGTACACCCTCAGGAAAAAAAGACCTTAAGCATCACATCCTACAACCTAGAGATTCATCTATTGGAAGAACACCCCCAGAAGAACTCTATTCAAATTCTTTGGAAAGGACCCTACCAAGTACTGCTAACCAAACCTTGTGCCATCAAATTCCAAGGAATAGACTCCTGGATTAATGTGACATACTAAGAGAAAGCACTGAACCCAGACTGGACCTGCATATCTTTTGGTAACCCGAAAGTAAAGATTTCCTGGAACTGAAGCAGACAACATCTGATGAGACAGCTTTCTCAAGACAGCCAGACCATGTCTGTGGGAAGTCTGTCACCAAATCTTTGATGATGGAAAAACACTTTAGATGCTCTCTAATGTCAATGATAACACATGGACTTTAGATAAGAAGAGTTTGAGAGTTTTCCCTCCTAACCCTCCTTGTTCCTTAAATGTGACTTTAATTGGTTTCCAATCTGTGTACTTTCCCTCCAACATGAGACCCTACACCCAAGAAAGGTCCTCCTGACCTTGAGGGAAGAAAAGTTGCTAACACTAGAAGACCTGACTCTTGATCAGCAATGCTTTCAGAGAAAGAGCTTGATCAAGAGAGGGAAATGTAAAAAATCAATTAACAGAAACCTCAATTAAGTAGAGTTGGGAGACCTGAATGGAGAGTTCTTGCGCCCTGTGATGACAGCAGAGCCCTACAGGAAGGCAAAAGACTTTTCTTCTTTCCTGGCAAGGACTCAGGCAATGAAAAGCCATGGACTCTGTTTACTATAGTTATCCCAACCTCCATTTCTCTCTTATAAAAGTGTTCCCCTTCTCTTGCCATGTAGAGACTTGCAATGTGGCTTACCGGGGTTGCAGACACCTAATTGCAATTCTTTATTGATCCTTAAAAAGAGAATCTTTTCTGGAGAAATAATTGGTAACCTATCTTTTCAGGTCAACACTAGTAAGGAGACTGAATCAGTAATCAAAAACCTTCCAAGAAACAAAAATCCAGAACCAGACGGCTTCACAGAAGAAGTCTACCAAATATTTTTAAAAAACTAACATCAATCCTTCTCAAACTTTTCCAAAAAAATACAAGAGGAGGAAACACTTCCAAATACATTCTATGAGGCCAGAATTACCCTGATATCAAAACCAGACAAGGATGCCATAAGAAGAAAAAGTACAGGCCAATATCCCCAATAAACATACATGCAAAAATCCTCAAAAAAATATTAGCAAACCAAATTCAACAATACATTAAAAGGATCGTACATCATGATCAATTGGGATTTATTCCAGGGATGCAAGGATGGTTCAATATCTGCAAAGCAATCAACATGACACACCACTTAAAAATATGAAGGATAAAAATCATATGATCATCTCAATAGATCCAGAAAAAACATGTGAAAAAATCCAGCATCCATTTATGATAAGAACTCTCAACAAAGTGAGTACAGAGGAAACATATCACAACATAATAAAAGCTATATATGACAAGCTTGTAGTCCACATTATACTCAATGATGAAAAGCTGAAAGCTTTTCCTCTAAGATCAGAAACAAGACAAAGATGTCCACTCTCACAAATTTTATTCAACATAGTATTTGATGTCCTAGCTAGAGCAATTATGCAAGACAAAGAAATAAAAGGCATCCAAAATGGAAAGGAAGAAGTAAAACTGTCATTGTTTGCAGATGATGTGATATATATAGAAAATCCTAAAGATACCACCAAAAAACTATTAAAACTAATAAACAAATTCATTAAAGTTGCAGAATACAAAATCAACATACAAAAATCTGTTGCATTTTTTTAGTAATAAACTATGAGAAAGATAAATGAAGAAAACAATCCCACTTACAATTTCATCAAGAAAAATAAAATACCTAGGAATAAATTTAACCAAGGAGGTGAAAGACCTATACACTGAAAGCTATAAGACATTATGAAAGAAAATGAAGAAGACACAAATAAATGGAAAAATATTCCATGCTCATGGGTTAAAGAAATAATATTTTTAAATGTCCATGCTACACAAAGCCATCTACAGATGCAATCCATTCCCTATCAAAATACCCATGGTATTTTTCACAGAAACAGAACAAACAAACCTAAAATTTGTGTTGAACCACAGAAGACCCTGAATAGCCAAAGCAATCTTGAGAAAGAACAAGGCTAGAAGTACCATGCTCCTTGATTTCAAATTATATTACAAAGCTATAGAAATAAAACAGTATGATAGTGGCATAAAGACAGACACATAGATCAATGGAATAGAACAGACAGCCCAGAAATAAACCCACACATATAAACTCACACAAAATTTATGACAAAGGAGTCAAGGATATACAATCAGAGAAGACAGTCTTTTCAATAAATGGTGCTGGGAAAACTGGACAGCCACATGCAAAAGAATGAAACTGGATCAGTATCTTACACCATAAAAAAATATTAACTCAAAATGGATTAAAGACTTGGACATAGGACATGAAATCATAAAATTTCTAGAAGAAAACACAGACAATAAGCTCCTTGGCATAGGTCTTGGCAATGATTTTTTTGGATTTGACACTAAAAGCAAGGGCAACAAAAGTAGGAATAAACAAGCAGGACTATACAAAACTAAAAAGTTTTTGCACAGCAAAGAAAACCACCAACAAGTAAAAAGGCAACCTACTGAAAGGGAGAAAATATTTGGAAATCATATATCTGATTAGGGCTAATATTCAAAATACATAAAGAACGCAACAATTCAATAGCAAAACAAACAATTTGGTTTAAAAATGGGCAGAGCATCTGAACATTTTTCCAAAGAAGACAGATAGATGGCCAACAGCTACAAGAAAAGATGTTCAACATCACTAATCATCCGGGAAGTGCAGATCAAAACCCCAATAAGATATCAACTCACACCTGTCAGAATGGCTATTATCAAAAAGACAAGAAATAACAAGTGCTGGTGAGGGTGTGGAGAAAAGGGAACCCTTATTTTTCTACCTTTTTAGTGGGAATGTAAATTGGTGCAACCACTGTGGAAACAGTATCAAGATTCCTCAGAAAACTAAAAATAGAACCATCCTATGACTCAGCAATTCCACCTCTGGGTATTTGTCCAAAGAAAATGAAAACACTAATTCAAACAGATAATGCATCCCATGTTCACTGCAGCATTATTTACAATAGTCAAGACATGGAAATAGCCTAAGTGTCCACTGACAGTTAAACGGATAAAGAAAATGTGGTATATACATACAATGGGATATTATTCAGCCATGAAAAAAGAAGGAAATCTTGTAATTTATTACAACATGGATGGACCTTAATGACATCATGCTCAATGAAATAAGACAGAGAAAGACAAATACTACATGATATCACTTATATATGGAATTTTAAAAAAAGCTACGGGCTTCCCTGGTGGCACAGTGGTTGAGAATCTGCCTGCTAATGCAGGGGACATGGGTTCGAGCCCTGGTCTGGGAGGATCACACATGCCGTGGAGCAACTAGGCCCGTGAGCCACAACTACTGAGCCTGCGCGTCTGGAGCCTGTGCTCCGCAACAAGAGAGGCCACGATAGTGAGAGGCCCGCGCACTGCGATGAAGCGTGGCCCCCGGTTGCCACAACTAGAGAAAGCCCTCGCACAGAAACTAAGACCCAACACAGCAGAAATAAAAAAATTAATAAACTCCTACCCCCAACATCTTCTTTAAAAAAAAAGCTGGGCTCATAGAGAACAAATCAGTGGCTGCCAGCGGTGGGGGTGGGGGGGCAAATGGGTGAAGGGGGTCAAAAGGTGCAAGTTTCCAGTTATAAAATAAGTCATGAGGATGTCATGTACAGCATGGTGATGATAGTTAATAATACTGTATTGTATATCTGAAAGTTGCTAAGAGAATATATCTTAAAAGTTTTCATCACGAGAAAAATATTTATAACTATGTATGATGACAGATATTAACTAGAATTATTGTGATCATCTTGAAATATATACAAATATAGAATCATTATGTTGTACACTTGAGACTAACATAATGTTATATGTCAACTATACCTCAATTTAAACATAAATAAGTAAGAGGAAAAAACTTACCTCTAATAAAGGGTAAGTTTTAATATACTTACTTTTAAGTTTAATATATCTGGATAATATATATATATAATTATTATATTATATATATATTATATTATATTATTAAATATATATATTTAATAATATATATAACTTTTAAGTTTAATATATCTGGATAATAAACATATCCAGAATATGTTTGTTTGTTTAAGTATTCCAATTCAACAACAAGAATCAAACACTCTGATAAAAATTAGCAAAAGATTTTAGCAGACACTTTACCAAGTAGATATATAAGTGGAATATAAGACATCCAACGTGATTATTCATTAGAGAAAGATAAATTATATCTACAATGAGATGTAAACTACACACTCACTAGAATGACTAAAATTAAAAAGACTGATCACACCAGGTGTTGAACTAGATATGGAGAAAATGGAACTCTTCAACTTTGCTGGTGGGAATGCAAAATGGTACATCCACTTGAAAAAGAGTTTGTCAGTTTCTTATAAAGTTACATATACACTAACTATAAAACTCAGCAATCCCACTAATGTGTATTTATTCAATAAAAGTTAAAATATATGTTAATGGTACACATTTTCTTGGGTTATATTTAAAAACTTATAACCTGTCACTTCCTTTTAATATAAAAGAGAAAGGGGTCTTTAGATATACATACTGAATTGCTTTAAAATGAAATTAATTTATGTCTGAGATTTTCTTCAAAATAACTCAGGATGGGGACTTGATGAGACAAAATCACTCATGGGTTTAATATTGTTTTAACCGGATAAGATGTACATGGGGGTTCATTATACTATTCTTTCCACTTTTGTATGTGTTTTCTGATAGAAAAATTAAAAGTCTGGGGGAAATTTCCTAATTACCTCCTCTTTAATCTGGAAACCAAAATAATGCCAATTAAGATGTCCTAACTGGCACTTGGAGTAAGTGCCAAGGACTATAAATGTTGAAGGAGTATTACTATGAGTTTGTGGCAGTTGAATTCCCTGCCTCAATATCTTGAAATGGGAGTGTAGGCTCAGTAGAGGTAGCTGACGCTTAAAGATTTGAGAACTTATATCCATTTAACTTCCATTTTTTAATCTTTACTCCAAAATCATGACAGCCACAGTTAGAGAAAATACTTTTGATGTTAAGGCAGGTATGATTCTTTTGCAGAATAACAACACATTCTCTGTGGACAGTCTCATGTAAATTGACTCTAGTTTGTATTAACTATTTCATCAGAGACTAGAAATTCAGTTTAGTATATTCAAGATTCAAATCCTGGAGACACTAGCTCAAAAGGACCCAGAACCCATAATTGTAATCCTACCAAAATGGGTAGGAGCAGTTACTAACAAAGTTCATTCAGTGCAGTTCTTTTCATTCAACATGGAGTTTCAAATCCCCTATGTCAAGCACACACAATCATTAAGTTGGTGCCCTATTCTATATTCTGAGTACCAGGAACCCCAGAAGTCACTTCGTTCCAGCAGAATCTCAACTAAAATTGACAAAACTCAAATGAAGGTGGTAGCAGATATGTTCTCATGATCTGGAAAATAAGGATGAGATATTGAAGGACCTTAAAGGTCATGATGAAGAGTCTAGAACCAACTTTGAAGTAATACTAATAATTGATAATAATCCTTATTATTTAAATTCCACAAAGATTTAGACATAATAATCACTCCTTCCTTTTTTATTGTTAAATGCAAAACCCACACAGGGGCTGGCAGGTTCTCTTCTGCAGGTCCATCATGGTAGACATTCAAATTCATTAACTCTTCTGTAATGCATTAGTACACAGAAAATGCCTCAATAAATACTGTTTTGCACCAATGGATGGGGAAAATGGCACTAGATTTTTTCCTTTAGCAATCTAAAATTAATCTGTACTTTCATGAAATGTATTATATGATTTGAGACAATAGCCTCTCCTTGGGTAAAACTAAGAGTTTGTATTGTCCAAGTACAAAGTTGCTCTAGAAAATAAAGACTGGGTTAGGATCTAAAACTACTTTATAATTTATAAAATGAATAGTCAGTATTTAAAATGCAGTATTTCACTGCAGAATGAATCATCAAATTTTAAGGAATGGTTACCCAGTTAACTGATTAATTATCTAGCCCTCTGTCCCTAGTCTTCTGGTTATTTTATTATCCACCACTATCTCTAACAGGGAATGAACAAAGAAGTAGAAAAGAAATGAGACACAGCTATCAGCAGCTCAGAGTCACATGTTTATGCTGGAGGATACAGGATCATGGGCTCCATTAAGAACTGAGAATTTCCTGTCTTTGGATTTGTTTCCCATGTTTCCCCTGACCCCATTATCATACACAATTGAGAGTTACTTATATATATAAAAAAATTAACCAAAAATGTATCTGAGCCAACATAAGATACAATCTTTTAAAATTATACTTTATTTTTTTTAAATCCCTGGGCAAGTATCTCTGCTAATGATAAATCTTTAATCTCCTGTGATTTTGTTTGTTTGAGAACTCATAACTTGCCATTCTCTTGTTTTTAGTTCTAAGAAAACAACAGAGGATGCATGACAGCATCAGTTGTGAGCACTGAATCATCCTCTTCCTCCATGGTTGACCACAGCCCAGTAACAGAAGCTTTCCTTCCAGTCCTATTATCCTCAACAAGCAGAGAGAAGTCTACACTTCTGGCAAAACATTCAAGACATCATATATTATTTTGTCTTTTGCCTTAATATTTTCTACTGTCTGCCATCCTTGTAGAGGATTTAAAGGTGAAACATGGACAACTTCATGCACCTCTACACCCTGCTTCATACAGGAGCTGACCTTTTCTATACAACTCTTCAGGAAGCTAGATGACCTTTAATACTCAGTAAATTTTCCCCTATTTTGAAAGCTTATGTTGGATTCTTTTCTGGCACCTTCACTTTCACATAGCTAATGTATAAATGCGTAAGTTTTGGGTGAATGCCCTTGAAACTCAGTTGGTAGAAAGTATCAACCAAGAACTAAATAAAATAAAATGTCATACTCATTTTCATTTTCCTTAATGTGAAATCTCCTCTAAGAGGAAATAGTGAGTCTTGCTGAGTAAAAACCCAAGAACAAAATGTACACAGTTCTCTGTTCTAATAAAAGTATTTTAACTGGGTAATAAGGCATGAGGAGAGAAAAAAAATTATAACACACGTCGCTGAACCAAATGATCAACTAAGGAGTTCTTTCTAAAGGAACAGTCAATACCCAGCATGCATTTATGGGGTTGTCAAGCAACAGGGATTTCAGCAGGATCCTTTCTGCTTAAACAAGTTAAGTTCAGTGAAGCTGATATAAACTCAAAGCAGTATCAGCAGCATTCTACCATGAAGCAAATAACATTTTACAGGACTGAAGTTCTTGTTCAGCTGAGCTGTAGTCATGGTCTCAAATTCTTGGTTGCCTTAATAAAATAACCTAAAGAAAAACAGAAGCTATAATTGAAATTTTTAAAGGAATGTATTTTAAACATACTAGATCTGAAAGTATATCTTTCTTAAACCCTGTTGAGTGTGCCTGGAATTTACAGATGAATTTATCCTTGATTTCATAGCCTACAACTGTACAATAAGTCAGAGATTATCTTATCTCATCATTTGGATTGTTATTCTTTTTCTTCATTAGAGACTCCCAATTAGCCTTTAAGTATTTACTTATCGATTCTAGGATAGCAAGATGTTAGAGACCAGACATCCTACCTGGTGGTTGCACTGACCATGTGAGGCCAACAGAGTAAAGCCCTTTGAGTGTGAATAGCCTATAATTTTCCAGTAACTTCTGACTGCCTCAAAGGAACAAAGTAAAATTTCACCAAAATAGACCATCCCAAAGCACTCAGATATATCTGGGTTTCTAAATTTATCCGCCACAATACAATCAAGTTTCTCATCACATGACCTCCTTCTTTCATTGTGGTCACCCAACTAGACCATCACCTAGACCATCTACTCTAGTATCATCTATACTTCCATCATTCTTTGATATTCCTGTCACTCATATTACCAATATCCTGGGCACCTAACTTGGTTTAGGTGCTCTCCCTAACCAGACCTTCCAAGGCATCTCCATCACTACTCACAATAGGCTGCATGTTGCTCACCCATTGTTGACCAGGTGCATGTGCCATCATTCTCCAGAACAGAGAGAACAAAAAGCCCAAAGTGACTAGGAATCCAACTCAAGAGGCCTCATCTGGGTTGGTCCTCTCACTCTGATTGTCCATTTAAGAAATATCTCCTGCCCCAACTGATAAGCAGACTAATCCCTTCCTCCTAAGGAGTGTAATAAACATAATTTCTAATCCTCTTTTCCTGAGCTACAGAAACTGGGTTCAGAATATTTACCTGAAACTAAGTCTGATCCTGATTCTAAGCCAGGTATTGGCAAACTTTTTCTGTAAAGGGTCAAAGAGTAAATATTTTAGGCTTTGTGGGCCCCATATAGTGTGTCACATATTCTTTGAGTTTTTGTTTATAATTATTTAGGAGTATAAGAAAACATTCTTTGCTCATGAGCCATACAAAAATGGGCCACCAGCTGGATTTGGCTCATGGACTACAGTTTGCTTACCTCTGCTGTAAGCATTGTTGCCCAACTGCTTACCAACTGTTATGGATTGAACTGTATCTCTCCAACATTCATATGTCAAAGCCCTAACCTCCAGTGTGACTATATTTGGAGATAGGACTGTATTTAGGAGATAATTAAGGTTAAATGATATCATAAGGGTGGGGCTCTAATTCAATAGACCTGGTAGCCTTAAAAGAAGAGGAAGGGAGGGATCCCTCATTCTCATTCATATTCTTTCTTTCTTTCTCTCTCTCTCTTTCCCCTTCCCTTCCCTCCCCTGCCTCTCTCTCTCCCCCCTCCTCCATGCACCATGCACATGTTTTGAGGAAAGACCACTTCAGCACACAGCAAGATAACACAGCTACATATAGGCCAACAGAAGAAGCCTCAGAATGAAAACTCTCTCTCCAGCATCTTGTTCTTGGACTTCTCAACCTCTAGAATTCTAATAAGTTTCTGTTGTTTAAGGCACTCAATCTATGGTATTTTGTTACAGAAGCCGAGCAGACTAAAACAGCCACTAATCCCACTAGACTGACCACATGCTGTTACATACCCACAACAATCAGGATTCTTCATTCAGTATGAACAGCCACCGACTCCCAACATATGTGTCAAGAGATTAAAGTAATAGGTTATTATTGGCTACAGTTATACAACAGGCATAGTAAGGCCCAAATTTCTCAAGGTCACTTCCTACCTCAGATTTGAAACTTACACAAAAATCTAATGTTCTACTATCTCTTATAAATAGTCCAGAGAATTCTTTATCATATTTTTATAGGGACAGAGATGTATTACCCACATCCCCCTCTTTTTTTTTTAACATCTTTATTGGAGTATAATTGCTTTACAATGGTGTGTTAGATTCTCCTTTATAACAAAGTGAATCAGTTATACATATACATATGTTCCCATATCTCTTCCCTCTTGCATCTCCCTCCCTCCCACTCTCCCTATCCCACCCCTCTGGGTGGTCACAAATCACCTAGCTGATCTCCTTGTGTTATGCAGCTACTTCCCACTAGCTATCTATTTTACGTTTGGTAGTGTATATATGTCCATGCCACTCTCTCACTTTGTCACAGCTTACCCTTCCCCCTCCCCATATCCTCAAGTCCATGCTCTAGTAGGTCTGTGTCTTTATTCCCATCTTACTCCTAGGTTCTTTAGGACCTTTTTTTTTTTCTTAGATTCCATATATATGTGTTAGCATACGGTATTTGTTTTTCTTTTTCTGACTTACTTCACTCTGTATGACAGACTCTAGGTCCATCCACCTCACTACAAATAACTCAATTTCGTTTCTTTTTATGGTTGAGTAATATTCCATTTTATATATATGTGCCACATCCCCTTTTAAGGAAAGACTGTATGCCCAGTTGTGGGAAACACAGTCAGCAGACAGCCTCCAGGTGTCAGCTCCTTCAGGATCGGCCTCAGCTGGAGAGAGTTGCTTCTCCCCAGACCACACCCTTCCCAGGGCAGTTTGCATCCAGCAGAGCAAGGCATATGCATAACTATCAGGCCATTTTGTCCCAACACAAACAGTCCTTCCTACTAATTGTGATCTTATTCTTGTGTTTGAGATTTCTTACTCCTTCAGAAGTCCTGTTTGAGTTTCAAGTTTGTGGCAAAGCCCCCAATCATTCTTTGATTCCTCTAAATTATTTTAAAGATGTTTCAGTACAAAAGAGAATTATTTTAAAGATTTTTCGTTGTGTCAGTGTTCCTCCATTAATCAATTCAGTTCACTCTCCACTTATGGGCTCTTTTAGGACATAAAGGCTTTTAATAAATTGTGCTGTAATGCAAGGCCACAGACTCACATTGAGAGAGCACTATAATAAGCAGTTCTATGAAACTTATCAGTGTGTCTGCTTGGATATTGTTGAGGATGTTCATCATTAAATTGAGAAGTGTCACTTTCATGAGGCCATTCAGGAGGAATGTATTTCTTGTCTTAGCATCAAGAATTGTTGTGCCTATCCTAAGAAATTTATTTGCTTTTATCTTACATGACTCACATAGAGCTCATCCTGTAAGAAGGTAGTCTAGTACAATGGTTAGACTGATCTAGACTGCTTCATAGCCCAGCTCTGCTGCTTACTAGATCTATAACCTTGAATGCATAACTTAAACTTTCTGTACCTCAGTTTCCTCACCCGTAAAATTATAAGAATAGTACCTTCCAAAAAAAAAAAAAAAAGAATAGTACCTTCCTCATGGGTGATATGAAGAACTAAATGAATTCCACCTACATAGTACTTAAAGCAGTCTTAGCATGGAGAAAGAACTCAATGAATGTTATATTATGGTATTCTTTTAATTGGACTAGTTAAAGCTACTACTTCATGGGATGTATTTTGTGTACTCTGCTCATTTCCCAATGCTTCTTGTACTTGATTTTTACTTTGCCTCAACTTTCTGAACTTCCACTTTTTAAATATATATAATAGTCATCATCTGTTCCTGATTATGAAATTAATAAATCTGCAATGTCTAAATGCGACAACATGGATGGGTTTTGAGAGCATTATGCTTAGTGAGATGTCAGACAGAAAAAGACAAATACTGTATGATCTCACTTATGTGTGGAAAAAGTCAAACACATAGAAACAGAGTAGGATAATGGTTACCAGGGGCTAGGAGATGGGGGTATTGGGGAGATGGTGGTCAAAGGGTACAAACTTGCAGTTAGAAAATGAGTAAGTTCTGGAGATTTAAAGCACAGCATTGTGATTATAGTCAACAATACTGTATTACATACTTCAAAGTTGCTAGGAAACTGTATCTTAAATGTTTTCACCACAAAATGAAATGATAATTAGGTGACGTGATGGAGGTATTAGCTAATGCTACAGTGGTAATCATATTGCAATATATAAATGTACCAAATCAATACACTGTACAACATGTTAAACTTATACAACATTATATGTCAATTATATCTCAATTCAAAAAATAATAACATAGGATGTGCCATCACCAAGACTGCAACATGAGGTGTTCCTGACTTCACTCCCCTTCACAAAAAGAACTAACATCTATTCAAGAACAAGACACTACTGAGAGACTCTTCAAACACGGGGGTTAAGCTGAAGCACCCCCTGCACTTCATAGACGAGAACAGATTGCACTAGAAGGGTAAGAGAATTGGCTACATGTTGGCTGCACTGTTACTCCTCCCCCAAGACAGCACAGGACCAACTGAGCCTCTGGTTCTTCCAGCAGACAAACAGAACCCAAGGAGAACAATAACCTTCCCCTAGCATTGTGGGTCACTTTTTGGAAGCCCCTACTCTGGTCTCACCCCATGGGGGGTTTCAGGGGAATCTGCAGGGCTCAGACACTGTGAGTCTGATTGTGACAGAGAAGGGAAGAGGGGCTTGCAACAACCAACACACAGAACTTGGCAGATCGAGTTCACACCTGCAGTACCCAAACAGTAAATTCAACCAGTGGCTTTGCTCATCTGCAGAACCAAGTTGGGGGTGCAGTCTGACCAGGGAACTCAGTGGGGTGCAGATCTGCCTGATTCAGATCCTCAAATGAGTTTTGTTGACCCTAGAGCCTGGTTTGCCCACATCAAAGCAAAGTACTGAGTCACAGCTCTATCCACTATGACAGTGCCTTCCAGCCCCATCTGACCAGAGGACTGATGACAACTCCTGGGAGCTGTGTGCTCCAGCAGCACTCAAGCCAAGAGGCAGGCAGGGAGAGGTGACTCCCCCCAGAGCAAAGCCAGTACCAGGTACGGAGGTTTCCTGCACTACACACAAGCAGGGGGATTAATTCATAGCCAAGCTGAGGGTAGCTCCTGGCCCTTTTTAACCAGAGAGACTGTTTGGGAAATTGAGAATCTCCTGGAGTGGCCCCTCTCCCCTGCCTCTGACCCAGGCAAAGAGGCTGAGACAAAGCCCCATCTGCTGTGGAGAGTGTCTTCAGGCCCCATCTGACCAAAAGGACTGGCAACAACTCCTAGAAGCTGTGTGGCCCAGTGGCACCCAGGCCAAGAGAATGACAGACAGAGCCAACAGTCTGCAGAGCAAAACCAGTGGCCCTATTCAGCCAGAAGACTTGGGGTGCATGTCAGCTTGACTTAAGACAACAAAAGTTTTACCAGTTTTAGAGCTGCTTCTCCTACTATGCCAGGGAGAGAATCTAATTTGTACTCCTGCTCATTGCTAAATACAGCCTTCAGCCTGCCCAAGCAGCAAACCTAACCAGAGCACACAGGAAATTGTGTAGCCCATCCAATAGCCGTGCTTACAGTGGGAACTGAACAGAGAACACAGCCCATGGCTTCCCTCATCTGCAGAGCAAAACTTACCTGATCAGGGAATTCGGTGCACACTCAGGCCTAATTTGGGCCCCCAAACAGTGAGCTATAGAGGCCATAGGTTTGGCCTGCTGCCCTGCCAGTGCAGAGACATTAATTCATAACCCCATCTACTACTGAATATAGTACCCTGTCCTGACCATCTAGTAAGTCTGACCAGAGAATTTAGGGAACAGTGGAACCCGTTCTATGGCCTCACTTGGGTAGGAAACCTAGTCAGCAGTCTTATCCAACTGTTCACAGCCAGTGACACACACCTCCCCAAAACAGACCATAACAGCAGACCCCATCAGCCCAAAGACATTACCAGCAGACACACCCAGAAACCCAAAATGAGCTGACTGGTAAAGAACTGTATCTGCCAAAGCAAACCTATACAGTCTGGAAGAGGAGTCCCATTGCCCAAAAGTGCAGATACCAATGAAAGAATCAAAGATCAAAAAAATAAGGTAAATATGACACCACCAAAGAAAACTAATAAAGCCCCAATAACTGACCTTAAAGAAATGGAGATCTATAAACTGTCAAACAAAGAATTCAGAATAATTCTATTAAGGGAGTTTAGTAAATTACAAGACAACACAGACAGACAACTAAACAAAATTAGAAAAACAATGCACGAACAAATGAGAAATATGACAAGAAAAGAGCAACCATCAAAAAAAAAAACAAATCAGAAAGTCGAGGGTTGAAAAATATAATAACTGAAGAATTCAATAGAGTTTCAAAAGCAGACTCGATCATGCAAAAGAAAGAGTCAGCAACCTGGATGATAGGACATTGGAAATTAGCCAGTCAGAGGAGGAAAAAGAAAAAAAATGAAAAGTTGAAAACAGAATGAAAAACAGTGAAACTGAATAGGGAGGACTACACCAAGATGTATTATGATTAAATTGTCTAAAGTCAAAGACAAAGAAAGAATTTTAACAACAGCAAGAGAAAAAAGAGAAGTTACATACAAGGGAAGTCCCATAAGATAACTGGCAGATTTCTTAACAGAAACTATTCAGGCCAGGAGAGAATGGGGTGACATATTCAAAATATTAAAAGAAAATAACTGTCAACCAAGAATTCTATGCCCACTGAAACTGTCCTTCAGAAATGAGGAAGGGCTAAAGACAATCCTGAACAAACAAAAGCTGAGGCAGTTCATTACCACCAGATGTCCTTTACAAGAAATGCTAAAGGGAGTTCTATGAGTCAAAGTAAAAGGACACTAATTAACATCATAAAAACACCTCACTGGTAATGGTAAATATATAGTCATAATTAGATTCTGCAATACGGTAATAGTGGTGCATAACTCACAACTCTACTTTAAAAGTTTAAAAAATGAATGTAGTAAAACTGCCATAACTACAATAATTCATTAGCCACAATATTAAAAACATGTACATTGTAACAACAATAACCTAAAATTAGGAGGAGGAAAAGAAGTAAAGTCCACAAGTTATATTGAAATTCAATTGTTATTAGTTTAAAATACGGTATTAGGGCTTCCCTGGTGGCACACTGGTTGTGAGTCCGCCTGCCGATGCAGGGGACACGGGTTCGTGCCCTGGTCCGGGAAGATCCTACATGCCGCAGAGCGGCTGGGCCGATGAGCCATGGCCACTGAGCCTGCACGTCCGGAGCCTGTGCTCCACAAAAGGAGAGGCCACAACAGTGAGAGGCCTGCGTACCACAAAAAAAAAAAAATAGGGTATTAGAAGATTAAGGTATTTTATATAAGCCTCATGGTAACCACAAAGGAAACTCTTGTAGTAATACACAAAAAAATGTGATAAAGAAGTTGAAGTGTACTGATACCAAATGACATCAAAATACCACAAAAGACAACAGAATAAGAAAGAACAATTAATATACAAAACAACACGAAAACAATTAACAAAACTGCAATAGTAATTTAAATATCAATAATTGCTTTAAATGTAAATAGATTAAATTCTCCAATCAAAAGACACAGAATGGCTGAATGGATAAAAATAAATAAGATTCAACAATGTGCTGTCTAACTCACTACAGTCTTAAAGATACACAGACCAAGAGTGAAAGAATGGAAAAAGACATTTCAAGCAACTAGTAACCATTAAAAGCAAGGACAGACATACTTATATCAAAGTAGACTTTAAACAAAAATAGTAAAAAGAAACAAAGAAGGTCATATTATACTATATATTATATAAAAGGGTCAATACATCAAAAAGATATAACATTGTAAACATTTACACACTCAACATTGGAGCACCTAAATATATAAAGCAAAAACCAATAGAACTCAAAGGAGAAATAAACAATAATACAATAATAGTTGGAGACTTTAATACCACACTCTCAACAATGGATAGATCATCTAGACAGAGAATCAAAGGAAACAGTGGATTTGAACACCACAATAGACCAAATGAACCTAACAGACATATACAAAATATTCTATCCAACAACAGCAGAATACATATGCTTCTAAAGTGCACATGGAACATTTTCTAGGATAGACGACATGTTAGGCCACAAAACAAGTGTTAGCAAATCAAGAAGACTAAAATCATACCAAGTATCTTCTGTGACCACAATGGCATGAAACTAGTGATCAGTAACAAGAGGAAAACTGGAAAATTCACAAACACATGGAAATTAAACAACACTCTCCTGAACAACTAATGGATCAAAGAAGAAATTAAAGGGGATATAAAAAAGTCTCTTGAATCAAAGAAAAATGGATGGGATGCAGCAAAGGTGGTTGTAAGAGGGAAGTTCGTAGCAATGAACACCTACATTAATAAGCAAGAAAGATCCCAAATAAGCAATATAACTGTATGCTTTAAGGAATTAGAAAAAGAAAAATAAACTGAGGCCAAAGATAGCAGAAGAAAGGAAATAATAAAGATAAAAACAGAAAAAAATGAAATTGAGAACAGGAAAACAATAGAAAAGATTAACCAAACTAAGAGTTGGTTTTTTTAAAAGATAAACAAAATTGATAAACCCTTAACTAGACAAACCAAGGCAAAAAGAGAAAGGACCCAAATGAACACAATTATAAATGAAAAAGGAGACATTACAATTGATACCACAGAAATTCAAAGGATCATAAGAGGCTACTATGAACAAGTATATGCCAACAAACTAGACAACCTAGAAGAAATGGAAAAAAGTCTTAGAAACATTCTTTCTTCTTACCAAGATTGAAGCAAGAAGAAATAGAATATTTGAATAAATCACTTACTAGTAAGGAGATTGAACCAGTAATCAAAGATCTCCCAAAGAAAATCCCAGGACCATAAGGCTTCACTGGTAATTTTTACAGAACATTTAAATAAAATTTTAACACCAATCTTTCTCAAAATGAAGTGGGTTTTTTGGGGGGGGGGGGGCGGGCTGTGCACTCCCAAAATCATTTTATGAGGGTAGTATTGTCAAGATACCAAAACCAGAAAAGGATAATACTAAAAAAGAAAACTACAGGCCAATATCCCTGATGAATATAGATGCAAAAATTCTCAATAAAATACTAGCAAACCAAATTCAACAGCCTATTAAAAGGATCATTCACATGATCAAGTGGGATTTATCCCTGGGAAGTAAAGATGGTTCAACATATGAAAATCAAGCAATGTGATACATCACATTAAAAGTATAAAAGAAAAGAATATGATCATCTCAATAGATGCAGATAAAGCATGTGACAAAATTCAACATTCATTCATGATAAAAACTATTAACAAATTAGACAGAGAAGGAACATATCTCAACATAACAAAGGCCATATATGACAAGACTACAGCTAACATAATCAGTGGTGAAAGGGTGAAATCTCTTTTTGTAAGAGCAGGAACAAGACAAGGGTGCCCACACAGGCCTTAAAGTAGGAGAGGAGGTATTCTGGGGAATTCAGCTGGTGAAAATTATTTTAGTTGTTAATTTATCTTAAGACTTAATCCTCCATCAATTTGCATTATAAAGTTTTATAATAGCCTGTTATTATTTATTTAAAAGATATATACAAACAAAACTAAACAAAACTTGGAAACTTTAATGAGTTTCTGATGCTTGGAGGCATCTATGGAAGAGGTGGTATTTTAACATGTTCAGGAATTAAAGTCTCTTATTTTTGCATTTTCAAGTCTCTCTAAGTCATTAGTACGCCAACCACTGTCTTGCAGTAATACCTCTTCAGTCATTTCTGAAAAGTCGGCAGTACCTAATTTTTAAAGGATAGACTTGAAAAATCAGTCTCTGCAACATCAACTCACTCAAGGAATAAGAAGAAAAGCATGGCTACATGCCAGTATTACATAGCCATTTTGATAATTTTGAAAGAGCCATGTATCAAATTAACCTTTTTATTTTTCAATTAACAAAATACAAATAATGTCACACACACAAAAAAAAGCCAAGGGTGCCCACTCCCACCACGCTTATTCAACATACTACTGGAAGTCCTAGCTAGAGCAATCAGGCAAGAAAAAAGATATACCAGAATTGGAAAGGAGAAAGTAAAATTGTTTCTATTTACAGACAACATGATTTTATATATAGAAAATATAACAACTCTACCAAAAAACTGTTAGAGCTTCTGCCCATTTTTGGATTGGGTTGTTTGGTGTTTTTTGATATTGAGCTACATAAGTTGCTTGTATATTTTGGACATTAATCCTTTGTCAACTGATTCATTTGTAAATATTTTCTCCCATTCTGAGGGCTGTCTTTTCGTCTTTTTTATGGTTTCCTTTACTGTGCAAAAGCTTTGAAGTTTCATTACATCCCATTTGTTTATTTTTGTTTTTATTTCCATTTCTCTGGGAGGTGGGTCAAAAAGGAGCTTGCTGTGATTTATGTCATAGAGTGTTCTGCCTATGTTTTCCTCTAAGAGTTTGATAGTGTCTGGCCTTACATTTAGGTCTTTAATCCATTTTGAGTTTATTTTTGTGTATGGTGTTAGGAAGTGTTCTAATTTCATTCTTTTACACGTAGCTGTCCAGTTTTCCCAGCACCACTTATTGAAGAGGCTGTCTTTTCTTCATTGTACAATGTTCATTGCAGCACTATTTACAATAGCCAGGACATGGAAGCAACCTAAGTGTCCATCAACAGGTGAATGGATAAAGAAGATGTGGCACATATATACAATGGAATATTACTCAGCCATAAAAAGAAATGAAACTGAGTTATTTGTAGTGAGTTGGATGGACCTAGAGTCTGTAATACAGAGTGAAGTAAGTCAGAAAGAGAAAAACAAATACCAAATGCTAACACATATATATGGAATCTAAAAAAACAAAGTGGTTCTGATGAACCTAGGGGCAGGACAGGAATAAAGAAGCAAACGTAGAGAATGGACTTGAGGACACTAGGAGGGGGGAGGGTAAGCTGGGATGAAGTGAGAGAGTAACACTGACATATACACACTACCAAATGTAAAACAGATAGCTAGTGGGAAGAAGCTGCATAGCATAAGGAGATCAGCTTGGTGCTTTGCAACCACCTAGAGGAGTGGGATAAGGAGGGTGGGAGGGAGACGCAAGAGGTGGGGGATATGGGGATATACGTATGCATATAGCTGGTTCACTTTGTTATACAGCAGAAATTAACACAACATTGTAAAGCAATTATACTCCAATAAAGATGTTAAAAAAAACTGTTAGAGTTAATCAATAAATTCAGTAAAGTTGCAAGATACAAAATTAACATACAGAAATCAGTAGCATTTCTATGTACTAACAACAAAATTCCTGAAAAACAAAGAAAATTTATGTCTTTTGCGATAGCACTAAAAACAATAAAATACCTAGGAATAAATATAATTTAGGAGGTTAAAGATCTCTACACTGAAAATTACAAAACATTGATGAAAGAAATCAAAGACACAAGTAAACAGAAAGGTATCCCATGTTCATGGATTGAAAAAATTAATATTGTTAATATGTCAGTACTCCCAAAAGCCATCTTATTGAAAAAATTAGTACAGTATTGTTAAAATGTCAAAACTACTGAAAGCCATCTATAGATTCAATGTAATCCCATCAAGATTTTAATGGCATTTTTGACAGAAGTAGAAAAAACACTTCTAAAATTTATATGGAACCAAAAAAGACCTTAAATAGCCACAGAAACCCTGCAAAAGCACAAAAGCAGGAGTTATCACACTTCCTGATTTCAAACTATACTGTAAAGCTATAGTCATCAAAACAGTATGGTACTAGCATAAAAAGACAAATAGACCAATGGACAGAATCAGGAGCCCAGAAAAAACCCAAGCATATACAGTCAACTAATATTTGACAAGGGAGGCAGGAATACTCAACGCAGAAAACACAGTCTCTTCAATAAATGGGGAGAATTGGATATTAACATGAAAAAGAATGAAGCTGGACCCATATCTTATACCACTCACAAAAATTAACTCAAAATGGATTAAAGACTTAAATGTAAGATCTGAAACTATGATACTCCTGGAAGAAAACATGGGAAAAAAGCTCCTTGACATGGGTCATATTTTTTGGATATGACACCTAAAGCACAAGCAACAAAATATAAATAAGTGGACTACATCAAACTAAAAAGCTTCTGCACAGCAAAACAAATCATCAGCAAAGTGAAAAGACAACCTACAGAATGGGAAAAAATATTTTCAGACCATATGTCTGATAAGGGGTTAATATCCAAAATATATAAATAACTCATACAAGTTGATGGCAAAATAATAATAACCCAATTAAATAATGGGCAAAGGACCTGAAGAGACATTTTTCTAGAGAAGATATATGAAAGGTCAACAGGAACATGAAAACATGCTCAACATCACTAGTCATTAGAGAAATGCAAATTAAAACCACAATGAGTTACCACCTCACACCTTTACAATGGTCATTATCAAAAAGATAAGAGATAAATACTGGCATGGATATGGAGAAAAGGGAATCCTTGTGCACTGTTGGTGGGACTGTAAACTGGTACAGCCACTATGAAAAACAGTATGAAGGATCTTCAAAAAATTAAAAATAAGACTACTATATGATCCAGCAATTCTATTTCTGGGAAATATATCGAAAGGAAATGAAACTGCCAGGACATGGGAGGAACCTAAGTGTCCATCGACAGATAATGGATAAAGAAGATGTGGCACATATGTACAATGCAATATTACTCAGCCATAAACAGAAACGAAACTGAGTTATTTGTAGTGAGGTGGATGGACCTAGGGTCTGTCATACAGAGTGAAGTAATCAGAAAGAGAAAAACAAATACTGTATGCTAACACATATATATGGAATCTAAAAAAAAAAAAATGGTTCTTAAGAACCTAGGGGCAGGACAGGAATAAAGACACAGACATAGAGAATGGACTTGAGGACACGGAGGGGGGAAAGGTAAGCTGGGACTAAGTGAGAGAGTGGCATGGACATATATGCACTACCAAATGTAAAACAGATAGCTACCAGGAAGCAGCTGCATAGCACAGGGAGATCAGCTCGGTGCTTTGTGACCACCTAGAGGGGTGGGATAGGGAGGGTGGGAGGGAGACACAAGAGGGAGGGGATATGGGGATATATGTATATGTATTGCTGATTCACACTAACACACCATTGTAAAGCAATTATACTCCAATAAAGAAGTTAAAAAAGAAAAAAAAAAATCCTGCACTCCCATGTTCATAGCAGCACTATTTACAATAGCCAAGACGTGGAAATAACCTAAGTGTCCATCAGTAAATGAATGGATAAAGAAGTGTTATACATATACAATGAAATATTATTCAGCCATAATCTGCAACAACATGGGTGGACTCTGAAGGCATTATGCTAAGTGAAATAAGTCAGACAGAGAAAGACAAATACAGTATGATCTCACTTATATGTGGAATCTAATAAAACAAAAACAAAGTCATAGAAAAAGAGATTAGACTTGTGGTTACCATAGGTGAGGGTTGGGGTGAGGGGAAAGTGAAGGAAGATGGTCAAAAGGTACAAGTTTCCAGTTATAAGATAAATTTAGATAAATAAGTATTAGGGATGTAATGTACAATATGATGACTATAGCTAACAGTGCTGTATGATATCATACATAGGAAAGTTGTTAAAACAGTAAATCCTAAGAGTTCTCATCACAAGGAAAATTTTCCTTTATTCTTTTCTTCTTTCTTTTTTATTGTATCTATACAAGAATATGAATGTTAGTTAAATGTATTATGATTATCATTTCACAATATATGTAAATCAAATCATCATGCTCTATGCCTTAAACTTATACAGTGATGTATGTCAATTTTCTCTCAATAAAACTGGAAAAAATAACAAAATGAATTTTAAAAATATAAAAATCTATAATATTAATTATTGATGATAAATACCATTTATTGAGCACTTGTTATATACTTGTTATATGCAAAGCATATATTAGCTAATTTAACCTTCACAAAAACCTTATTGCCATTTACTTCATTTCACACATAAGGAAATTAAGCCCTGAAGTAACAGTGCCATTTAACCCAGGATCTCACAGCTGGAAAGTGAAATTTAAACCCACATCTGATTTACGACTTCACCAACCTGACATAACTACTAGATATACTTCCATATATTTTCTTCACCTACAGATGTTCTTTGCATGTTTGTGTGTATATGTGTATGTATTTTAATGGAGTACTTTATGTAATTGTACATTTAATTTTCCATGTCATTAATTAGTATTCAAAATATAAGTTTTAATAGCAATATACTTCACCTCATGTTTATACGAAAATATACTTAAGCTAATTACCCTGTTGTTTTTGCCAATTTTTTAAATAAAACATTAACAAATCATCTCACACATGGAGTTTAATGATCATCTCCAATTACTTATCTAGTAAAATCTTAGTAGTGAAATTACTGAGTTAAGATATATGAGCATTTTAAGGCCAGTATTCATATTTCCAAAATGTCTTCAAGAAAGATTGATCACTTTATTCTTGAACTAAAGGACAAAGAGGCTATTATCATGTCCAAAGTCAAATTAAAAAGAAATATTTTAAATTCTATTGGATTTTTATTGGAATTGCATTATACTAATAGACTCAGAGGAAAGAAATACCTTTTCCACCAAGAATATGGTATGCCCCACCAGTTATTCAAGTCTTCTTTTGAAGTTCAGTAAAGTTTTATAGTTTTCCTTCATATAGATATTATGCATTTGAGGTAAAATTTATTTCTAGATATTTTAAAGTTTTTGTTGTTACTATGAAAGTGATGGTTTCTTGCTATATTTTATACCTGATTTTCTACTGTATAGAGGAAAGCTTTTTAGTTATGATTTTATTCTTTTTATTAACATTTACTTGTAACAAAAAAATCTCACTTCTTATGTTAGTACCATTCACTTTCAGTTGATTTTCTTGGATGTTCTAGAGCCCAGTCTGAAGACCAGTAGAGAAGCAAACGTTAGTATCTAGGTGAAAATTCTTACTCCTCTCTCCCTCTTCCCTGCCCTTGGATTTGGTTTGTTCACAGTTCCCTAGAGCAGTGGTATAACAAGGTGGAAGGGGATGGTGCAGTCAGCTCCAGCAGGGAGAAGTATTTTATTACTGACATTGCTTATGATTGCAGGCTCACAGCAATAATAAAAGGCAGATACACTTATTCCCTGCACCCTGCACATCCCCACAGTACACCACAGCTCTAGTGGGGCCTGAGTGGGCTTCACACAGCAGCACACCAGTAGATCATCCTGGGTTCTCATAGGAAAGAGGGGAGATCTTCATGGTTGAGAATGGATAAGGGCATAATGAATTCATGAACGGACCCTAATATTTTTCAAACGAAAAATCTATTCATAAAGTGTTTTAGTCTTTGAAAAGATTGGTTACATCAAAAAGAAGGACTATAAGTGTCACCTTATCAAGATGTTTTATTATTTTTAACAATAGTAGGATATTGTTCATATATTATTCCAACATCATATTTCTATCAAATATCTTTGCTTCATAAACCACATATATATACCATAAGTTTTGGACTTTGTTTTCTCTGGATATGTGTTTTCCTTAAACATTGGATATTGTATTTCTGATTTCATGCACTCTGTCTCACACACATGCCTGACCCCAAATGCAGACAGCACCACCTGAGAGTCAGGAGAGCTGGGCACCAAGTCTTGCTCTGCTGCTACCACCTTGATATATGACCTTGTTAAATTCACTTGATGTGTCAGCTTTGTTTTTCATCCTTAAAGGGGAAAATTCAAGTGAGTCTATAATAATCAAAACTCCAAACGGGCAACTTAAAGCTTCTTGAAGACGTATTACTCAGTTTGTGGTTTACTCATGTTTTTCCTTCTCTTTCTGCCTACTATGAACCATGACATTTGTTAAAACCCAGTCACAAAAGACAAAGCCCTGAAAAGCACAGACCGTGAAACTTAAAACCTCCTTATCTATTCCTTTCTGAGTTTCTCATCAGACACTGTCACTGCTTGGAGACTTCTGGATTGCTCGGTGTGATACGGAGCAGCCCTGTGCCTGCTATGCTCTCTTCCACAGCATTGTCACTTGCAGAACTATGACAGTAATAACATATCCAAAGGCTTGGTTTCTACACTGGGAAATGTATGTGGCATAAGTAGGTAATTAAATCAAAATTTTTTAATATATTTGTTTATAGTCATTCACTATTTAAAGCTTAAAAATAAATTCACAGCGAAACTAATCTACTCTGAATGACCAAAAAAAACATACAAAATTCCATTTCTTCACAACCTGCTGTGATATCTAAACTCTTGATGCACAGTTTTCCTGCCTTAGAAAATACTAAGGAGCTAGGTCTCCTCATTGGGTTGTACCAGTTACACATCCCTCATGAATTATAGAAAGGGCATATTAATATCATGGTTCAGAAAATGAAGACCTGAATCTTCCATGCTGTGATGTGAAAATAGTTTATGGTTATTTTCTTCCATGTGTAACCCCTCATGGAGAAATCTTTGCAAATGGCAATATGGCCTCGCATTTTGAAAGTTTACTTACAGGACTACACATTGTCTTATGATACAGTATTATTTTATTTCACCATTATTTCTAATTCAGTTAACCTCCTGTTCTTTCACATAGTGATTAAAACTTTGAAGCTGCATGTTATTATAAAGAGAGAAGGGAAGATCAAGCTGCCAACCTGTGTGACCTGTCTGGGCCCTGCCCTCTTCCCCCTGTAGGAGGGCAATGCAGGGCAGTGATGAAGACCTTCTGTGTTCAAACCCTCTACCTGTGAAAACTCTGAGCAATTTGCTTACCCTCTCTGTGCCCTGATCTATGAAATAAAGACAGTAATGGTATTGATCTCACACGGTGGTAGTAAAGACTTAATTAAGGTCAGTAAAACTCTTGGCACTGGGTCTAGTATGTTGAGAGCATTATTTAAGCATTTAAGATGTCATCCTCATTGGTTCCACACCCCAGGGGCACATGGCTTCTTTAATTCCTCAAGGTGACGAGCACCCTCTTGCCCCTAGGACTCTACACAGAGACTCCACTTCATAGCACTTAACCGTAGTGAGCAATCATACATGGATTTGTGTGGCTATTTGCTTTATATGTCCGCCTTCCCCCCAGGGGTAACTTCCATGAGGTCAGGAACTCTGTTTTGTCCCTCACTGCATACCTGGAGTCCATGTCAGTGCTGACAGTGGATGCTCAATAGATGTGTGTTAAACACTGAGTGAATAAATAATAAACCCAAGAGAATAAAAGGTATCTAAAAAAAATTTTAAACCTTCATAGGAACCTGGGTTTAAGACTCCATGGTTCAAGTCCATTCTTATCTGCTGTATCACATTACAACATTAAATCTCAATTTAGCTAAACCTTAGAGGTAAAGTAAATATGCTTTACATATTTCCTTCCAAAGTGCGTCTTCAGAAACCATATTGCGGAAGTGAACCACACCTTTTAGAGAACTACATAAATGTCTGATAGGATCTCTGAGATTACTTCATTTATTTCTTCTTTGGAGTTGTAAATACTATGAATGAAAATCTAATCAAATTGAATCAGTCAGTAGTAAATACAATGTTCCCAGAATGAAACTTCTTAGCAGATGATGCAGGACTTTGAAATTCAATGTTTGTCCCTTTAGGAAATAGAGACAAAACTGTAATAGGCTCAATGTACACTAATGATACTGTTATTTCAGCTTAGGAAATGCAGTTTGTAATGAGAATGTACTTGCAGAGAAAGAAAATGATGTTCTGTGGGGAGTATTAGATTTTTCACATTACAAGTATATTATTACTATTTTCCTATAAGGAAACAAGTGCCCGCAGAAGGCAATGACCAGATGGTCAAGATCATAAAAAGCACTTTGAACATCTCTGGGAGAAGGTTTTATACATCAGCATTATTCAAATCATCATTCGAAATACACTCAGAAAGTTTTATAAACTTTCAAGCCACAAAGAAAAAGCAAGTAAGTTTGACAAAGGCTCTATGAGTTAGTAACTTCAAGGTGCATCACCACACCTGTATTTTATTCAATTCATTCAAACATACAACCTAGTTATTCCTTTTCATTTCGATTCTTACCTTAGGACCAAGCTACTCAAAGTGTGGTCTGCAGACCAGCAGCATCGCCATCACCTGGGAACTTGTTAGAAATGCAGACTAGAAGACCACACCTGATGTAATGAATCAAAATCTGAATTTTAACAAGATCCCCAGGTGATTTGTATGCACATTAGATTTTGAGAAGCACTGCTGTAAGTATTTTTACTAAAAGCAATGAGAATTAAATAGAGAACTTCAGTGCAAAGAAAAAGTAAAATAGTTACCAAAAAAAGTTAGTTGTTAAAGTTCAAGAGATGGTGATCCAGAAGCTGGGGGCAGTGGAGTCAGAAAGAAAACTTTCAGCTCTGCCACTCACTGCTGTGCCCATCAGTACTTCTCCCCAACTCACATCCTCTGGACCCCCTTTAACTCCAGTAATTGCTGTAGTAAGCAGCATTGCACATACCTGACAACACCTCACCTCAGCTGCTCCAGGTAGCTATTACTTTCCAAGCTGGGCTTCTCGGCTACCCCCAAGAGAGATGCCTTTGAGAACCTAGTCAGTCATTCTGAAACATCTATGCCCCTTGAAGTGAGAATTCTCCCTGCATAAGGCAACCCCTGACCAACCCTAAAAGACAGCTGCAATCAATTCTGAGGTGAATTCTACAAGGCCCCTCAGAGTGTTCCCAGCGGGACAGCCCCAGAAGCCAACAATAATGACTAGCTGCTTATAGGAGCTGTGGCTTTCTTCTAAACAATAGACTATACAAAGGGGATGGGATATCACTCCTGTGATTGCATTACATCATATGCAACTCCATCTTGCTAACAGACTCACTCTAGGGATTCTCCCTCCTTAGCTGGCTCTGGAGAAGTAAGTAGCCTTGTTGGGAGGCCCACATGGCAAGGAGCTGAGGGTAGTCTCTAAGAATTGAGTATGGTCTCACATCCAACAGCCAGCAAGAAGACAGAGTTCTCTATAATACAGTGCAAGGAAATAAATTCTATCAACAACCAAGTGAGCTTGAAAGCAAATTGTAGCCCAGTTGAGCCTCTAGATGAGAATGCAGCCAAACCTTCACCTTGATTGCAGCCACGTGAGACCCTGAGCAGAGGACCCACCATCCTAACCACAGAAACTGAGATAATAAATGTGGGCTGTTTTATGCCTACAAGTGTACTATAATTCCTTACGCAGCCACAGAAAACTAATGCAGGCATACCCCATTTATTGCATTTTGCTTTATTGTCCTTCACAGATATTGCAGTTTTTACAGCAAGGTTTATGGCAACCCTGCATTGTCAGATGATGGTTAGCATTTTTTAGCTGTATTATGTATGTATGTGTGTGTGTATATATATATATATATATTTATATATAGCCACAGTGTAGTGTAAACGTAACTCTGTTATGTACTGGGAAACCAAAAAAATTTGTGTGACTCACTTTGTTGAAATATTCATTTATTGCAATGGTCTGAAACCTAACTCACAATATCTTCAAGGTCTGCCTGTACACCCTCCATTAGATTGCAAGCTCCACGAAGTTAGGGACTGTGTCTGATATATTCAATGCCTAATAAGAGTATGTGACACATAACATTTGTTCAATAAATGTTAGATGTATAAACATATATCTTTGGGTTTCCTGAAACAGAATTTATAGTATTTATATCTGAAAGTATATCCTGTCATCATTAGTATAGTACTGGAGGCAATAACCATACATTAAATCTCTATTATCAGGCTATATGCGTACAAATTATAATGCAAACAATATGCAATCAAAAATTAAATCCAGAAATAATTTTTACCTTCAATAGAAGTGTCTGACAAATATTTTGTCTTTGAGATTTAATGCTCCAAGGTCCAATCACACTGTTGGGCTGCATTCCTCATGCCTGCAAGCCTTGTAACTGCCCAGCCACAAGACCAAAGAAAGTGCCTGGAGAAAGCAACAGAGACATCCACGATTTATCGGATAGGGAATCTTATAAGTCCTAAGCAAAGTCTTGGAGCAACACCCCACTGTGGAGAGCAGACAGCAGCAGTCTTCACTAAGGGGAGGGGGGAAAAGGGAGGAGGTTACCACTTATAGGGTGAATTGGGGAATTGATGTCAGGTTGGCTTATCAGTTACCAGGGAAACCAGAAGTTGGGGCAGGGGGCAAGCACACAGCCAATCACTGAGTAAGCCCTATAATTAAGAGGACTGGAAAGTCATGTGAGTAGGGTGTAGGTGAAGCAGAGACGTTGAGCAGGGGATACACAGAGAGTAAGAGAACAATCGTCTTGAGTGGCCTGACCACACACACACAAAGACAAACACTGTTAACATACAGTTCCTTCTAGCCTTTTTTCCTATACCTTAAAAAAAAAAAAAAAACAGTTGAGAGCATACTATACATAAAATTGTTAACTGGGTTACTTCACTTAACATGCTATCATAAGCGTGTTTTTCATCATTATAAAACTAGCCAATTGCCAAGATACATTTGAAACACTTGGCTTTGCATGGTTTCAACAACGTTCTCCCAGCATTCTCTGCCTAATATTATCTCATCTAAATAGCCCATCACTCCAAACAGGTGTGGCACAGCTGACTGCTCTCATACAGCCAACTAGATCCAGATTTGCTCACTTTAGTCATGTCTCTTCCCCTCATCAGTAGGGCTGACTCTGTTCCAGATGAAACTCCAACAAATTGAACAACACATCATAACACTCTGATTTATAATAAATGGAAATCCTCTTCTAACCTAAAACTCCTTGCCAAGGCCTGTTATAACTACTGCAACAAACTCATTGATGCTAAATTGTTATATATATACATAAGTATTGGCAATTTTGGCCATGGACACTCACCTCCTGGATGATTTTTTTCATTTTCTCACTTTATTGCCTTAATCTTGCTCACTATGGATTTCCCATACAGATACCATATAAAACATGTGCTAATAACTAGCTGGAGCTGGGCTCAAATACCCCATTCTTATATTACTGCGTGACACAGTAAAAGGTCACTAACAAAAAGTGATTAAGTATGCTGGGAGGGGCAGGAATAAAAGAGTAACTAAGACACAAAAGGCTATTAGTTACTTTTAACACAATCAGAATCATCAGATATTTGGATTACTTATTTTTCTTTACTTAAGAGTCTATAACCCTTTCTGACCAGAGAGAATCTACTCTTTTATTGAAGATCAGCAGGAAGAGAAACCACCCAACCTTCTTGAGGAATAAAATTTCATGGCTATTGTTCTTGTTGTTACTGTTTCTTTTGGTCCTAAATGGTCAGGAATGTCTTCTTTCAAATACCTAGGTGGAGGGCAGCGTTGGTTTGTTAGCCTTCATTAAAACCCACTCCTCTTATGTGAATTCCCACATTGAGAATAACTAATGCACTTTTAAATGGTAATCAAGTCATCACTTCCAAGTCTAATTGAATCCAACTCTTCATCTACTCCACACCTACACACAGCTGAATGTGTCTGGAGAAAAACATACAACTGTGCTGACTGCTCTCACTTTAAATTCATGACCACCACTTTCCTAACAAGGCTGACCCCTCCATTTGAGCACTAGATCTAATTCCATCTCTCCTGCTCAAGAAGAGCACTCTCACAATCCCTCCTCCCACCCACATCATTAATCTGCCCATCTGTATTTGTCATGCAGTATTTCTATCGTCTTTTAAAAAAAAAAGCACTCATGATTCCACTTCCCTCTCCTGCTATGGCCCCATTTCAACACCTTGAAAAAGATGAATATACTTGCTCTATCCAATTTCTCTCTCCCTGTTCTCACTTAAACTCACTCCAGATTATGCTCCTGCCAAAGTGCTCTTGCCAAGCTCTCCAATGATATCCACAATGTAAATCCATGTTCCTCTTCTTACCTGACTTAACAACCTTTGACATGGTTGAACATTATTTCCTCCTTGAAACACTTTCTTCACTTGACTTCCAGGACACCACATCTTCCCAAAAGCTTCTTCTCAGTCTTTTGCCTGCTTCCTCCTAATTGCCCAACTTTTAATGCTGGAATACTTCCAGGCTTTCTAGCTCTGGAACTTCTCTTTCCTCAATTTGTCTATATGTATATCTACCTATATCTACCTATCTATTTATCATGACAGACAGTCAAGTCATGCCATGGTAACCAAACGCCCCCAAATCTCAGTAGCTTAATAGAAGGTTCTCATTCATGTTACCTGTCAACTGTAGGTTGCCTAAGGGCTCTACCCCACATTGTCCCCTCTCTGGGACACGAGTTGATAGAGCAGCTACCATTTGGAACACAGCCAGTTGCCATGGCAAATTATGCATTGATTGCTAGAGCTTCCACCCAGGAGTAACACATATCACTTCCATTCTAATTAGACAGAGCAAGTAATATGACCACCATGAGCAGAAAAGTACAATTATTAAGATGAAACCATATTAGAAGGGAAAATGGAAATTTGTGGTGAATAGCACTAATGATTACCAAAACTCCCAAGTTTTTATCTTCTGCCTAGGCTTCCCTCTAAACTCTAAATTCATATACCCAATCCCCTGCTCAACACAGATATCTAATTGAAACTTCAAACTAAGCATCTTTAAGCTGAGTTCCTAATCTTCTCCCCACTCCAAACCAAAACTTCTCTTCCTACAGTTCTTCCATCTGGCTCATGGAAACTCCATATAAAAAGCTCAACAGGGGTTTATTACTAATTCCCAATCAGCCCAAAAAATGTGTGACAAAAGTAAGATGAACAAATGAATTAATGAATAATGAATTAATGAATTAATGAATAAATTTGGGCTTTTGTCTGATTTCTTTATATCTTTTAAAAGTGGTAAAATAAAGTGAATTCCTCTCTCAAAAAAAAAAAAAGAATCTGATTAATTGAATATTATGCCTCTTGAACACTACTGTAGCTCTTGAATGTCCAGGAACTGTTACTATGAATGTGTGGTGCTTTGTTCCCTGCCTCTGCCACCCCACAATTAGCCTACATTAGGGACAAGTGCTATGCTCATAGTTTTCTGACATTCTGGTAGCCAAATAACTGAGCTTTAGTCTACTTGCATTCTCTCCCTCTTCATTCTATGTGTCCATACTCTTTCTACATATGCATACAAACCTTTCAGGGAGCCATGGAATATGTCACACTTTTTTTTAACAAGTTGCCCTCATTAAGGGGCAAACTTTGATCCTTACTAGAAATTTCCAAGGTTACTTACCACAAAGTGAATTCTTCCTATTTCAGAGCTAATTGTGTATACTTTTGCACTTAACTCATTTATTTTCTCATCAAGCCTCTCAAGTCCTCTTCTGCTTACTCAATAGACAAATGCCATTCCAGGTGTGGAAGTTTGCTTCCTAAAGCCTGATTTCTTAATGAACTGTTTGAAAAATTTGTTATTTTCTGGATCTGACAGACCAGGTGAGACAGTTGTCAGCTGTAAACTGACAGCTGCAAATCCAGGGGACCTTAAGTTGAGACTCTAAATAAGGACATACTAAATAAGGACATACAGCCCAAACTAAAGGTGCTATTCCCCAATATATTTAGGTATTTGCTTCTCTTTTTTAAAATAAGACTCTAGTATGATAAGACTCTATTATATCTAAATTCTATCCTTCCACGGTATCGTCTTCATATGTTTGTTGTGGTGATTAAATCAGTAAATCAATGTACAGTGCTTAGAACAGTGCCTGGCATGTAGTTAATTCAATTTTAGTATGTGTTTCTGTTATTTTCTTTTCTTTAGTATTAATAATTATTTAATAGTCTACGTAGACATACACTCTTGAATTAGAATCTTTAGTACAATATTCACATGCTGTTGTTATTAAAGTTTTAAATCTTTGATCAAAAAATAAGATTTAAGTAAATTAAATTCAGAGTGAACTATGATTAAACATGTTTGGAAACCTGGATTTATCAATGCAGCATGTGAGACAGGAAAATAATTAGATGCCAAGGAACACACAGACTCAATAACTCTGTTCTGTGTTGGAGCTCATAACAGAAAAAAAGCACAGAAAAGGCAATGCTGAGTCACCTAATAAAAACAACTAAAAAGAAGCTGCCCCACCTGAGTGGGCAGAGAGTCAGAAGCAGCAGTTTGGGCCCTGAAACTGATTGGCTGAACAACCTGAAGCCAGTCATGGATCAGTATTTACTCAAATGTGGATAGAGATGACTGCCCAAAATTCCTTTGTTACTATTGTGTGAAAGCATTCATTTTTCAATGTCAGCCAATCAGAAAATATGAATTTTCTCTTACATGTGTCTGCAGACACAATCCCAGCCATGACTGAAGAAAGTTCTGATTCAATTCATTTACCCACACTGCACTCTGGACATCCCAACACAGGCTTCCAGAAGGAAACATCTCTTTATTTTAGTGAATCCACAATTTCTGCCTATTCCTCAATATTCATATCTTCCCTCTTCATTCTCCCTGGAAACCTTCCCAGTCCAAGAAAAATTATTCTATAACTATTGCCCACCCACTAGCCCATCCATCATAGAACAATACATTATGACTTTGATAGGTAGAGTGATTTGGTTCAAAGGTCACACCCAGGCCCTTGCTTTCCAGAAATCTAGAAAATAATGGAGCATAATTCTGAGAGTGAAAGGACAGAGACAAAAAGGCAGCAGTTGAAAGAAGATCTGAGTCTAAAACAGCTTTAAAAAATTCTTGGTCCTCTTATACATGTAAAGCCACATATGCTTCAATGCATACAATGGCCAAAGTTCCTATTCAGACCACCAGTGAACCTTTCATCAATTTTCCCCCCAACTTAAAGTGCTTTTGATGGTCATTTTCCCTTGATTCTGCCTTCATCCAAGCCCTCTGATATGAGACTAACTATTGCCACCATCAAAAACCCTAGAACAGTGAGAATAACCTTTATTTGGATCATGGGTTTCTTTGAGATTCTTATGAAAGGTATGGACTTCCAAATATGTATATTTGCTTAACCTGCATATATATGTTTAGGCTTTGCTGACAATATCAAGGATTTCATAGACTTCTCCCAGCAAAGTCTTCTAGGTAAAAAGAACCCCCTCAAAGCTCTTCTGCCAAAAGAGCTAGGTCGATCAGATTAGTCTAATCATCAGGTAGATTTTTGCAAACCAGTGACTATATTTAAAGCCAAATATCAACAATTTGGGAAATTTTATTTCCCTTCTTCATATAGAAATACTCTACATAGAGGTAACTTTTACTTACCACACATGACTGATGCTTCAATATGAGGCTGATCAACAAACAGCTCCTTCATTCAAGCATTTCACTGATTTTACTATCATTACATTGCTTTACATAATAATATTCAACAGTTACTGTCATCAGGACACTCTGCACACTTTAACCAACTCTCCCTTATGACACTCCCGAGAGGAAGATAAGCTTATTATCTCTTTATGGGGAATCAAGCCAGAATAGAACAGTTAAATAGCTTTCCCAGTTTGGTAGTAAAAACTGATATCAATACTAAATTGATGACTCCCTATCTTAGAATCATCAAACTACACCTTTCTCCTTTATGAAAGTTAGCAGTTATTTCCAAATTTACTGATTTCAGAAATTATTTAGTAATGTCAACTAATAAAAAGTATTTGGATAACATCTGAAAAAAATCACTTCTGAAGAAAAATCCTCATCAAGCCTGAAACTTGATGTCCCAAATTTAGGATATTAAAGTCACACAAACTACCTCTATCTTAACCATAAATAAATTGTCTATTGATACCACTTTCATTGTCATTGTTGCAATTGTCATTAGTTGGTTTATGCTTCAAGATCAGAGTGGCCCCTAGTGGTGCACTTTTCCCCTCAGCTTCAAATTTTAAATAGGTGCAAGTTGAAAACTCACCGATTATTCATTATGATTAATGACTGAAAAAGCTGACTACCATCACCTTCCTAAACCTATGTATAGGAAATCAATTCTTTTGGAATTTAAAATTTCATATCTTGAAAGTATATAACACAAAAATATTGTTGACAGACAGAAGCTTATTGCTAATATTTACTGACAATGGAAGTTCTAAAATCGGATGTAAAAGTAAGATGCTTCTTCCTAATGAATCAAGAAAAATAAAAGACATGCTAATGATATGATAATGGCCATCCCAAGACAATAACTTGAGAATTAACTGTCCGCAAATAATCATCTGTGTAAGCAGTACCTTGACTTTAAGGTTCTTAAAAATGCAAGCATGGAGATGAGGGAGCTAATCATACTAATTAACTCACTGTGCCTTGTTACAAATTAATTTTAAGTAAAGGAACAGGCAACTAGAGAAAAAGACCGAAATCTCAATTAGTTAATCTGAATAGAACACAAATACTCTCCGAACTCATTTGTCCTTTAGAATGAAAGAGTAGAACCAGGATGGTGGGAGCAGTGATCACTCCACACTGACAGCCTGAAACTGTCATTTATGGCACCATTTTTAAGTTATGCTTTCCAATGGGCGTGTTTACTATATTTGGGCAGCAGAATGTGACAAGCTGATGTAGACGATCCATAACCAGCCGAGAACTAATCTAACCTAGGACTTTGACAAGTTTTTCCTATTAGCTTAGATTCTGCTTAAAAAGAGTTTCTGGCCAGAAAGCTCTGTAAGATAGATCATACTCGGGACTGTCAGCATTAATTTCTAGTCATAAGTTGTAGACAGGAGTGCTCTGCACACCTGGTATCACTTTACAAAGCCTACATCACCATTCTGGTAAATGCTACTATTTTCAATGTTTAGGAAGTAAAAGTATAAAATAAGATTCATTCCTTACTCCTAGAGGATCTAGTTCTTACATCTATCCATTCTCTTAGCAGAATCTGCAACCTCTTCTTCCACAGGTCTGAATCTCCAAAGATATTCATGTGTTACTGGCTTAAAGGCTGTTTCTTTCATGCTTCTACTGATCTTTCCAGCTACCAGCCTCAATGCAGCATTCCCCTCACAAAGTTCTTTAAAGGATATTCATACAGTGCAGCTGTTCTCACTCACACACCTTAAAATTCCCATCATAACCACCCCACATCCACTTGAAAAAAAAATTCAGGCTTCCCAAACCGCTTTTCTTATGAAATCTTTCAAGGATCACCAAATGACCTCACTAAATCGAGTACCATTTTCTTAACCCTTACTTTCCAGGCCTGTCTGCTCCATTTGACATTGGTAACTACCAGCTCCTTCTCAGAATACAGTCGGCCTTCAGTATCCACGGGTGCAGAACCCACAGATACAGAGGGCCGACAGGACTACTCCATTTTATACAAGGGACTTGAGCATCTGCAGAGTGGGAGGGATCCAGGAACCAATCCCTTGCTGATACCGAGAGATGACTGTACTTTCTCCTCTTGGACGCCAAGTCTCTGCATTTCTCTGATTTTCCTCCTCCCTTTGTAATTCCAGGGGCACATATAGCTGGATATTATCTATTTCTATTACATGAATAAATACACTAGTACTGACCATGGTGAAATATTTTTTTCTTTATAAAAAGAAATGAAATATCACAAGAGCTATGAGATACCCACAGAGAGGGGCAACAATAAACCTTTTGGCCAATTACGTCTTTCTTTGCATGATCTCTATGAGGCACATTGCCTTCTGAGTAGCTGGATGTGTGGTCTGAATGGAAACATGGAGATGTGGAGCACATAAGAGACGTTTGGTCTTCTGAGACCTTATGGGTACATCCTACATCCCTCCTGAGCCCTTAGCAGACCTACTAACAAGTATGGCCTTGGAGAGTCTACATTGATTCATAGCTCCTTTCAATAACTTAAATTATTTACTTTTAACGTTCTTATCTATTGCATCTAAAATTTCTGCTTAACAGGCTGTTTATTTTTTGTCTTAAACTGTGATGCCATAAGAAAATGTTCTGATGGTTTTTGAAATTATCAAGCAACAGTTTAACCAAACTGCATAGTCTAAACAAGTGTATTCTTAATATTATCACAATCATCAATGACCTGAAAAATTAAATACCTTTATTTAGATATTCAAGTAATCCAGGAAGCCTCTTTTTTAAAGCAATAAGAAGCTTGTTGAAAACATCAGTTTGATTTTGCTTTACCCCAATAGACAGAACTCAAACTCAGAAGGACTTTAAATTAAATGAGTGAGCTGGTTATGAAAATATGACCCTCTGCATAGCACACTGAAGGCTCCTGTTTAGGGTTGTTTTGTTGTATTTTGTTTTTTAGTAATGGGGGTTGATTAAGCCTTAAAGTTACAGTCCTAAAGAATCCCCCATGAAAGATTCAAGGGAGATCCAGAAGAGGTGATACTCAAAACTGAAAGGGAAGAGCTCTACTGGCATCTAGAATGAGGGAAAAAGGAAAGCAGTGAATATCCTAAACCCACCTCACCATTTGCCTGCATCCCTCTCCTCTTCTGGTCCTCTTTCAAGATGGTTACTTAATAACCACTAACTTCCCATATTTTTGTCTATGAGTTTATTTGCCCTGTAATAATTTGTATTATCATTTGACTTAAAATTTTACAGTCTCATTCAGAGAATAGGGTATGAGTAGATAATAAAGTTGAAATTCTTCCTCTTCCACAAATGTGTTATATAGTTATAATAGCTGCTATCACTTCTGAACATTCACTCCATATAAGGCACTGTGTGAAGCACTCTGCAGACATTATCTCATGTGAGTCTCACAACCATTCTCTGGTATTATTATCCTCAATTGATTGATAAGAAAACTAAGACTTGGAGAGGTGAAGAAACTTGCCTAGGAAGTAACAGAATCAAGATTACAATCCACATCTTTTTTACTCTAAAAGAACATGCTTTCACAACTAAATTTATTTAGTTTTCACCAAATCTTTGATGTATGAACACTAGACATCAAGGCAAATACTTATTCTTAACACACTAATCCAGATAGGAAACTTTTAATTCTCACCAGTGCAGGCTGTGTATCCCAGCATGTAAAGAACTCAGGAGGCGAAGTTAAGATCACCAAAAAAAGACAACTGAGGACAAACCTACAGCTTAATTCTCCCTTTCTATGGAGAGTGGTGACCATCACTTATAAGATGTGAGTTGCCATGGTAGTCAGAAAAGGTTAAATTGCAAGAGAATGGGAAGAGATGTTATATTGTGGAGAGACATTTTATCTATATAACTTTCCATGAAAGCCTATCCCTGTAAGTGGAACTTGAAATGTGTTGTCTACTCCCATTATGCTGATAACACCATGAGATAAATACATCTTTTATAATTCTGCAGACCAGATTGGTCTCCATTTTCAATCCTAGGCAACCTCACTAATGCCAGGAAAAAGAAGGAAATTAATTCATATCTTAATTGCAGTCTCATATGAAGTTCAGTGCTAAAAAATACCTTCACATATATATATATATATATATATATATATATATAAAGTTTAAAGAGGTCATCTTTTTCAAATGTGCACATTTCTGTCTCAAGCAAGCCTACCAGAAGCCTCTCGAGAATCTAGCTTAGTAGCTTTTACAATTATTAAAGGTTGACCTTTTCTGTGGAGTTTAATGAACCAAAAACTGCATTTTTAACCTTGGCTGGTGTGCTATCAGATGTCAGTCATCATTTATCTAACCTGTCTCAACTAGACTATAAATTGAGTGGGTCCAAAATCTAATTTATGAGGCCAGGAGAGGGGAGAAAACAGCCAGTGGTTATGGAGGAAGACTTAAAGGAAGACCCACTCTGAAGTCATCTTAAGAAGACAGCTGAAAAAAAAAAATTGAGGAGGGAAAACAAACAAAGACAGGCAAGTAGTCTTTCCCCAGGGGTGGTGTGAGGAGAGCGGCATGGGAACATTGGGATGAGGTGGGTGGGAACATTGGGATGAGGTGGGTGGGAACAGACGACTAGCAGGTAGTCCGAGTGGGATTTTGTTTCTATCTTGATTTTTTATCTATCTCAGAATAAACAGAATGGTGGCTGATTTCAAAAAAAAAGAAGAAGAAGATGGCTGTGACAGTAAGAATGACAACTGATTTACAAATAGTCTTGAGAACTACTGGGAGAGAGGAATTCCTATTGTGGGGCTTGACATTGACATAACTTGAGCACAGTATAAACAGGCACTCAAAACTTAGTGAAGACACACCAGGCATGATGCCAGTGGTGTGAAATGCATATTTTCAAGCCAAATTATACCTATAACAAGTCCATTGTTAAGCTTAAAACTTACTTTTTATAATTTACTGTTATTCCATTTTATAATTTGCAATGTAAAGAAATTTATATATCTCCTTTAACCAACTATTTCTATTTTGAACAGAATCTATTTGCTGCACAGAATTTCATGTACTAGAAAAAGTAAACAACCCCAACAATTTTAGGTAAATAAGCATCTCTATAATGCCTCTTTGTTTCATTCACATTTTTTTCTTCTTATTTTCCTAATTAAGTACATTATTCAGCTTATTAAAGATTTTCTAGTGTATAAACTTCTGACCTCTGCATTTCTGACAAGCTTCCTAAGACATTTCAGGTTAAGATATTTGTATGGGCTGAAGCTACTTGCATGCAACGTCAGAATAATGAATAAGTTCAATCAATTCTGCAAAATAGCTTGTCAGTTCTGAGAGGAGGAAAATAATCAATTTAACAGATTGGACACATGTTCTGCTCCGAACACTGTACAAGGGGTTCCACTGACTCAAGAACAGACAGAAGTCAGCCTCTGACCTTAAGAAGCTTAGAGCCCTGGGGCAGGAACAAAACATGTGCAAATGACTTGAAGCGGTGCCTTCCTGCCCTCCGGGTGTCAAGCCAAGAAGGTAAACTATCCCCTTTTTGTCAAAAACCTCATGAAACATGTTCATTCAGAGTCATCATTTTTATTGGGTGATTTTAAAGGAAGGTAAAAAGTTTACATATATCTATATCTATTTATGTATGAATGAAAAAGAGATACATGAGAGACATTTTACAGTTTGTCAAGATGTAATATTTTTTTTTTAAAAAAAAAGCACCTTTGTGACCGCCTGGAGGGATGGGATAAGGAGGGTGGGAGGGAGTGAGATGCAAGAGGGAAGAGATATGGGAACATATGTATATCTGATGCACTTTGTTATAAAGCAGAAACTAACACACCATTGTAAAGCAATTATACCCCAATAAAGATGTTAAAAGGAAAAAAAAAAAGCACCTTAGGGCTTCCCTGGTGGCGCAGTGGTTGAGAGTCCGCCTGCCGATGCAGGGGACACGGGTCCGTGCCCCGGTCTGGGAGGATTCCACATGCCGCGGAGCGGCTGGGCCAGTGATCCATGGCCGCTGGGCCTGCGCGTCCGGGGCCTGTGCTCTGCAACAGGAGAGGCCACAACAGCGAGAGGCCCGTGTACCACACAAAAAAAGCACCTTATTTTTTACACACACACAAAGGTGATGACCCTGCCTTCTTTCCCCCTTCCTGTAAAGAAGACAGCCCCGTGACATCCAGGGTCAACACAAAGGAGACAGTCAGAGCAGTGTTGCAGCCCAGTAAGTCAGGAGACTGGGGAATTGAGTAAATATGTAAATACATGGAAGATAATGGGAGCCAGGCTTTTTACTCTCAAAGAAGGAAGTACAAATATGAAAAGGAGGAAGCAGGAATGAACCCTGAAGTGATAGACTGGAACTTAAGATACCTGGTGAAAGCAGGGGTAGATTTTTTAAGGTATATATAAAAAGAGAAATATGTAGAGATGTAAATGTGTATATATACATATTATATATATATATCTGCAGTATATATGTATTATATATGTATATACTTATATAGATATATTTGCTCTGCCCACTAAGAGGGCCTAAGAGCAGCAATGTCTGAGTAGCAGTAAAGCACACCTAACATAGTTCTTGACTTTTAAATGCCACTCCTCCACCAAAACAAACAAACAAAATAGGACTTGGACAAGTGGCTGATTCCAGAGTAGCTAGGGCAAAGAAAGAAGATGCGTCTGTAGTCTTTTGGTGTACCAGCTTTAGGAAACTGCCACTGGGCAAATCTGGAACATTCTGAGCATCAAAATAAATAATGATTGTAATTAATTATTATAACTCATTGAATAAAATGTAAGTTTCTGAGTATACACTGATATAAATACATACATACACACACACACGTACATACATACTACAGAATACCAATGAGTAAATAGTGAATTAGAAAATTTGCCATTTGGCAACTATTAAGAGTAATAACTAATTCAGGCAAGAAACATCAATGGACACTAAAATGAGTAGATCAGTGTGGGATGCATAACTAGATTTTACATAGTCTCCAAGTGTCTCTTGACAAAATATCTATTAGTACAAAGGGGAAGAAAGGTAACTTTGCAATGGAGAAACCCAGATTAATATATCACGTTAAGTAAGGATGAAAGTTAAGGCAGCCAGCAATGAGACAAGGTGATAAAGCAACTGTCTGCAGACAGGATGACATGAGAACACAGCATCACTCCTGTGACAATCTGGCCCAAAATTCTGGGTCTTATTATGAGGAAACATCAAACAAACCCAAACTGGCCTGTAATCTTCTGAACTCTTTAAGGTCATGGAAAGTTAAAGAAAGACCGAGGAATTGTTCTGGGTTGGAGAGCTGAGCAAAATGAAGACTAGGTGTAAAATAATAGTCTTAGATTGTACCCTGTTGCTATGACGGCAACCAAAACAGAGTCTTTGGGTGAAGGACACATGTAAGCCATTTGTACTATTTAACTTTACTATAAATTTGAAATTGCTTCAAAATAAAATTATAAAAACAGGCAATAAGTAAAAGCACTTGCTGTTAGGGCAATGTAAGCAAAGTGAGATAGGGTTCCAAAGATGGAGAACCACATCTCTGTGGTAAGAGAGACCAGGTCTCTCTTCATTACTGCTGTATCATGAAGGCTCAACCTAGTCTTTCACACAATAAGCATTCAGTTACCATGTGTTGAATGAATTCATTGGTTAATTAAGCAGGGAGTATTCAAAAAGACACATGCACCCCAATATTCATTGCAGCACTATTTACAACAGCCAGGTCATGGAAGCAACCTAAATGCCCATCGACAGATGAATGGATAAGGAAGATGTGGTACAGATAAACAATGGAATATTACTCAGCCATAAAAAGAAACGAAATTGGGTCATTTGTAGAGTCGTGGATGGATCTAGAGACTGCCATACAGAGTGAAGGAAGTCAGAAAGAGAAAAACAAATATTGTATACTAACGCATATATGTGGAACCTAGAAAAATGGTACAGATGAACCGGTTTGCAGGGCAGAAATTGAGACACAGATGTAGAGAACAAACATATGGACACAAGGTGGGAAAGTGGCAGGGGGCGCTGGTGTGATGAATTGGGAGATTGGGATTGACATGTATACACTTGTATGTATAAAATAGATAACTAATAAGAACCTGCTGTATAAAAAAAATAATAAAATTCAAAAAAATAAAAAATAAATTAAGCAGGGAGAAGAGGAGGTGTCAATCAGTAAAGGCTTCATAAAAGAGAGAGTTGAAAATAAGGAGCATTCTAAGGATGGGGAACAGGATGAGGAAAGTCATAAAGTTGAGAAAGCATGCAGCACATGAAGCAGCAGGTGGCCAGAGCAAAGAGAATGTTCAGGAACACAGGAGGGGTGATGGTTGGAAAGGTAGTTAGTACAACACGAGGCATGGCCTACAATGTCAGGGTGAGATTAAAAATGCATCCTGAAATCAGAAGGAAATTGAAAAAGCTGTTAGCCCTTCCTAACAAAGGGACCTGTCTTCCATGCTTCCTCTAACACAGGAGCAAATGCCCAGTAGTGGATCCAAAGAGGGAAGAATAGGAGTAAAAATTATGGTTAATCTACCAGTTAAATGACAAACTCCTTGGTTCTTCAGCTACATTTCCCAGAGAATTCTACAGATGGTTACTGTGTTACTAAGCATTTGATGATAGAATAACTGTGGGTTGGGACTTCCCTGGTGGTCCAGTGGTTAAGACTCTGCACTCCCAACACAGGGGGCCCAGGTTCAATCCCTGATCAGGGAACTAGATCCCGCATGCTGGAACTAAGAAAAGAAAAAGAACAGAAAAAAAAGAATAATTGTGGGCTAAGCTAAATTAACCACATTCCTCTCTTAAATGATTCCTCACTGGGATACTCCAAAGGAAGAAAATATGCAATGTGTCCCAGTCCCTCAGTACCCTTCCCCATACAGCCCCCTTCCACCAGGACAGCCTAAAGGCACTGTGAGAACATATTCTGGATCATGCTTTTATGCTGCTGAGCAGATAGAAAAAGACTAACACTCCAGTGTTTGTGAACAGCCAGCTCAACCCTGCAAGGCATGAGGATTTTGAGTGAAACCAAACATGACGTGATTAAACCCAAACAATGGCAGAGGAGTAGGGCTCTGTCCATCATAACTTGCCTACTTCTCTCTTTCTGGCTCTGACAGTTTCTATGTAAACAGCCACACACAGAGATTATAAGAATACAGAAACTCAAGTCCTTCCAAGGGACCTCTTTGTGGCACTTGTTCCAGAGGAAGCATGCAAGAAAGAAGTTATTCATGGATGAGTAAGGGTATGGCTTATGGGGGCTGGGGAGTCAAAGAAAGTGAAAGAAATTAAATGAGTAGAGAAAGACTGAGAAGCCAGTCTGAACAAGGCTCAAAGTGCTGCAGATCTGTACCCTATCTAGCAACACTGATGGGAATACCATCTTCCTTGAGTGTTCACATTCAAGGTCTGGTGACTCTCACTGACAGAGATGCAAGCATCCAGCCCAGAAGGGGGAATGACTGATGATTTCTGTGGAATTGAAATTCAGCAGCCTGTGAAGTATGCACAGCACCTCTTCAACGACCATACTGGACAATTACCAAGTTGAAAGATATAGAAGTGCTATGTAAACTTTGCACATATGCAAGAAGCAAACAGCTCTTTCCTGCATGACTGTGGTTCTTCCTAACCACAAGAGGCAGAAAGGAGGCAGCAAGAAATAATAGCAGAAAAAGAGCAAGAGATAAATGGAGAGAAGGGGAGGAGGCCCTTAAGGTTTCCATTCCAGGTAGAAAAGAGGGAAGATGTGAAATGGAGAAGGAAGGGATCATGCACCATGCATGCATCTAATTTTTTTAAAAGACATAAGATGCCCTTTGGGGATTCTTAAGCTTCAGTGTGCTCAGGAGTCCCCTGGGCAGTTTGCTAAGAATACAGATTCCAGGGTTCCACCTTCCCAAAGGTTATGACTCATTAGGTTGAGGTGTCGTCCTCAGAAATCTGAATGAAAAAAAGATCTTCAGATGACTCTAAAACAGGTGTCCATTGACCACATAGTTAGAAACTCTAGGCTATGATGATCTAGTAAAAGTTAACTTGGCCTGAGGATTTCTTGAGACTATAATGAGTCCACCTTTGAGTGAGCCAAACTGATGAGAAGGCTAACAGAAAGTTTCTAGTTCAGGACCCATTTATGTATGGGTCCATGTCAAGGTCTTGCATATCACTGGTATATATGTAAAGGTCTGGGGGCTGGGGAGGAGGCCCACCTTAGTTAGGAGAAATATTGGAAGTGAAAGGAGGGAATATAATATGGTCCAGGTCTTAATGATGTATAGTGAAATCCACGTGAATTCATGCATAATCCACCCTGACTGTAAATAAATCAAGCTCAAATGAACTCCCAAAATGAAGGCCTCTTTGTTAAAGAGTCAGCCACAGTGCCTCCTCAGAGCCATGCCCCGGAGACGGTGAAGCACTGTGAGTAAAAGCCCTGGATGGCAGTCAGTCTGCCAGGCTTCAGTACGGTTCTGAAACTTCTTTGCTGTGTAACTCTGGGCATATCCAGACACACAACTATCAGAACTGCAACTTCTATGAAATGGACATATTATACCAGCCCCTTCCCAGGGCTCTTGAAATGATTAACTCAGGAACGCATGAGAAGTGCTTAGCACAGGGTAGGACTAAAGTGAGCACTCAATTAACATTAAAGGAACAGGAAATTAGGACTGATATTTTCATTCCTCAGGCTTTTTTTTTTTTTTAAGAAATTTATTTTCTTTTTTTTTAATGTATTTATTTATTTATGACTGTGTTGGGTCTTCGTTTGTGTGCATGGGCTTTCTCTAGTTGTGGCAAGCGGGGGCCACTCTTCATCGCGGTGCGCAGGCCTCTCACTATCGCGGCCTCTGTTGTTGCGGAGCACAGGCTTCAGATGCGCAGGCTCAGTAAATGTGGCTCAAGGGCCCAGTTGCTCCGCGGCATGTGGGATCTTCCCAGACCAGGGCTCGAACCCGTGTCCCCTGCATTGGCAGGCAGATTCTGAACCACTGCGCCACCAGGGGAGCCCATTCCTCAGGCTTTTGATGAAAAGCTAAAATTACTTCTTCAGGAGAAAAGAAATTAAATGAAGACTGATCCTGAAACCAGGAATTGACTCCTTAATGAACCATCAACGTGCCATCACTACTTCTGAAGTTTTTCACAGCAGTGGTGACTGGTTTGTGGCTTTATTCATGCCACTTTCATTCTTTATTAAGAATTTTAAGATCCGGAGATAATTTAGCTCAACTCCTAATATAACAGATGGGGAAATCCATGTCCACAGAGCTTGTGATTTCCCCCTAATCATGCAGGAGATTCCAGTCCAGGGGTCTTTATACTGCTCACTTCTGCACTTTCTCCTTTAGACAGGCCTCCTGTCTATTAACCCAAACACCTGTTAATATTAACAAACACACTGGACTGGAAGCCAGAAAACTCAGGTTCAAGAACATTCCTTCCACTTACAAGCTAATGACCTTGAACAAGTCATCTTACCTCTTTGAGCATCCCTTTTACTGCTATAAAAGAGAGAACACTGCCCCTCTCAAAGACAGTTATGCAGATCTTATGAGAACACAGATATCCAAGTCTTCTATAGACTGTAGTAATATGGACATTTAAGGTGCTATCTTTATTATTGACAGTGCTATTACAATTATTAAGAGTAGTTCCAATTCTAGTGGAAAAGGGCTTTTGAAAGTTGACCAGGAGAATATATTCACACTCGAAGCTGTACTCAATTTCAGCGTGGAAACAACTCATTTGTTCAAATTAATTCAGGAAGACTTACTTTCCGTCACGCAAAAAAAAAAAGTCCATCAATATATTTGTCCAGCTAAACAATTTTCTAATCCTGTGAACAAAACAGGGACTCTGAATAGAGTAAAGCCAGAGCCCATTCAGCCCTTTTGCTCTGCTTACAACACAGCATATATCTGCCTGCTGTAGAGGCAATCACCTTTCAGAGCTTTGTGCCATCACTTGAATGGAACATGTGGGCAGAAACAAAGGCATCAGACCAGAGGGCAGGAGGTTAGGGTGCTCTTCCAGGAACAAGCTGCCCACAGCCTTGGCCAACCAGCAGACAGTGCAGCCAACGACAAATCATGCGATCCTCCCAGAAATTGCTGGGTCTGAAGGAAGCTGGCCGCTGGGGCAACAGGCAGCAATCAAAGCTGGAGGCTGCTGCTGGCTGGCTGCTACCCACCAAAGCAGAGAGCTGCCTGGAGTCAGAGGGCTGGGGGAAAGGAGCCAAATCCTCTTATGGCAAGGGCATGACCTTTGCAAATCACTCTCTTTTCTGCACTATTGAGACTTATCAACTAGAGCATTCATGGGGAAACACAGGCAAAGCACTGGAAATTGTGTGGGAAAAGGGCACAGAGGCACTATCAAAGTAGAAAGTATTAGTTGTTGTGGTGCCCAAGAACAAACTCTGTGGTCCTTCTTTTCTAACTGATATTTTTAATAATCCCTTTACCCACAAGCAACTTGAAGAGGATATTAGGTTTTCTGTATTTCCAGGGTTGCTAGGCAACGTTTCTAGGCAGCTGGAGATACTTCCATAGTAAGCAAGTCATGTTCTACCACAAAATACATTTTTCTTCTATCATCTGTAAGCCCAGTGTTTTTATACTAGGGGCCTCTTATCAGTGCTAAAACGAGATTCAGCATTTGATAACAGTAACTACAGAGTGCTTTAGTGTCAGGCTCTGATACAATTCTGCTCTGGGAATACACAGACACCAAAGCATGTCAATTTTTACAGGTACCATAAGTCAAGTGTGGTCAACAAAATAAATCAAAGAAAATTCAGCTAGGCAGATTTCTTTTTAATTACATAGAAGGGTATTTTTGTAAGAGCTTTGAGAGGTTGGTGTTTTGGTTTTTGTTTTTAATTTCAAACTAAAGAGAGTAGTTTGATTTTCCCTGATTTCCTTTATTATTATTTCAAAAAAATGCAGAGTAACTTGTGATACCATGGAGTTTACTTGAGGATCTCCATTCTTTATATTTAAAACTTTTAAATATTCCGGTAATCTGCATATTTTTGCTAGCCAATTTTGGTTCTCTTTAGTTCAATGCTTATAAATATCCTCAGTGTGTGGGATGCTTTAAAAAATTTAAATGTTGACTGTGCCTGAAGGTGCATATATATATACATATATATATATTCAGAAACTCTCAGCTGTATCTTTGCTGTAACAGAAAATCAGCTTTAACAATAAACATGTTAATCATTAGCAGATGAAATTTTTTTCTCATTCTGGCTCATTTCCAGAACCAAAATTATTTCTTTAGAGCCAGGCAGCTATTCCTAATGCAGAGCCTTCTTCCCCTTTGAAGGGTGTGCAATGCCAAACTTCTAATGCCAAGGTTTTGAAAGAGTTATATATCCTGGGTTCCAAGTACTTTTGTAGAATTGGTGTCCACACAGGAACTCTTTCAGAGCTTTGTTAAGCACAAATTCACCCACTCTCTTTCACCAGCAAAAAAGAAAAAAAAAAATTCTAAGCCAGCAATACTGGTTAATGACTCCTCCAGTGCTAGAAATACCAATTAAATTTACCATATGAAGACCAAACTTTTTGGACTCATTTTTCTAATGTGTCCCCATTTATGTAGTTTCAAAAGGTAAATTGATCATCTCCAAAATGGCACATTTTGAATTTTTTTAACTGGTTTTACATAGACCAAAAATAAAGAGGAAGGAAGGAAAGAAGGGAGGGATGGAGGGAGGATAAAATATAATAAAATACTATTTCACATTGAAATGCTGTCTGTTTTGAATTTTTTTTTCCAGCCATGGGTACTTCACAGAACAAAGAGTTCTGAGGTTGAGAAATTTACCAACAGAAGTAGGCAAAGTGGAATATTTATACTCCAAGAATTGGAGTACAGAAGACTGGACAATTTTCAAAGCCAGATCTACAGAACTGAAGTAACTTTAATATTTTTATCCAATGTTATTAAGCTAACCATCAGAATTAGGAAAATGTTTTTCTCTTCTGCTAAGCAATAGGCTCTCATTCGTCCAACAAATCTTAAGACCCTACTATATGCCAGGTACTCTGTCAGTCTCTGGTGTTACAAGTGAAGGGAATGTTTTCCCTACCAGCAAGGAACTTAGGGCAGGAAGAGGTTGGGGGTAGGAGTACATGCCACAAGGAGAAACAAACAAGTAATCAGGCAGTTACAGCAGTCTGATAGGTGCTGGATGGCAGTAAATGCAGGGACTAGGGCTAGGAGAGCACAGCAAGACTCAAGAGGAAGTTGACACCTGAAGGATCCCAAAGTTAGCCAAGAGAAGGTGTGGCAGAAGGGGGGAAGCAGGAGTGTGTCAGACCGAAGGAGGCATGAGTACCCAGGAAGCAGTGCAAGATGGCCGGAGCACTAAGACGGATAGCATGCGGTGAGACATGGCAAATCAGGGCTCAAGTCAGGAATGCCAAGTGAGCTACTACAAGAATACAAGTATTGATCTGTAGCTTAGTACAGGACACTTAAGAGTTTTGAACTGGGGTGTGACACAATCAGATTCACTGTCTGGAAGATCGCTGCATTAGTCTGCTAAGGCTGTCATAACAGAATACCACAGACTGGGGGGCTTAAACAACAGAAATGTTTCTCACAGTTTTGGACACTAGAAGTCCAAGAACAAGATGTCAGCAGGGTTGCTATCTTCTGAGGTCTCTGCTTGGCTTGTGGAGAGCCACCTTCTTCCTATATCTTTGCCTGGTCTTCCCTCCGTGCTTGTGTCCTAATCTCCTCTTCTTAAAAGGACAACAGTCAGACTGGATTAGGGTGCACCCATATGACCTCATTTTAATTTAACTACTTTTCTTAAAGGCCCTATCTCCAAACACAGTCACATCCTGAGCCACTGGGGGTTAGGATTTCAATATATGAATTTTGGTGGAACGCGATTCATCACATACAAGTCACTTGGACTGTAAAGCTAGAGAAGATCCTAGAGAAGGTAAGACAGGAAGAAGTGACAGGAAAACCCAGAGTGTGTATCTCCAGGAGGAGGGGGCAGTTAACAGCACCCAAGTGCCTCCAAAGTCAGTAAGAAGGTAAGGACTGAAAGTGTCTGTTGGAAGTGGGAGTTAGGAAGTCATGCTGACCTAGGTAAGTGAGGCTTAGAGAAGTGGTGGGCACCAAAGTTCAGTCACAGTAGTTTGTGGACCATCTGAGAGTTCAGAGATGCAGGTAACCCCTCAGGAAGTTTATTTGTGAAAGGCAGGAGAGAGCTAAAGGTAACCAAGGAAGACAGAGTCAACAGAGGACTTATTTTGTCAACAAATAATATTAGATTCCCACTGTACACAAGGGGTTGAGGAAGTATATTAGATGGAACCTTTGCCATTGGCAAAGATCAATATTTTGAACTAATGGAGAAATTATAATTATGTTAATAAATTTTGTATATATTCAAAGACTGGAATACACTAAAATGATATCAATTGCTGAGTTTGGGAGCTAGCTTTAGGAGTAATTCATTTTTTAAGAATTTCTTCGATGTTATTATTAATAACAATAATAAAAGCTATCACTGAGTGTCTGTCATATATTAGGCAATTTGCTAGATGCTTTACATTATCTCCTCTATCCTCACAAAAACTCTGTAAGGTAACTATCATTATTTTCTTCAATTTACAAATAAGAAAGCTGAGGTTTAATGAAGTTAAGTAATTCAGCCAAGGTTCAGGAGTTAGTGAAAGACAGAAACTGGACTCAAAACCATCTATGCCCATACTCCCAAAAATCATGCCACACTCTTTTCAAAAGGTATATTTGTGAGAAGGGATGTGGTTAGGAGATGTATTTTGTTTAAATTGGGGAAAAAAAAGATAGTATTTTATGCACTAAGAGCAAAAGAAAAAAAAATGTTTCTAGATTCTTTTAGTGCTGTCACCTGCATTACAGAGAATAGAGCTTGATTAACTCTATCCTGAATCAAAGAATCCTAGGAGTTCCACACTGTATGTACATCTTGCCTGCCAATCCAATTGACTATAAACTTCTCAAGGGTAGGGCTTCCCTGGTGGCGCAGTGGTTGAGAGTCCGCCTGCCGATGCAGGGGACACGGGTTCGTGCCCCGGTCCGGGAAGATCCCACGTGCCGCAGAGCAGCTAGGCCCGTGAGCCATGGCCGCTGGCCGCTGAGCCTGCGCGTCCGGAGCCTGTGCTCCGCAACGGGAGAGGCCCGCGTACCGCAAAAAAAAAAAAAACTTCTCAAGGGTAGATATGTGTTCCACAACCTTGTCCCCACAAAACCTAGCTCAGTGATTTCACCGTCGGAGTCGAATGCTTAATAAATGTTTGCTTGTTGAATTCCTGAATGTTAAAAATATATACATTGAAACAGAACAAAACAGGGCTATAACCCTGTATATAAACAGGGCTGTGTTACCTTTTTGGAAAATACATTTTCTTTTGAGATACCATTTCCACTCCTTGCTTAAGCATTCTGGACCTTTGGCAATAGTGAAAACTATTTCCTAGAACTGCTGCATGCCCTGGGAGGGAAGGGGGGTTCTCTTCTCCCCTGCCCTTCCTTGCAATGATGAAAGGAGGCTACTTCTATCACTTTTGGAAACTTCACTTCCAGCTGCTTATTAGACATATGCATTCAACACCAACAATCAATTACACATCTTAGCTTTGCTGCTAAGATCGCTAATGGAATGCAGTTGACTCATACTATTAGCAGTCAAGGGGCATGCATAAATGTAATAGAAAGCTGTAACTGCTTAATTCTCAAATTAATTCTTTAAACAGACATTAGAAGGAAGCTACCGTAACCCTTCATGCACCAAACCGATTGGTTCTACTTTAATTAGTTCCTCAATCAATTTAATGGCATTTTTTTTACTTTAATTAATTTATTTATAGGCCATGCCACTCGTCTTGCGGGATCTTAGTTCCCCGACCAAGGATCGAACCCTGGCCCTGGCACTGAAAGCACTGTGTCCCAACCACTGGACTGCCAGGGAATTCCCTTAATGGCATTTCTTCAATCCACTAGTGGACTCCTATTTTCACGTGCAGTAATTGGGGTGATCATGGTGATATGATACAATGGCATTTTTTTAAGTAAAAGTTCTCATGTATGAGACAAATTTTCTCTAGACAACTGCAGGATTAATCAAAGGTCAACTTCCTTTTCATTTACATAGTTTCAGCCACCAAAAGTGCCATCTTGGAAGGAAATGGTGAACAGGGGTTACGTGTGCAGTCTGTGGAGTTACAGTACTTCAGGTCAAATCCTGCATTTACTATTTATAAGACCTTAGGAAAGTTAACCTCTTTTGCCTCAATTTCCTCAACTCTAAAAAGAGGATGATAGAAGGCATTTAAAATAATAATATAGGTATGAAATATACATAAGTTAAAGGATAATGTAGGTGACTTTCTAACCAGAGAGCCATCTAATTTTTTTAATAGATGAGGTAAAATTCACATAACATAAAACTCACTGCTTTAGCCATTTTAAATTGTATAATTCAGTAGTATATTCACAATGTGCACAACCATCACATCACCCACTTTCAGAACATCTTCATCATCCCAAAGAGAAACCCCATACCCACTAAGCAATCAGTCAGTCACCCTCCATCGTCCCTACCCCAGCCCCTGGCAACCACTAATCTGCTCTTCCCCCCTACTGCTGTGTCAGTTCTGGATATTTCATATAAATGGAATAATACAATACAGAGCCCACTAAATTTATTAAGCAGAAGAATTAGCATAGGTCTGAAGTTTTGAAAATAAATACTCAAGTAATTAGAAACCATTAAAAGAGGTTGCTTCTGGGGAGAGGGAGTGGAATTTGGAGTAGAGAGAAACAGTGTGCAAAATTGCTGTTCATTTTAAGTTCTTTACTGTTCAACATAGGTTTTAACTGCTTCGATGACTTCTCCTTTTAAGAAGGAATTTTTAAAAACTTAATATTAGTATTTATCTCATCAGGTTATTTGCAGATTAACTGAAATAATACTCTTAAAATATTTGGCCCAGGGCCTGGGATGAAGGAGGTATTTGATAAATGAAGTTACCATTATTATTACTAATAATTATTAACCAGATTAATGAACTACATGTTTGTGTCCCCTCCATATCACATGTTGAAATGCTAACCCCCAGTGGGATGGTTTTAGGAGATGGGACCTTTGGGAGGTAATTAGGTCATGAGGGTGGAGTCCTCATGATGGGATTAGTGCCCTGATAAGCAGAGACACAAGAGAACTTGCTTCCTCTCCCTCTGTTCTCCATCATGTGAGGATACAAGAAGACCAACTGCAAACCAGAAAGCAGATTCTCACCAGATACTGGATCTGCTGGCACCTTGATCTTAGACTTCCCAGCCTCTAGAGCTACAAACTGCTATTATTTAAGCCACCCAGTCTATGGTGTTTTAATATCTGAACTAATACACCAAGTTATCAGTGATATACAGCAATGGAATCAGTTGTTTTGGGGACAGATACCAGGGTACTTCAATTGAGATGAACAGTGAGGTACCATGTATTTTATGGACATACCACTAATTATTATCAAAATAGTTATTTAAATATCTTTCAAATTCCCTCCATTCTTTTATATGATTAAATTTTGATTGATAAGAAGAAAACCTTTTCAAATAAAACTGTAAGTTGTATCTGAATTCTGCTCTTTAAGTGTTACGCTGTTTAATGAGTCATTGTTAGACAGAGTAGAGAGAAAGGTACTTTGTGGAGCCAACAAAACATGGCAGGAGTATGATACTGAGCTACTGACCAAACTAAGGTCATAAGCAGTGGTATCTCTTATTTCATTGTGACAGAGAAGCAGGGACCTTCTACAGAAGTAACACATCAACACACTTGATTTTTTAACATGCCTTATCAATGCCACCTATTAACTGTTAAACATCAAAGTGACAGGTCAGGGGCATCACACTGAGAAGAGTCTAAGTGCTGGCACTAAAATACTAATCATAACCCACATGTATGCTATGAGTTGCAAGTGAGTTGAAGATATTCCTGACTAGAGTGGACCTTGGAGCCAACCCCCAATTCCTAAATGCCTTCTACAACAAAACTGCCAAATATCTGCCTAGAAAGTTAAGAAGCTACCAAGGTGTATGCTGCAGGCAACAGGAGTAATTAACCAGCAGGGAAGACAAAGGAAAACTTTCAGGATTTTCTGAAACTCCCAGGTCTCTTCTGAGAGGCATGGAGCTGTAAGTACTGCTTAGCAGACCCAAGCCTTCTGTAACCTTAGATATAGCATCAGGAACGGCAATGAGCACTTTGAGCCTGCCCTAGCTTTAAATTCCAGCTCCACCTCTTACCTTAGTTGGGTAGCCTAAACTCCTAAGCTCTAGTTTCTTAATCTATTATATGAGGCAGTCCAATACCATGGTGTTTTTTATGAGGATTAACTATAATATACTAATAATTCTTGTAAAACATTTAACCCAATGCCTGTCAAGTAGAAGTGTTCAGTTCATGTTAGTTATTGTCATTATGTTCAATAGTAGAAATATTTCTCATCAAAGCCACGTACTCATTGAAGAAAAGATTCTTGTGACACAAACTGGACTCTTCATTGCCACAAATGCAGAAAAATTTTACTCTGTCAAATTGTTTTACCTTTAGTACAATTGAAACCACTGAATAAGGAAATCTGAAAGTAACATCCCTTCTGCCTATTGAGCTCAATAGAGTGTTCCAGGCTCTCAGATGGGATGAGATGAGAATCTCTCCTCTCTCCTTCTCAGGATTTCCACAGTACCTGTATAGAAGTAACAGCTCCAGGAAAGAACAAAACAATCATCTACTTATCTGAGAAGGATATCCACATAGTAGGCCAAAAAGGCAGGCTGCATGACTTGGGAAACATAAAATCATCCCTGGTATATTTGTTTATATGTTGTTTTCATTTGGAAATATTGATTTAGTGAAACATATTTGCTTTTACCCTGCTTTTTCTCCCATTCCAGATCTGTTACTGGGCATGAATCTACACAGTATGATAAAATCTCAAATCTGGAAAGGATCTTAGAGAATTTCTAGTTCAGCTTCTTTATATTACAGATGATGAAACAGATATGTAAAGAGATTAAATGAACTTCCCATTTCATTTATTACAGATGGAGGAAATTGAAGCACATGAAGATAGATTTTAGCCAATGTACAAAAGGACTAAATGCTTTGCTATTTATTAGTATCCAGAATTACTGACTCTCAGTTAGTGCGCTAACTACAGAATAAAACCCTATCTCCCACCACCAAGAGCAATGACAAACTATGCCAAAATGGTTATGGTCATTTTGTTTACCCTCAACTACCACAGGATGCCAGGTAATACCAGCATGCTAAGTAATCCTGTCCATCTGGCTAATGCAGGCTTCATAACTTATAATCCATTCCTCTGGGTGCAAAGAACTATTAACATGCTAATACACCTTCTCACTATTCTAGCTGCTTTTCAATTAGTAATTATCTATAGACTGAGCCAATGAGAGGCAATTTTTCCAAGTGATTAGCACCTTGGAAATCATAGTCAGGCTGGTTGCTGATTAACATTGTTTGGTTTTGGCAGTTAGCATTTCTCATTCCAGCAAATTACTCTAGTGGGTTCAGTGGTGGCTTGGGACCATGGAAACTCAAGCGTATTCAATGGCCAATAACTATTTTGAGAAAATATAATTATGATATGGATATGAGAATTTGATTCACTTGGCAAAATATTATATCAAAACATTTGTTTCAGTTCTTAAAAACATACTGGGGACAATTGTAGAAATTTGAATATAAAAGTACATTAACTGATACTACTGAATTACCACTGATCATCTTAGGTGTGACAATGGCATTATGGTATGTAACATGGATTCTAAAGTATTTTGAGATGAACTGTCATGATGTCTGCAACTTATATCCAAATGGTTCAGCAACAAATGATAGATGATAGACATATAATAACAATTTTGGCAAAATATTAAAAATGCTTTTTGTTTCAAATAGATCTATTACTTTACCATCATGTAAGAAGATTAATACTATGAATATTCATTTCCAGAAAACTATCTATATACTTGAAATACCATATTAATAACCAGTATTTGAATTGTGTCTCTCCTTCCATTTGCCAATCTTTTTCTCTCTTTTCTTTTAAATTTTATTTTTATTTATTTATTTTAACATCTTTATTGGAGTATAATTGCTTTACAACAGTGTGTTAGTTTCTGCTTTATAACAAAGTGAATCAGTTATACATATACATTTGTTCCCATATCTCTTCCCTCTTGCATCTCCCTCCCACCCTCCCTAACCCACCCCTCTATGTGGTCACAAAGCACCGAGCTGATTTCCCTGTGCTATATGGCTGCTTCCCACTAGCTATCTATTTTACGTTTGGTAGTGTATATATGTCCATGCCACTCTCTCACTTTGTCACAGCTCTTTCTCCCTAAATATTTAAGAATTGGGGTTAAAATGAAAAAGTTTAAAAAAATTCTAATCCATATTTTAATGCCTTCTAAATCTTGGGAAAGTATCTGTTGGACTGTAGAGATATTTAAAAGCGACTATAAGGATCATGTTACCACAACCAAGGTGCACCTATTCTGGTCCTGTAGGCCCAGTCTTCAGCTGCCTCAAAAAATACCCACTGATGTAGATATAAATGCTTTTGAGACATCCATGAGTAGTCAGCTTTGCCATCCATATCACCTGTTATGCTTTTACTTCAGAATCACCCTCACCTTTATTTGGTGTTAGTAACTCAAGGTCAAACAACAACATGCTAGAAAATGTGGTTTCATGTTGCTATAAACATAGTTAACTTTATAGTCTCTTTTAAAATGTATCTTTAAATCAATATAATTAACTGGTTTGAATATAGTAGTCAAACTAAATTACAGCAGTAAATCTATCTGCCATAAAAATAAAAAATGTTGACCATTAGATAAGTATGCAAATAAATCAAGCCCCACACCCGCAAAAGAACCATAAGGAGTTACTACCAGATTTGTCAAGTTTTGTCTAAATTTTTCTGGTGATATTAAAGATGTAATCCTAAACTGAAAGCAACTATTGAATAATGATTAGGGTAGTAAACGTTCATTGAGACATCGGAACACCATAGCTGACATTTCCATATGCAGTATAAATCCTCCTAATATCTTGCTCTTGATAAGAAAAGCATGAAGCTGTATCAGTGAAATACAGTGTTGTAGCTATTTTGGAAACAAACCATTTTCATTTATTAGCAAATTAATCAGGCTTTTCAGAGGACTAAATGTCAATAACTAAAATGTAAAATGTTGCATTATATATTCATCCACATATTTGATGATACACTTTTTTCTTTATTTTTTCTGAAAGAAAATGAATTAGAAGTATGTAGTAAGAGACTGAGAAATACATGGTTTTATATTAAATATTAGATTTAACAATAATGCAAAGCATTCTGCAGTTGCCTCCATTTTAAAGTCAGAAATTTTATGTTTCATCAAGGATGAACTCCAAAACCCCCATTATACCAAGATGTTGGTGTATATAATGCTGAAGGCAGTTATATGTGTATATACACAAACTCACACATGCACACACACACTAGCCATTTGAACCAGGTTCACATGTTCCTTTCATTTTAAATAGAAACAAGGCCTCCAAGCACCCCAAAATAGACTCTGGTTGGTGGGAAATCCAAAATCTAGAATTCCAATAATAAATGTCAACATGATAATTTAAAGAATATTTAAAACAAAAAAACTCAGGCTGTGAAGGTCCTAACCCAAACCAGCCTGACCTAATAAAATAATCATTGAATCAAATGAGAAAAATGTGATAAATATGTTTTTTCTTTGACAGTCATGCAAATCTGCATTTCTGAGAGAATTCTGACTCTATATAGAACTTTATATTTATGGATTCTCTTAGCGTGGGAAATGAGCTAGAGAAGAACAAGGCTAACCAGGATGGAGAAAGAATTATGTGAAAAAAAAAAAACAAAAACTGGAAACAGAAGAGTACAAAACTGAAGTCAAGAGAATTTTGACTCAGTGATTTTTGACATTTAATTCCCCCCTCCCACTTTTTTTAACCATGAATGATATTGTGCCAAACCAAACGATTACAAAAATCCAAGATTCACTTGCTTGGATAGGGTTTTTATCTCCTGAATTTTCTGAATGGTTTCTTTTGCACCTCCTTGCAAAAGTCTTCTTTAAAACAAAAGCAACCTTCTAGTTTAAGATGACATCTCTCAGTATTAAATGCTGATTTATTACATGGTTATAAAATTGCAATACCATCAACCCTAGCAATAATGAATCCCCATGGTCTCTGATTTCACGAGGAACCTGGCATATCAATGGAAAAAAATGAAGAAACATAATCAAATGTCATTGTTAATGATATTCAATTATTCCACTTGTGACCTGAGCTATTATAACTATTACCTTATAATTGCAACTTATCCATTGGGAAAGCCAACTTCAAACATTATCATAGCTTAAAGGTCACTTGGAAAGTATGCAATTATAACAAAATTTTGTGATAGTTATGGAAATTAATTCATTTTTTTATACCTGGCCCCAGATGATATTTGTTCTTTAAAGAATAAATCATAGAATATGAGTTAAATATATTATATTTACAGTGATTTTTCTACCCCTCACACATTTTTGAAAAGAAAAAACTTTCCTTATATAATTCTCTTTCCCAGCAACGTTTTTTCTTCTCAAAATAGCAGCTGCCATCAGTCATGGACCTGCTCTTTGTTATGGGCCTGCTGTATATCTGTAGAGGTGACATCAGCTTCCTTCCTTGCTTTTTGCCCTGCCTCTAGTGTTGCAGTGCTCTCAGGCCTCTCGTTTGCCTCCAACAATAAGGCGGAAAAGAGCAGTGACTCAGAAAGCAGTACCCTGTTCTTTCTTAGCCTAAACAGCAAAAAAAATACACATTTTCCTGGTTTTATAAAAATGAACAAAACTTGAAAATAAACTCTACCATTTCATTATATTTAGATCTCCACAATAACCACCACTTCTTAACAGTTTTCCATGTGCCAAGCACTGTTTTAGGTGCCTTACACACACCTAACTGAAGTCATCTGCTTCTTTCTTTCTCTTGGTTTGATTTTCACAAGCAAAAGTGTTCATTTAAAGTAGATATGGGAACATATGTATATGTATAACTGTTTCATTTTGTTATAAAGCAGAAACTAACACATCATTGTAAAGTAATTATACTCCAATAAAGATGTAAAAAAAAAAAGTAGAATACGTTGAGGAATTGATAGAAAAGACAGAAATATTAGGCTACCCTTATCCGAACTACTTCACCAGCAATGCCTGCATGACTCTAGGTGACCGATACTTACAACTGGGGTAAGAATTCAAAAGCAGGGAAGGGGTGGGAATAGCAGACTCAGAGGATGCCTGGGAGTCTTAACCTCCCCTGGGTCCCGAACTATTCCTATTCCTATTCTGAGTCCCAGAATAGAAAGAAGAATAACTCTTGCCTTGGTGATAAGGCTAAAGTTAGTCTAAACCAAAATGCCCATCAAGGAAGGAAGGAGAGGAACAGATGAGGATATAGCAGGTGGTGAGTTATAGAGCCCAAAGAGGAGGTTAGAAGAAGAAGCAAACTCAAGATCCTGGAGAAGTGGGAATAGGCAGGAGCCGTTAGACTTGCCCTGAGTACAGAATGCCAAACTCTGCTGCAGCCTTTTATCTACTTTTTCCAACAAATTTGACTGTTTTCCCCAATGAGTTAAATGAACTTAGCAATTGTTTTACTGCACAGACAATAAGAAAATGACTGTCTGAATGATACAAAGGAATTTTGGCATATCAGTTTCTGGAAAAAAGCACTGACTCTTCTTTTTTTTAACCCTTTCTTTGAAAAAGAGTAAAAGTAATATATAACAACAAGGATAAATCTTAAAAACATAAAATTGATGAAAAAAGTAAATATGTATATCTTTTTTCTACATTCAAAATAGGCAAAACAATTCTATACATTGTTTATAAACACATATATGTGTTTATAAAAGTATTAAAATAGACTGGAGTCACATTTTTTCCCCTCCAACATTAACCTTCTTATAGAAAATGTCTGTGTAGCAAAACAATTGTCCAAGTTTAGCCAACTAAGTTGCTGGGACTGGGGCTGGGGGGTGGGGGAAGGGTAATTAACCAGTCAAGTTGGTCATCAGACATTATTTAGAAAAAGAATCCATAGATAAACACTCTTCCTCTTATATTTTCTTATAGATATAGTACATAATTATCCTTTTCTTTTTCCAGCTTTATATTCTTACTTTATATCCCCAACTATGAATAATCATAGAATGAGGTTCATCACAGGATTAGGGAAAAATCAACCCAGCTTGTAGGAAAAAGTGATGGCCTTTATTTTTTTAACCCCCTTCTCACAGCTCAGCTAAATCAGACAAATGAACATTGTCCTGTTTCAGGTTATTTTAATTTTACAATGAGAAGTAACAGGTATCTTTGGGACACAAATCAATTTTGACACTTTTTACCTATTATCTATAACTAAAATTCTTAATTTAACCCTAATTAAAAGTAGCATTACTGAATAGTTGTTGAGTCAAATTTTAACTCATTTATAAAATAAATACCCATAGAACATTCTTATGCATAGATTGCTATAAAGAAATGAGAACAGTGTGTGATATCCTTGACAGGCCAAGGCTCTGTCTAAACACACAAAGAAAGCAATCTTTCTGGATTATTTCAAAAGGGGTGTTTTTTGTCTTAACACGTTGGGATAGGGTGAATTTCCAATTTCTCTGGACAAGTTAATCTAAACATGCAGATTGGTCTGGTCTGAGTATGTGGACATAGCCTGATCCTGCACCAATTCCGTAACGGAGCAGAAGTTTCTACATTTGTTAAATCGCTCTGCCATAATGTCCTCATCCTTCTCAGAGTGTCTCTCAGTGTCATCATGATTCATCAAAAAAAGTACAGTGACTACATAAATAAGGGCAGCCATTAAGGTGAACTATTTCAGAGGACTATGCCTTGAGGAAAAAACTGTTTACATTAGACACGGCCTTACACTCAGTTCTCTCCCTCAACCACAAAAGGAAGATGGATAGTCTTTGGTCAGATGAACAGTTTATGAGGTTTTGTACTATATAAAGTGACATCTTCAGGGCCATGTGTATGTACATTGTAAACCCTTGAGATATTTTATACTGCGACATACATATTTAATGTGATCATAAAAAAGCTTATTTGTCCCAAAGTCTCTTTTACCCTTACTTATATGACCAAACAGCTTGATGCTACTGGTTAAATTTTCAAAACTTTCATTGTTCATGGCTGCAATGGGAACATGCCCAACTTCCATAGATATATAAATCAGATTCAAGCAGCAAATGACACATTCAGAATGAGTAATATGACATCCATATGGAAGCCTAGCGACAGAAATTAAAGAAATGAGGTGTTTTTAAATCCCAGCAGGTTTATTTAGTTCCAAATTGTTTCTACAGTGACATATTATTCTTATTTTTTTAATTCCAAAAATGGTTAAACTAACAAGCCAAAAATTATTTAGTACATTGTACACAACAACATAAAAGAGCATGAGACCCTTTTAATAAAAGACAGAAATAGTCTTTAACTAGTAAGGTGAATTAATAGAAAGTTTAAAAATCATATCTCCAAATGGAAATTCACTTGAATGACACCAAATAGCATTTTACTACACAAGCAATACAGGCTACATAAAGGCTTGCAAGTTCATCTTCATGATATCTGTTACTGACAGCAGAGTTATTAGTCAGCAGAAACTACTGCTGTAAATAATACTCTAGGATCAGTATGAGGAAGTTCTTGAGAAATGAAAGCCACTGATGAATCTTACTGGATCCTGAAAACTGAAATATAAATAGTGGGTTGAATATCATGTGCACATTATTTGACAACCAAAGCATAACAGTGAAGTGATCTTATCCATCAGTCTTGCTTAGTTTTATCCTAAAGGGACCTCAAAATGACATCTAAAAACAAGTGTTCCTGGGTTATAATGTTAGGTGGATCACTTAAAGACATATTAAACTATCAGATAAGAGTCTCAAGTGTTGTTTATACTATTGGGTAAAAATTGCTCCAGATATCATTGAGAAACTGGCTTACTCAAAATATTTACCCACATTGATCTTGGGCTGTCTCCATAACCCAGAGAAGAGGACTTGAATCAAGTTCAGTCATTACTAGTCTAATTCACACAGCAATCAAAATTTATATCTCAGGGCTTCCCTGGTGGCGCAGTGGTTGAGAGTCTGCCTGCCGATGCAGGGTACATGGGTTCATGCTCCGGTCCGGGAAGATCCCACATGCCGCGGAGAGGCTGGTCCCCTGTGCCATGGCCGCTGAGCCTGCACGTCCAGAGCCTGTGCTCCGCAATGGGAGAGGCCACAACAGTGAGAGGCCCGCATACCGCAAAAAAATAAAAATAAAAAAAGGCAACGGCAAAGAAGAGGACAGAGAGAGGGAGAGAAAGAAATTCTAGGCACAGGAAAAATAATTTGTGGAGGTATAGAGACAAGAAGAAAATAAGGCAGCAGCTTCCTGCAAGAAGTTTGGTGTTCAATGGGGCAGAAAGAACATGTAAGGGAATGGCAGGTCTTCACTGTACCCAAAAATTTGGAAGGAGGGCAGAATAGATATGCCTACCTGGTTCATTTTTCTGATACAATGGAAACCACTGAGGAGAAACAAGTAAAACCAGGAAAGGTGGAAATGGTGCTAACGCTCGTTCAGAAGTGAAGGCTCCAGAGCTACTTATTAAATTGTAAAAGTGACCCCAAACCTCTAGAATGGCACACCCTCCGCCAGATAAGGGAAAGGAACTCTGTTTCATGGCATTTAACACTCTTTTAGGAGAAAGAGCAGTGCCTGAATATTCTCAGAATGCTGAGTTTTCTCTCCCTTGCCATTTCCTTCTGTGACAGGAAGTGGAGAGAATGAAATATCATCCCCAGCTTGAGGAAGAAAAAAGAAAGAATTGCTTTCAAAGTATTCTAGGAAGAGGATCAAGTTACCTGCATCATATTGGAGTAAAGACGACTGGTCAGAGCCAGCCAAGCTTAAGCAAGGTAGAAAGAAATGGCATGGACATTACATAAACATATTACAGCAAAGAATATGCATGCAAAAGCCAAAAAAGAAACCAAGCTATAAGAAAAACATAACTTAAAGAATAGAATAAAACCAATACAATTAATTGCTTCATGCCATAAAACAACTTAAGAAACTCAAAATTTTAAAAAAGAGTCCAAAGACTAGTTGATAAAACAGAATGAAATGAGATAATTTAATTGAAACAAGGAACAGAATAGACAATGCTGAAAGTCATATTAGTTAACACAGAAAAGAGATAAGATCATCACAGTGCCTTCAAAAATAAAAACCAGCGTAAAACTATTAGGCAAAAGCTAATAGAAATGAAATACAAAAATTATACAGTACAAGGGTAATGTGTTGAAATAGAATTCAGAGAATGAAACAGAAGATGCATCCACAGGTAAAATTATAAGAAAAATTTCTGGAAATGGATAAACAACTGTATATGCAGATCAAAAAGAACACACTGTGTTCTAGGAAATTTTGAAACAAAACACTCAACTGTAAAACAAATCCAGTTATATTTTTAAACTTAAAAAAAACACAAAAAACCAAAAAAACCCTTTAGAATCATGCAAACCAAAACCAGAGTAGGGAATAGGGGGTATAGATCATCTTCACAGGGAAAAAGATGGCAGGTTGCTTCTGGAACATTAAATGCCAGAAAATAAAGAAGCACTGTGTGTAAGTTCAGGAGGAAAGTGTAACCCCAAAATATAACTCAAATAACACAGGAGCCATGGGCATTTCTTAGAAAGTTTGCCTGACGGTGAAATTCAACCTATTGGAGATGGATAGATACAAAGATCTTTAGAATAAAGTATCTGTAATAAAGAGACTGGCAGTGAGATAGAATCAATTTAAATATAAAATCAATCCTAAACAACTGTGGGAATTATAATTATTATATCTGTTCAATGCAAAAACAACAATATAACAAAACTCAGGAGGGAGGTGAAAAAGTGGTACAAATTATTGTACTAATTTTTTTATCTTTCAAGGCAGGAAATCAAAACAGTCTTTTTTAATGACTCCAACCACTTAGTGTTTTGAAAATTCTCTTTTTCCATCCTTAAAGAGTTTACTTAAGAAATAAAATCCCTATGTTAAAAAAATATTTATTTGAATTTCAACAATTTTACTCATTTATTTTTCCACTTTTAAATTCAAGCACAATTAACAAAATACCATTCATTTGGAAAATATCGTTAATAATATAACTTTATTTTTATTCAAGTTCTATTTTTCTATCTTCTATCTGCATGGAAGATATCTAAGATAATATTTACTTAATGAGAATTTCTAGGAGATGTGATGGGAAGGAGAGGGTTGTACTATCCAGCATTGACTTGATAATGCATGTTTATCAATTTAAAAAAATAAAAATCAATATGCCAGGATATTACCAGTGGCTAATTCTGGATGTTGGGAATATGTATTTATCCATTCATTTATTGAAAAATCTTTATTGGGCACTCATTATGTAGTAAGTACTGTCCAGGGTGCTGAAAATGCAACAGCAAAAAAACAAAGCCCTTTCTTCAAGGAGCTTGTGAGAAGGGGAGAACAGAAAAAAAACACATAGAAAGTAAACATGTACTATGTTAGAAAGTAGTAAGATGAGCTATGAAGAAAAATATCTGTCTAAGAGCAGGATGACCATATGTTCCAGTTTGCTAGAGCCAGTCCCAGTTTATGACTCTTGTTTCCTAACTGACTGGGGTTCCTTTTCAATCTCAAAATTATCCTGTTTTGGATGACAATTTATATGCTTACCCACGTAAGGGTGATATGAAGTGTTCTAGGGTGGGATTCAGAGAGAGTGGCCAGAAAAGTCCACATGATAAGGTAATATTTGAGCATAGACTTGAAGAAGGGAAGGAACAAACCATGGAGGTATATAAGGGAAGGAGTACTCCAGGCAAAAGGAGCATCAAAGACAAAGACCTTAGATCAGGATATGCCTGTCATCTTCCAAGACCACAAAGAAGGCTCAGAGGGATGGAGGCAGCAGGTGAGCTCAGAGGGGCTGGACAAAGAGAGGAGAGACAGTGGGACAGTCATAAAGGGCCCTTTAGGCTCTCTTGTAAGCAGACTGGCTTTTACTTTGAATGAGACAAGATGCTAAGAGAGGATTTCAAGCAAGGAATCATTTGACCTGACTTATATTTTTAAATAACCTGGCTGCTGTGTAGAGACCAGATCATGGGAAGCAAGGATAGAAACAGAATAAGGAGGCTATGGGAAAAATCCAGGTGAAGAACTGAAGGGTGGTAGCAGTAAAGGTGGTAAGAATGGGAACAAGATAGGATGGATGATTGTTATTGTTCTTCCTTGCACTTTCCTGTATCTTTTAATTTAATAAAATTAACATTTTAGAGGAGGAACCAAGATGGCAGAGTAGAAGGACGTGCTCTCGCTCCCTCTTGCGAGAACACCAGAATCACAACTAGCTGCTGGACAATCAACGACAGGAAGACACTGGAACTCACCAAAAAAGATACCCCACACCCAAAGACAAAGGAGAAGCCACAATGAGATGGTAGGAGGGGCGCAATCACAGTAAAATCAAATCCCATAACTGCTGGGTGGGTGACTCACAGACTGGCGAACACTTATACCACAGAAGCCCACCCACTGGAGTGAAGGTTCTGAGCCCCATGTCAGGCTTCCAAACCTGGGGGTCCAGCAACGGGAGGAGGAATCTCTAGAGAATCAGATTTTGAAGCCTAGTGGGAACTGACTGCAGGACTTCGACAGGACTCGGGGAAACAGAGACTCCACTCCTGGAGGGGACACACAAAGTAGTGTGCGCATAGGGATGCAGAGGAAGGAGCAGGGACCCCAGGGGAGACTGAACCAGACCTACTTGCTAGTGTTGGAGGGTCTCCTGCAGAGGTGGGGGGTGGCTCTGTTTCACCGTGGGGACAAGGACACTGGCAGCAGAAGTCTGGGAAGTACTCCTTGGCCTGAGCCCTCCCAGAGTTTGTCATTAGCCCCACAAAAGAGCCCAGGTAGGCTCCAGTGTTGAGATGCCTCAGGCCAAACAACCAACAGGGAGGGAACCCAGCCCCACCCATCAACAGTCAAGTGGATTAAAGTTTAACTGAGCTCTGCCCACCAGAGCAACACCCAGAACTACCCACCACGAGTCCCTCCCATCAAGACATTAGATAGCCTCATCCACAAGAGAGCAGAGAGCACAGGCAAGAAGAACAATCCTGCAGCCTGTGGAACAAAAACCACATTCACAGAAAGAGAGACAAGATGAAAAGGCAGAGGGCTATGTACCAGATAAAGAAACAAGACAAAGCCCCAGAAAAACAACTAAAGGAAGTGGAAAGAGGCAACCTTCCAGAAAAAGAATTCAGAATGATAGTGAAGATGATCCAGGACCTCGGAAAAAGAATGGAGGCAAAGATTGAGAAAATGCAACAAATGTTTAACAAAGACCTAGAAGAATTAAAGAACAAACAAACAGAGATGAAAAATACAGTAACTGAAATGAAAACTACACTAGAAGGAATCAACAGCAGAATAACTGAGGCAGAAGAACGGATAAGTGACCTGGAAGACAGAATGGTGGAATTCACTGATACGGAACAGAATAAAGAAAAAAGAATGAAAAGAAATGAAGACAGTCTAAAAGACCTCTGGGACAACATTAAATGCAACAACATTCGCATTATAGTGATCCCAGAAGGAGAAGAGAGAAAGGACCTGAGAAAATATCTGAAGTGATAACAGTCAAAAACTTCCCTAACATGGGAAAAAAATAGCCACCCAAGTCCAGGAAGCGCAAGTGAGTCCCATACAGGATAAACCCAAGGAGAAACATGCCAAGAACATACTAATCAAATTGGCAAAAATTAAAGACAAAGAAAAATTATTAAAAGCAGCAAGGGAAAAACGAAAAATAACATACGAGGGAACCCCCATAAGGTTAACAGCAGATGTCTCAGCAGAAACCCTACAAGGCAGAAGGGAGTGGCATAATATACTTAAAGTGACGAAAAGGAAGAACCAACAACCAAGATTACTCAACCCGGCAAGGATCTCATTCGGATTCGATGGAGAAGTCAAAAGCTTTACAAACAAACAAAAGCTAAGAGAATTCAGCACCACCAAACCAGCTCTACAACAAATGCTAAAGGAACTTCTCTAGGCGGGAAACACAAGAGAAGAAAAGGACCTACAAAAACAAACCCAAAACAATTAAGAAAAGGGTCATAGGAACATACATATCGATAATTACCTCAAACGTGAATGGATTAAATGCTCCAACCAAATCACGTAGGCTTGCTGAATGGATACAAAAACAAGACCCATATATATGCTGTCTACGAGAGACCCACTTCAGACCTAGGGACACACACAGATTGAAAGTGAGGGGATGGAAAAAGATATTCCATGCAAATGGAAATCAAAATAAAGCTGGAGTAGCTATATTCATATCAGATAAAATAGACTTTAAAATAAAGAATGTTACAAGACACAAGGAAGGACACTACATAACGATCAAGGGATCAATCCAAGAAGATTGATATAACAATTAAAAATATATATGCACCCAACTTAGGAGCACCTCAATACGTAAGGCAACTGTTAACAGCTATAAAAGAAAAAAATTGACAGTAACACAATAATAGTGAGGAACTTTAACACCTCACTTATCCCAAGGGACAAATTATCCAAAATGAAAATAAATAAGGAAACAGAAGCTTTAAATGACACAATACAGCAGACAGATTTAATTGTTATTTATAGGACATTCCATCCCCAAACAGCAGATTACACTTTCTTCTCAAGTGCACACGGAACATTCTCCAGGATAGATCACATTTTGGGCCACAAATCAAGCCTCAGTAAATGTAAGAAAATTGAAATAATATCAAGCATCTTTTCTGACCACAATGCTATGAGACTAGAAATCAATTACGGGAAAAAAAACGTAAAAGAAACAAACACATCGTGGCTAAACAATACGCTACTAAATAACCAAGAGATCACTGAAGAAATCAAAGACAAAATAAAAAAATACCTAGACACAAATGACAATGAAAACAAGACGATCCAAAACCTATGGGATGCAGCAAAAGCAGTTCTAACAGGCAAGTTTATAGCTATACAAGCCTACCTCAAGACACAAGAAAAATCTCAAGTAAACAATCTACCCTTACACCTAAAGGAACTAGAGAAAGAAGAAAAAAGAAAACCCAAAGTTAGCAGAATGAAAGAAATCATAAAGATCAGAGGAGAATTAAATGAAATACAAACAAAGACAACAATAGCAAAGATCAATAAAACTAAAAGCTGGTTCTTTGAGAAAATATAAAAAATTGACAAACCATTAGCCAGACTCATCAAGAAAAAGAGGGAGAGAACTCAAATCAATAAAATTAGAAATAAAAAAGGAGAAGTTACAACAGACACCGCAGAAATACAAAGCATCCTAAGAGACTACTACAAGCAACTCTTTGCCAATAAAATGGACAA